>NW_020539725.1:5610569-6086908 GCF_003426905.1 Ctenocephalides felis | reverse complement strand
ATTGTGTATGACGATTAGACTAATACTTTATCTTAACGGAGATACTATAAAATATTATAGTCCTACGAAAAGTATAAAGTGAATCTGCCGCTTCTAACATGGATTATTTTACTTATTCGTCATCTGTAAATGGTTTTTATTTTTAGCTAGCAAATGCGCTATTTATATGTTGCAATCGTAGCTCCTTTATGTTGTTGCAGCGTTTTAGTAAAAAAACTTTGCTGTTTAGTCATTGAAAATGTTAAGGAATTTTTTAACTTTCCGTAGGGTAAGTTATTGTAATAGGCCGAAAATCAAAATTGAAAATTTTTACATTCTCGACGTTTTGAAGGTTTCTGAACGTTTTGGCATACCTCAAAAAAATGGACGTGTGTGTGTGTGTATCTATGTATGGATACAAATTTCCAGTCACGTTTTCGGGCGCACGGATCAACCGATTTGAATGGTTCAAAAAACATTCGATTCCTATTTTTGGCAAAGGCAGGTCCAACCGTTTTGAAGATACGGAGCAAAAAGTGCAGAAATAGAAATCGACTTTTTGAGAGAACGGAGTATCCGATTTGAATGATCTAAAAACATTCAATTACCCAGACAGCACAAGACATGCCAGGGAATGTCCCACTTGTCCTCACAATCTCCTAATATCGCGATATCCTATGAATATCCTATGAATATGCAACGGGACGTCTCAAAACCAAAGGACTCGAGCAGGTATAACGCAGGGTTCACGAACATGTCGCTCTCGTACGCGCACGGCTGAGACCTCTAATCCTCTAAAACGTATATGTTTGTCCCTTTCTTTCGTCGCGTCGGTTTGCGCCCTTTAAGAAGGTAGCGTCATCAAACAGACGATATATATGTGGAATTATCATAGTTTTTGAGTAATTGAGTAATAATAGTGAAAATTTTATTTGTTTTATATAATTATATGAGCGTGTGTTATAAATAATTAATATTATTTATGAAAATACTCTAAAATTGAGTAATAATAGTGGAAATTTTATGTGTTCTATATAATTATATGTGCGTGTGTGTTATAAATATTGCAGCAACATATTGAAAGGGGGGCAGATATAAACGATGGTAATTAAAGCTTTCTGTGTACTGTTATTTGAAATACTATGTACTAGTACAAATAGAATTTTTAATTTAATGCTGACATTTCCACCCTGCCAGCTTATCCAGCAGCCATGCCTAATTTTGTATCAAATGCTGTGTTTGAAAGAGAATTAACAAAGAAGAAATGCTCTCCACTATGTTTGTTGGAGGAGCTTCAACTTATGGATGAGGCATTCTTCTGAGCAAAGATATCAAAAATACAATTGGTAATCAAAAGTTTATATAAATTTATTTTTATTTGTTAACTTTATCATATACTAAACAAACTTTCTCTTATATTCTGTATTAGCCATCAGAGTCCAGCTATGAAAATCCATTTTTGATGATGGTTTGGACAAAGAATTTTGCTAGGGACGAGGAAAGGGCAAAAATAAATTTTGTGATCTAGTGCCTTGCGATGTCATCACAGGTAATTTATATATCTTATACTTATGATGTGTTGTAAATTATGAATTAAACTAATATATAATTAATTCCAGGAATTGCTTTGAAAAATTTGCCGCATGAGACATAGTTTACTGTTTCAGAGGCTGCAAAAAGCTGGCTGCGACGTGCCAATAAATATTATACAAGGTATTTTTGTGAGATGTGTACTATATGTTTTCCTATTTACAAAAAAATCATGATTATTGACTGGTTAGTTGTATCAATGTTAGTGCAAAATTTGTGCTGTGTACACATTTTTAGATGTAAAAAACCAAGTTTAATATTCACTCATAATGACATCAAATTGTGTCGATATATTTGGAATTAGAGATTATTTTATAAATCTCTGTCTATTTTGATTGATGTATCGCTCTTAAAGAACTTACTCATATTATATACATATATATGCATTTATTCATTTGTTTTCTATTTCAGGAGAGAAAATCAACCATGAACTAGGATTGAATGCCGAATTAATTATATTTTTAATACTGTAAAATAAGTTATTTTGAATTAAAGTTGTATATATTAAATTTTGTTATAAAATTATCTCAGGATTTTGTTATTTTGTAATAAAAGTTTACTTTGTGAAATTGTATTCTTTTATTTTATTTTTAATCCAAATTTATTTTTCATCTAAAAAGTAAAAAACAATTCCATAATTATATCCTATTCATGTCCGGTTTATGTCCGGAATATCCCGCGCGGGATATCCTACAGAACGTCCCATAGGTGCGACATATTAACATGTTTCGGATAAGATCAGGATAAGCGGGATATCCGTAAGGCTATCGCAGGGACAATGAATGTCCGCGCGTGGATATCCTGTGGACGTTTTCCAGGATGTCTTGTGTTGTCTGGGTAGTAATGATTGGGACAAGTGTTTATTAGTTTTTGGCAAAGGTAGGGCCCAGCCATTTCGAAGATAAATATGTAAAAAATGGAAGTTTTTGAAAGAAGTAAGCGTCCGATTTAAATGATTCAAAAAACTTTCTGCTTGTCTTAACAAAATAATTGATATTGTAAAAAAAATTTTTTTGTTTTTTTTTAACTTTTTTTTTTTCAAAAAAATTTTTTTTGAATATCGAAAATAATTCAGATTTTATTTTAATTCTGACTATAGTTCTAATATACTTTAAACAAATAATTTCAACTTTGCAATTCAGTTATATAATTCTTATAAATATTAGACAATGTTACAATATTAATAATATCTATTGAAAACATTCAGTATTCTTCGAACATTTCGTTACGGTACGAGAAGTTCCAGCAATTTGCCTTAAGGCACAATGCCATACACCCCACTTAGTTTTCTTCTAATTTCAGAGTTTATTGGATAGTCACTATCAAAATTGAATGGACGGTTTTAAAATGTCGTTTAATACTTTTCTTTAGAATCGCAACACCCTTATTACACAATAAACAAATATACTTCCCTTTATTATCAACAAAACAATAAAGATTAATTCATTAATCGTTAAAATAATATGTTATTCTTGTACATTCATGATTAATTTGAATTATTTGATGTTTTTAAAAACACTGTCACTGGACTCCGTGGTATATCATGTGAAAAATACTTCGCACGGACTATTCCATCCCCAAAAATAGCACACGTTCTTAGACGAGATCTAGCACATCTATGCTGCGTCTCCACTGTTACGAATCCGTGCGGCGAATGGTGCGTCACGAACAAATTTGCGCAGCGGAGTGATACTGTGCGAACGCACGAATTTCCTTCAAATTTGTCCACTGCGCATGTCCATAGCGCACTTTTTTCTTCTTTTTTGTTTGAAAATGGAAGGGGGGGTTTATTTTTAGAATCACGTACCCTGCCGAACATGGTCGAAGCGACACGAAAATTTCAATAGCTTGCGTTCGCGGCGCTCGCTCCCGCCGCGAGCAACCCGACGCATCGGGCTGCGAGAATACCCGAACCGATACTAATGGATTAGCGTCAAAGCGTGGATCAAAAATGTAAGTAAGCAGTCATTAAAATTGATGTACTAATTATAATTTTATCTAACTATTAGTATAGGAAATACATCGGTAATTAAGTTATAGATATGTTGGAATATATGTATATCCAACTAAAATATATTTTGGTAGACTTTATTTATCATATTTCAGAGTTAATTTTATATCATCATGATATTATCATGTATATATATATATATATATATATATATATATATAATAATATATATATATATATATAATACATATATATATATTATATATATATGTATTATATATATATATATATATATATATATATATATACTCTTACTACTTATATGACGTATCATATATTTATAACTAAAAATAAATTAAATGTTTCAAAAAAAAATGGTAATATTGTAATATTTGCAATTACGCTAAATATCATTTAAAATCTTATTAATATGCAGACTGAATTTTTGCTCAAAGTCTTTTCTGACAAGTATTTATATTTAGAACAGAAGTAATAATTTTTATTCAAAACTGATAATTGTTGGTCAGCCTGCATTCTGTATTCGTATCCGTTATTTCTTTGAACTTGTACGTAAACGTTGATCTGTGCTACGGTATAAGTTCAATTGTACAGTGAAGGCATTGAGATATTTCATCTTATCCTCAATTTTGAAAATGGATATGCGTAGAGAAGATGTTATACTTCTTTACACTTCTTATAATTGAACTGTATCAAGAAAAAAAATATTATGGAATCCTAAAAATTTCAAATGTATCAAATTGCTCGCAGTGTACGTCGCGCACAAGAGCCAACGCATGCGTGCGTCGCGAACAGATTCGCCGCACGGATTCGTGCAGTGGAGACGCAGCATAAAGTCCATAACAAAGCGGCGTTTCATTTATTTTCACTATCGACCACGTGCTTCTTAGTCGCCAGAGCAATAAAGGACCAGAACAGGAGTCGTGGAATTAAACCGCTATGTCTATCATACTTTTACATTAACTGAGGGCGCATTCAAAGTTGATCGGGGGCGCCATGGCGCCCGCGGGCTCGCGTTGCCAACCTCTGCCTTAAGGCAAACTGCATGAACTCCCCGAAATGTAGTAATAATCGACTGAATCTATAAGAAATGAACATATAAATTTATACGTATACCGAGAGTTAGTGTAGGGCATTATAATGTGAGAAACTATTGCAGACTATTCAATTTTGAACTTTTTTTTTATTACACGAAAAAAATTCTAACACCAAGGCCAAATTATTCAAATTTTAATTTATTTTTATATAATTAACTCATATTAAATTTAATATATATTTAACTATTGCAAAGAATTTGAAAATAAAAAAAATAGTTTGGGCTATAAACATGTTACAATTATCAGCACGAACGTCACCAGAAGAATTGAAGTAATTGCGGAGAATTTGGAGGCAAAAAAATTAGCAAATGAGGAAGCTCATCAGTTCAGGCTAATGGATTCTAGGATTGGGGCATAGATAAAAGAAGAGTATATGAACTGGGGACTCTGAATATATTCCCGATTATAACAAATAGATTAAAAAGACGGACACTCATAAGTTTCACACTAAATTATATGTATTTATAAATTATATTGTACACGTGTTTATAATTAGGTATTACTAAATCTATGTAATATATATGCTACTAATTAGTATCGATATTACATAGATTTAGTAATACCTTCTTACGAATACCTTCTTAAGAAAATAAAGTTATAAAAAATCTTTTATTTTTTCAAAATTTTATACCCGATACTAATTAGTATCATATATATTACATAGATTTAGTAATACCTTCTTACGAATACCTTCTTAAGAAAATAAAGTTATAAAAAATCTTTTAATTTTTTCAAAATTTTATACCGATGCGCCGTCTCAAATTTAGTATTGCGCCCTTGAAGGCAACATGTTGCCGACCCCTGCCTTAAGGCAAAATGCCACTTACAACTAGTAAGTTTGATGCAGCAACAAAAAAAATAAACAAACAAAAGAGTCTTTAGATCATTAATATCTTATATCCATTCTCATGTTGTTTATTTAAGTTTTATATGTTTATTTATGAATGTTTAATTTTAGGTTAGATCTACACTGAAACGCTGATATCGATAATTAAAAGTGTGAAGTCCAAAGTACCTTTCAAAATAGATTGTTTTGCAAATTCATTCTTACAAAGCCGCTTGTTTAATTCCAAAATTGTATTTTTGATCAGTAAATGCATCTAGTTTAAACATTAAGCCAAAGATATCATTTGTCATACTGAAGAAAATTAACGTTCAAATTATTTCAATTTATATTCTCGTACTTTCATTCAATGAAACTTCTAAATGCGATTTTCAATATATCTAGAACAATGCACTCAACAAGTAATAAAGTTTACTGCAACAGGTTAACTGGAAAAGTAGCAGTTGTAACTGCTTCCACTGATGGGTATTTATATAGACAATTTTCTTCCATAAATCATTTATATATATATATATATATATATATATATATATATATATATATATATTATAGGATAGGATTTGCAATAGCAAAGCGTTTAGGAGTTGAAGGAGCTAAAGTAGTAGTGAGTAGTCGCAAATCTAAAAATGTAGAATCAGCTGTATCTACTTTGTTAAAGGAAGGCCTTGATGCACATGGTGTAGTTTGTCATGTTTCAAAAGCAGAAGATAGAAAAGCACTTTACGACCAAGCAGTACAAAAATATGGGGGTATTGATATATTAGTTTCTAATGCTGCTGTTAATCCAACAGTTGGGCATGTATTGCAAGTAAGAGATGTTTATAAAATGATACCATAATTTATTCAGAGGTTTGATTTGATGATCAGTTGTCACTTTGCCTCATTGTCTTTAAATAATTATTGGTGGTTATAAACATTATGTTCATAAATTTTTAGTGCGATGAACAATCTTGGGATAAAATATTTGATGTGAATGTAAAATCATCATTCTTGCTAGCTAAAGAAGTCTTACCATATCTTCGAAAGAGAGGAGGTGGTAGCATTGTATTTGTATCTTCAATTGCTGGTCTTCAACCATTTCCAGTAAGACATTCAATCAAGATGAATCTAAGAAAGCTTATTATAAACAATAAATTAAAAAATATATTATAGATTTTGGGTGCATATTCTGTGAGTAAAACTGCTCTGTTTGGTTTAACTAAAGCTGCTAGTCATGATCTTGCTTCAGAAAACATTCGTGTAAATTGTATTGCTCCTGGCATTGTAAAGACTAAATTTTCCAGTGCTGTAAGTATTTTTATATTTATTATTAAAAAAAAACGGAATTTGTGTAACACTACTTTCTGTAGTTACATGAGAGTGAAACTGCAAAAGAAGCAGCTTTGATGAATGTTCCCATGAGAAGGTATTTTTGAAATCTTTCAGAAAATTATATGATTTGGTAGAGTGGATATATCTATATAGTAATTTTACAGACTCGCAGATCCATCAGAGATGTCTGGAGTAGTTGCTTTTCTGGTGTCAGACGATGCTAGTTATATTACAGGTGAAACATTAGTGGCTGCAGGTGGTATGCCATCACGACTTTAATTGGAATTTTAAATATTTTACTCTAATTTTGGATTTTATAAACTGCTTGGGTATATTGGATATATGAATTAACAATTCTAGCAATGTGAGAAAAACTGAATTAGCTTATGGTGGTAATACATAAACACAGCTACTCTATAATTGTATATAAGCTGCATCAGCTATTCTATAATTTTGTATAATAAACCATTTGGAAAAATGAGGCCTAATTTTATATTTAATTACAATTGAAACTAAATTGTTTTTTCTTATGGTTTATTCATGATTGTACGCTTTTTCATAATTAAACATAAAACAGCTCTCATTTAAATGTGTGCAGAGCTAATATTATGTATTCAGTAATTTATTAAGTCTTATGAAACTTAATAATCTAAATATTCTAAATATTTTTTTTATCTTTAATACCTTAATATTCTAAATTAAATATTTGCAATATTTTTTTTAATAAGGTGAAATTTTATATAAAAATAATAGAATTTAAGTTATTTTAAATAAATAAAATTATCCAACCATTGTTCGTTTTCTACCTCTTGCTCTCACTTCTTCATACTTTTCTAAAACACTAGCAGCAGCTGCTTTGTTGGAAGATTTTCTGTATGATTGTAGAATATTATTCCTCAGAACTTCACCAACATCACTATGAGTACTCAGTAATGCCCTTTCCAGAACATATAAATCTACTCCTTTATCTTCTGAAGATGTATCAATATGAGATAATCCAAAATCAATCAGTATTAAATTTGAATTTTTTAAAGAAATGCTATCAGACCAGTCCTTCAATTCTGGATTACTTGGCACAAGAAGAATATTAGAGCTCGTAAGATCACCATGAATGATATTTGCTATATGAAGCTTTGCAACCAATGCACCAATTTGATTTCCTAAAACATAGCACAAAAATGTGGGATGATATAAATTTAAATTGTAATTACTCAATATAACGCACTAAGAAAGTAAATTTAATGGCAAGTTTGATGCTTAAATTATAAGATGCTTCACTGAAACTTTGTTTTTTAGATTCAGACTTTGTTTGAAAGATTCAGAGTTTGTAAATTAATAAATTATTTGGCGAAATTGGAATAGTGTTGGGAAAAAATATATGAGAGCATACTTTTAGAAGACATAAACTAACCGACTAGCATCTTAGTACAGAAAATAATGGAGATAATGATAAAAAGAGTTAAGTATTATGATTAATACAAAGTTGTTAAATACATTGAAGCAATTATTACCTAGTGCTTGCAGTTCTTGTGCATTATCCTTACAGTATTTAGATATATATTCTTTCAATGTGATATTTTGTTCGAAATATTGCATTATAATAATGCGTCTTTCAAAATCGACCATGTAAATAGCAGGTGTTCTAATTCCAGCTGATTTGGATCGAACAATTAATTTTGCCTCAGATTTCATTCTTTCCTTAGTTAATATATCGTCTAAATCTGGATGTCTGTAAGATTTTTTAAACCTTTCCTTGACTAATACATGTTTTCCTAAGTATATGCCATGATAAATTCTTCCTTCGGCTCCTTGTTTAATTAATTTGAAACTATCGTCTAACATATTATTAATAATCTGTTTCTGTAAAGTAAATATATATTTATATTTTAGGTTATACAACCTTAACCTAAAGATGTTTTAAAAATGACAGAATCGAAATTCGAATACATACTGTCATCATAAATAAAGATTTTCGCGGTAAGTTTAAAATGTAACGGAAAATCTAACTGCCGTAATTCAAATTTTATAGTTAACATAACGCACATGGTTATAACTATTTCATATTTATTGTTAATAATTAATATTATAAAAATCGTTTTTAACATTGTACGTGCATATATTTATTTCGTTTCCGAGTCCCGATTTGAGCCTTTTTCAGTGAGCAACTAAGAAGAAAAACAATGTTTAAAAAATTATAAAACAGTCAACAATAAATATTAACTGCAAAAAGGTAAACTAATCTTGAAGAAATTACAGAATACAAATAAATATATTAAAAAACTATCAGTGTCTTATAAATTTGATATATGTAATGTTCTATTATTTTTATACTGTATATAATCTATATAATGTAAAATATATTTTACAGTTGTGTGCACTGGAGAAAGGGTCAAATTGGGACTCGAAACGTATGGAAGTTATCAAAAAAAATTGAACATATTTTAGGTTCAATTTTAATAACTCGATATATAATAAATATTTAAAAATATACATAACAATCAACAAAAAATATTAATTACAAATAAGATAAAAAGTTAAGAAAATTGCAGAAAACAGTTAGAAAAATTGTAAAACTAACAATGGACATATATATATATATATATATATATATATAATTATATATATTAATTTTATATATTAATTTTATATTATGTTTTGAAGTTGTCCAGAAAAAAAGTCAATTTTAAATTAAATTTGGACTTAAAACTTGTTGAAGTTCATCAAAAAAATGTTTTAAATTATTATATAAATATTTAAAAAGAACTATCAACCGGTATTTTGCAGTTATTCAATACATAAGAATCAAGTTTCTGACTTAAAAATGTATGAAAGTTTATCAAAAAATGATTTAAAAGTTTTATTTTTAATAACTGGACTTATACTAAATATTTGAACATTTTTAGAACAATCAACAAAATATATTAATTACATAAAATGAAAAGTTAAATAAACTACAGATTAGAATTAAAAAAATAAATGGACTAAATGAATTTATTATATTAATTTTCTATTTTGTAATTGTCTGAAGAAGGAGAATTAAATTGGGACTTAAAACTGATGGAAATTATAATACGTACGTATGTTGAAAATATATCGAAATTAAGTTCATTTTAACTTAACGTTAATATAAAATAAACTTAATTTTGATATATTTTTAACAACTGAATAAAAAAACATAATAAATAATGAATATTTAAAAATTTATAGAATAATCGATAATATTTACTACAATAATATAAAATGTTAATATGTCAACGGGTAACCTAAATTTACACAAAAATATTTATATTAATTTTATGTTATATTTTGTTGTTGTCCACTGAAGATGAGTCAAATTGGCACTTAAAACTTATGGAAGTTTATCAAATAAATGTTTAAAACATAATTTTATTTACAACTGGATGTATAATAAATATTTAAACTAGTTGGTTTGGTACTTAGCCTTGAGGCAAGTTACATGAACTTCCCGATATGTGTAAATAATCGATTTAATCAATAAAAAATATTTATTTTATTTCTTCGTAATTTTAAGTAATTAAAATTACGAGTAATTAATTACAAGAAACGGCTCGGTAGATTTTCACCTAAAACTAATCAGTATTATTCCCAACTAATATCTTTCGAACAGTTTTTGATTTTTTAAAATCGGTTCGGTAGGATGAGCTTAAATGTGGACGAAAAGTTTAACACTTTTTTTCAAATTATAAAGAAACGGCTTGGCAGATCGTCGCACAAAACTGACAAACGATAGTCCTCACCGAAATGCATCAAATGGCTTTTAAATTTCTGAAATCGGTTAAGGCGTTTTTTGAGAAAACGTCGATCAAAGATTTCATTTTGACAAATGTCAATAAAACGATACCAATTTTTGCAAACTTTGACGATTTTTTAAAGTTAAACGAGTTGTCGTAGGGCCGTAATATTTTAGTATGACCTAGAAAACTATGGTATCTACCGTCAAAAAAAAATCATAAAAATCGTCGAAATTTTTTTTTTTAAACTTTATTACAAGAAAACCCGGCCCGGCCGATCTTTACCAAAAACTAATCAGCACGATTCCCAACCAATATCTATCGAATGGTTTTTGAATTTTCAGAATCGATTCAGAATTGCGGGCTAAAACGTGGACGAAAAATTTTTCACTTTTCTGCAATTTACAAAGAAACGGCCCGGCCGATCGCCGCACAAAAACGATAGTCCTCAGAAACGATAGTCCTCATCGAGATACATCGAATGGCTTTTAAATTTTTGAAATCGGTCCAGCCGTTTTGGAGAAAACGTCGATTTACGGCAAAAGATCTGTTCACACACACACACACATACTTTTCCCAAATTTGATTTCATTCGATTCAGAATGGCTAGAAACGTCGAGAAAACATAAAATTAGCGAATCGGATTTTTTGATGAAAACATAAACTTCTCCTTCGGGAAGTTAAAAATTGATAAAAAAATCTACAAAAAATATTAATTACAATAATATAAAATGTTAATAATATGTCAATGGGTAATATCATGCTCTATACTTGTATTTATGGGTACATAAACATAAATTTATACAAAAATTTTCATATTAATTTTATATTTTGTAATAGTCACCGAAGAAAAGTCAAATTTAATATCAAATTAAATTCCTAAAACTTATGGAAGCTTATTAAAAAAATGTTTTAAACATATCTCTTTAATAACTGGATGGTTGCCAAAAAAATACATCATTTTTGCTTATTATTTTTCACTTTTCAATATATATATATATATATATATATATATATATATTATAATTTTTATAGTTTATCAGAAGTTTTTTGGAGCACATAGATGCACGTCCGAGGTTGTCTTGTTATTTTAAAATTTCCCCTGCCAGAGCCACTACAATAAATCTGTTTAAAACTAATACGCTTTTCCCGAAAACACACCTAACTTCAGTCTTCTTGCATCAATAAATCACTACTAATGACAATAGTATCAGTGAGTTTTGTTTCAAAATATTGACTGTTTTCCAAATTATTTGAATTAAATTCAACATGTCAGCGCAAGATCAACTATTCAGTGATGAATTGATACTATATCATCACAGATATAGTTATTATTCTCAAAAGGTAAAATGTAATTGATAAAAATTATCTTTGCAATTGTTATTGAACGGGATTTCATCATGTGATTTGTGGTCATCACATGTTGAGGTGCGTAGAATGTGGGTTACAGCTCATTAGATGATGGTCATTACATATAGAGTACTATATTTATATTTATATTTGTATTAATGCCGACACAGAATTAGTTTTGTTTAAATAAAAAAATACAATAATATAAACGATCTCAAGCCTAATAATAAAAGTATGTTATAAAATTGATTATAATTTAATTAAATAATTAAATTAATAATAACATTACGAATAGCTTGGTACGTCATAAGACATGAAATAGAATTTTCAGGAAAAATGTAGACAAATCCATTTTTATTTATTTTATTTTATTTTATTTTATACGCCTATGAGATAAATGAGATTAATATAATAATATATTTAATTTATTTCTTGTAAAATTGATTTTTTAACTTAATTTACTTTTTTATCTACTATTTTTTCTTGTTAACACCTTTGTCAGATTAAAGGCTCAGATGGTTCTTTTAACCCCACCCACTGAAAAGTTTCATAAAAGTCATATATAAAAAAACCGTTGAATCTAACTTAAAAATAACAATACATTTATAACACATTTAAATAACGTAGCCTGAAAAACTATATTAAGGTTTCGTAAACTAAAACAACAGAGTTCACAGCCAAAGAAACTAACAACGAAATAAAATACTTTTGTTATGGATTTTCCAAATTTGTCATGACAAATGCATTTATTTTGCGATATCAACGTCGTAAGAACCAAGGTGATGGCTTATCATACATCTTTTCCCTCTACTTTCAAATTGTTTTATTAAACATTTTTTAACTTTACTTGCTTTTGAGATATCGATCGTGAATTTTTTATCCTGCGGACCTTTAAGCATCTTTATACTTTATATCTAGTAGCTGAAGAGCGTCATAATGTGAGAAACTATAGCAGATTATTCATCAATTTTGAAGTATATTTTTGATTACACGTTATTCAAAATCGAACACTTAAATAATAAATTAAATAATACATATGAAGAGTATTTTCTAAAAATCCAAATTGTCATTAATGTTTATATTTTGTATGACTATATGATATTTGAGAATGTTAATTAAGACCAGGTACTTTATTGACATATAAATAAGTTTCATTAGAATGGTTATAAAAAGTTTTTAACAATCAATAACGAAGACACGGCCTGACCAAAACTACTCAGGTTTTGTCAAAAACTAATCAGGGCACTTTACAATAAATTTTTAAAATCGATGTAAGGCTTTTGATCAAAATGTGAACGCTTTTCTGCTTATTTTAAAAAATACGGCTTAGCCAATTCCCAATTGTACCAAATAACTAACCAACGCGAGTACATATCAAGTTTCATAAAAATACTTTGAAATTTTTGGAATCGGTTTGGCCATATTGGAGAAAACGTCGACGAAAGGTTAAAAATCGCTTCATATACGCATACACATACTTTTTCCAAATTTGGTCTCATTTAATTCAGAATGACCGAAAACGTCAAAATACATAAAATTAGCAATTCGTATTTTTCGCGAAAACAAACAAAGATAGTATAAGCGCGCTGCCCATTATTCTAATCCAAATTAAAAATGGCTATTAAGTGTTATAATAATTTTATTCAACAATTTTGTCAAAATCTTGAACCAATTTTGAAAAGTAGAAAAGTCCTTAAGAAATGTTAGTTTGGAATCATATTGATTAGTTTTTGTAATAATAGGCTGAGCCGATTTTTCGTAACTAATTTCTCACGATTTTAATAAAATTATGCATATCAATAGTGATAGTGTTCATGGTTCAAACGAATATCCTAAAATATTTTGATGCTACCATATACTTTAATTATAATAAATCGGTAAAGTTTCGGTAATAAATATTATTTTCGTAATCAAAAGTTGAACATTTTATCGTCACAATTTTAAAAGCTGCTAAATATTAATACTCATTGAGAAGTCGATTATTTCTACATATCAGAAAGTTCATGTAACTTACCTTAAGACAAAATTTTAATTCGATGTTTTATTTTTAATATTATTGGAGTAAATAATCGTCTATATCTTTATTTGCACATTTTTAATAATAAAGTACATATTTTAGCAACAATATACATTAACTATTATTCAATTACACAGGTTCTTCTAGCCCTTCATGAAAAAGGGCTACCATTTGTATCAAAACCTGTGGATATGGCTCGTGGTGATCAGTACAAACCATGGTTTTTAAAACTTAGTCCTAAAGGAGAAGTCCCGATTTTAGTTTATAAAGGACAAGTGACTTCTGGGTCAGTGAGAATTTTAAATCAGCTTGAAAATATTGGTGCAGGAAAAGGTAGAAAAATTGGAAAAGATTAAATATCAAAATACGACGTAGATTTTTTAAACGGTTCAATAATCATAATATCTGATGAAGATAACGCATAAGTGTAATTGATTTTATTCGATTGTATTTTAGATAAAATTCAAACTCTTTTACCAAAGGATTCAGAAGCATATGAAACAATTCAACATTTTCGCCATTTAATCGATTTAGTCCCAGTAGGAGCTGTGACTATGGCTTCCTTTTTACATAGAGATTATATTATAGACGCCAAACCTCCATTTAATGAGCGAGTGAGAGATTTACTTCTAAGTAAGTTTTGAGCATATTTTGATAACAAAATATATTTTTACTTAATAATTACATTATTATTATACATTGGAATAAGTTCATACTAGACTTAGATGGTAAGAACAGTAAAGCAACATATATTAACATATTTTCATATTTCAATCAGATACTAAATTTTAAAAATAGATATCTTGCAAAACATGTACTTTATGCGTCCAGTCTATAAGAAATATGCATAATACCCGAAGGCAGGTCCAAGATGTGAAAGCAACCATCAATGATTCCCTGTCTCTTCCTCGCCTACCATTCCTATTAACAGTATTCCCCCTTTTTATACATTTTTTATTTATTTTTCTTCCCAAAATTCTGCTTCCATGCTTCCTGATCTTGCGCTTCGGCTTTCAGTTCCCTGTTTTTTATCTCTTCGCGTAAGTCGTCAATCATCTGCATTCTTATTTTCTCATTCCTCTCAGTTTTTCTATTTTACCTTTGACTAAGTCGTGTAGGAGGCACTCTTTTTATAGAATGGGTCCGATCCAGTTTCCTTTTCTTTTCAAGATCGTACTCAGTAGAGTCTTTCCTTTGTCCTCTCTTATCAGAATTTCTTCATTCGATTTGTCCACTTAATCTTTCGTCTTTCGCACCTCATTTTAAAACACTCCAGGTATAGTTTATGTCGGCTTTTCTTAGAATTCATGTCTGCATTTATTATATGCATATTTTACATAAGTCATTCATTTTGAAAGTGACTTAAGTCCATTATCTTTAATTTAAAATGCTTAAATTAAAGCAATAAACAGCATAAATTTTTTGCGGTTTTTCAAAATTAAAAATATACGTAAGATATATGGTTGACTCGCAATGTTAAATCGCATTTGAAGGGTTGAATTTTTTTTTTTTTTTTTTTTTTTTTTATATATATATACATTATTTTCATATCTCAGTCAGGCAGAGTTGCCTGGTATGAGAGATTATGAAAACAGTTTTCATATAATATATACATTTCATTTGACTATAATAATCTATTTCATTAATATAATATCTATATATAACTAAAAATATCTTTATATATCACTCTTCAGTCTTCTTGGTCTTCAATTTCCTTATAGTGTTTTTTTATTTTTCTTTTAAATTTATCGTCATCTTTGGTCATCTTAATATTGTTTGGCAATTCGTTATATGTTTTGCTGGCACTCCATATGACATTTTCTCTGAAATTCTTCTTTCTATTGTGTTCAATGTGAAAATTGTTGTGTTGTCTAGTATAGTGTTCATGTATATCTTGATTTATGTCTATTGTTGTGCTTGTTTTAATTCGGTTAAATTTCATTTTGTGTATTAGTTTGCATTTCTCTATTTTAATTATGTTATTTAGTGAAAGATTATTTGTTTCTCTCTGTAAGTATTTGGTGGGTGTCAGATGTGGAAAATTGTATGCTATTTTGGTGGCTTTATTCATTATTGTCTGTATGTCATTTAAGTTAGCTTTAGTTGTTTGGCTCCATGTTGTTATTCCATATAAAATTATAGGTAGTATTTGTGTTTTAAGAATTAGTATTTTATTTTTTTTGCCGAAAGAGTGGATCCTTTTCAATGCCCCTGTTAATGTTCCAATTTTTCTTTTTATTTTGTTTATATGTTCTGTTCATGTCAGTTTTTCATTTATTATCAGTCCTAAGTATTTTATGCTTTCCACTTCTTCTATTTCTCTATTATTTACTTTAATATTTAGTTTAGTGTTCTCAGTATTTTTTTTATGTTTGAAATATATGTATTTTGTTTTATTGATGTTAATTCTTAGTTTATTTTTAGTTAGCCAGTCGGTGTATGTTTTCATGTCCGTGTTTATTGTATCTTCAAGCCTTTTTTTGTCCTTATCTGCATATACTATAGCAGTATCGTCTGCATATAGTATGTATCTGCCCTTTAATTTTACATCTTTTAGGTTGTTGGTATATAGCAGATATAATAAAGGACCTAAAACAGAACCTTGTGGGACTCCACAAGTTATGCTACGACCCCCACTTGTAAAATTTCCCACCTTCGTCCTTACCACCCTTTCCACTAGAAAATCTTTAATTATGTTGTAATACAAACCTACTACACCCAAATCTATTAATTTATTGAGCAATATGCCATGATCTACAGTGTCAAAAGCTTTTTGTAAGTCAATAAAATTGCAGCTGTATGCATATTTTCCTCAAGGTGCTGACTGATGGTATTGGTCAAATCTATTAGGGCACCTTGAGTATTTGATGAAGGGAGGAAACCATATTGATGTTTATCTATTTTTGAATGAGTAAATTTAGTAGTCTTTCTTTAATTATTTTTTCATATATTTTGGAGAATGTATTAGTTATTGTAATTGGTCTGTAATTATTTGGATCTGTTTTGTTTCCTGTTTTAAAAATTGGTTTTATTGTGGCTGTTTTGAGGCACGAAGGAAAAATACCCCTTTTTATGCAGTTATTGATTAAAAAAGTGAGTAGAGGAGCTATTTGATAAATTATTTTTTTATAATTCTTGCTGTTATTTATCTTCTCCAGGTGCAGCGTTGTTTTCAGGTTTTCCACAATTTTTATTATTTCTTTTTCATTGTTAGTTCAAAATTTTGTTTTTTGTTTTCAGGTCTAGATATTGATGATATGTAGTTGCATTGATCTAGTTTTTCTTGTAGTTTTGTTCCTATTTCAGCAAAATGTTTATTGAGATACTCCGCAATGTTTTCCTTTTCCGTAAGAAATATGTTTTTATCTTGATGTTTATTTTTTTTAATACTGTCTTTATATTCATTTTTATTATTTCCCCCCCTTAATGATTTGTTTATTAGCTCCCAGATTTTCCGAGGAATTTTATACATCATATTGAAAATTCGCTATTATTATGTCTGTGATATTAGCTTTCTTGCCTTAAATGGACTTTAGGTTACTTTGAAAATAAAAATTTGTTCTGTTACAAAAAGATAGATAGCTTAAGGGAGTCTTCCTATGTGACGGCCTGTTTTTTAGGGATATTTTAGGATTTTTTTCTACGGCCAGTAAATATTTAGAGCTTCAAGTTTTTTATCATTTATTAACACATATTTGGACAGTATAAATATAAAATTTCAGCTAAAAATATTCAGTCAAACTAGAGTTACAGCGCTCTGAACACCCCCGCCTCGAAAAAAAGAGCTCCCACTTCCTCCACGATTCCGGCTGATCGGCTTATCTGAAAAAAAAAAAATAAACGGCGTTTTAATTTGTAGGCTTAAAAGCACGGAATGACCTATAATCAAATGAATATAAAAAAATTGATTTTTGATAGACATTTGAAATAAAAGTTGCAAATTAGGCGTTTTTTTTATTTTTTGCTATAAAAAAATCGAAGTTTTGAAAATTTTATATTGAGTGTGCCCTGTAAATTTCAAGTAATTCGGTCCAGCCGTTTCTGAGATACAATGGAGGAAAGTTTGAAAAACACAGTTTTGAGAAAAACGCGTTTAAAGTTTCAACTGCCAACTCAGCGCTCCGAACCGCTCTTTCTTTTACCTGCTGTATCTTTAAAACGACTTCGAATTTTCTAAAATCGCTTTACTACCGTTTTCTAGACATGTTAAGGGAGCAATTTATGACAAAAAAAATCGATTTTTTCAACCCATCACATAGGAAGACCCCCTTAAGTCTGTTACATATAGCTTAAAAAAAATAGAATATTTTGTATATATATTTATAAATATATATATATATGTATATATTTAGATAATAAGTTTATTAACTGTCGGTATTTTAGTGATGCGATGCTTATTATCCTTTTATATAACGATGACAATACAAAATTCCCAAATTTTTTACGACTACTCCGACGCGCCTATAAATCACGAATTTTAAAATCTGTGTTCTCATCCATGATTGCTTAGTACAAAATTCTATATGGTTCATTTCTTAAAAATTGCATCCTGCATACTTGAGTTTCATTGTAAACTGTTTCTTTCAAGAAACTTTTTTTATTGAAACGTTTCTTTATTGATATAAAATTTTCTTGTCTCATTTTTTTAATATAAAAGTATTATATTTTCTACATTTTTAATTATAATAATTTTATGGCATATATAATAATTGTTTTTTTACATTTCTATATAGCTAAAATCTCACATCATTAGGTGAAAATGAATTCCTTGATTAAAAATCAAGAATTCTTGTTATTTCATCTTTTCATTTATATAATTTCCGATCGCACCATAACATCTTTGACCTCGCGCCTGATAAGGGCTTAGGCTGGACAGAATCGTCAGGCATATTGCATATACCCTTTTAAAGTCGCTTAGACAAACACATATATAAATTTTAATTTTTTAACTTTATCGGACCAATTTTTTTTAATGCATATATAAATACCTTCCTCATAAAAGCGTACCTTTAGAATAGTCTGGCAGGTACTTGTGCAGCTTGAAATCGTTTGGCAATCTGATTTTTAAAATTCTCCGTAAAAAATAAAATCTTATAAAAACTTGAAGTTTACGAGAACAAGTTTAATTTTCGTTTTTTTGCATTCTTAAACAATTGGTCGATGATGATGAACAAGACAAACCTGCCAGATGATGGTTTTTGTACTTAGCATGCTAAGAATCAACAGTACAAAATATTTTAGCCTTACAGAAACACCGGTATTCAAAAAATTCAATACCCTTTGGTCCAATAAGAGTATCAAAACAAAATAACATTAATCTTGACTTAAATGTGATTGCTGATAATGTCTTCAATTTTGAATAAATAATGTCTAGTTTAACATATATTATAATTTAGCATTTATTAAAAAAATGTTAAGAGAATATTGTGAATTATAGACGCTGCAGGAAATTCAAGCAGCGCCTTGCGAGAGCGCGCACGAAACGTGGATGAGCAGGAATCCTCCTTATTATTGAAAAAGGCAGAAGCGCAGGAGCGGATGAGAGCAAAATTAGGAACGCCTGAACAATTCGAAGCACTTCTGAAACAAATTGATCTCGTACTGCAACAAATTGAACATCAACTTGCTGTTAACATAGGTTGGTTCATTTGACCAATAAATATTTATTGATCATAATTATCTACCTGTCACTTTTCATTATTAGTTCCGTTCAGGGTATATACATAAATTTTTAACTAATAATAATAATAATACATTTTCAATTGCATACATATAGCAATTTAAATATAATGTTATCGTCGGTTTGCTGTTGTCGAACTATATCAAAAAAAGTCAAAAAATATATATTTCAATAAATATAGGTATGTACATTATATTTACTATGGATTTTTAACTTCCCGAAGGAAAAGTTTATGTTTTCATAAAAAAAATCCGGTTCGCTAATTTTGTTTCTCGACGTTTCAAGCCATTCTGAATCGAATGAGACCAAATTTGGAAAAATTATGTGTGTGTGTGTGCGTGCGCACGAGCAGATTTTTTGCCGAAAATCGACGTTTTCTCAAAAACGGCTGGTCTGATTTCTAAAATTTAAAAGCCATTCGATGTATCTGAATAAGGATTAGCGTTTATCAATTTTACGCGACGATCAGCCAAGCCGTTTCTTTGTAAATAGCAGAGAAGTGAAAAATTTTTTGTCCACGTTTTCGGAAAAAAGTGTTAAACTTTCGTCCACAATTAAGCTCATACTACAGAATCGATTTTCACAAATCGAAAACTGTTCGAAAGATATTAGTTGGGAATGATACTGATTAGTTTTAGGTGAAAATCTACCGAGCCCTTTCCTTGTAATTAACTGTTGAAAAAAATTTAAGTCGATTTTTATGGAACTTTTTTTGACGATATATATCATGGCCTTATAGAACTTACTGAAATATTACTGCCTTAGGACAGGTAGTTTAATTTTAAAAATTCATCAAATTTTGAAAAAATAAGTAGTTTTTTTTGACGTTTGTTAAAATTAAAATTAGACGATTTACTTGGTATAACGAAAGAGTACTTGGTCTTAACGAACATACTAAACCATTAAAGTCCTACGGAAACTGGTTTAATTATAAAAATTATTGATTTGTGAAAATTTGCTTTTAGAAAATACTCCGAGTTCCCGTGTTCGCGTTTCCAAATATCATAATTAAAATTCAAATATCAAATATCATAAATTAATTAATTTTTTTTTGATTAAGTCGATTATTTTAACATATCGGGAAGTTCATGTAACTTGCCTCAAGGCAAAATACCAATACCAACTAGTTTTTTTGCTGTTTTTTTAAAAATTAGGAAAATTTAGGAAAAAATTGTCGACAAAAAAAGTTTCTTTAAAAATTCAGAAGCTAAAAGGGTAAAAAAGAACGCAGTACCATTCTGATAACTTATTTTGTAAATTAGTAATTTATTTTTGTAAATGTCTTAATTATGGTAAAATACATCTAAATTTATATGACCATATTTTAATCTTCGCATTATATGGAATACCGCTTTTTGCATAATGAACTTTCACCCGGAACAAATTAAGTACGTTATGCGAGGTATCATTGATGTATAGTAATTTTTGCACATGTTCTGAAATGGACATTATGTAAAACTGTAGGAAAAAAAGACTTTAAAAATACATAATCTTCTGACCATTTATCAAACCAAACCTTCATACCTTCACAGTTCACACCATGAATTCCAGACTGGTAATGGGTTGGCGTTTTTTTTTGCAAATGGGTTAGCATGATCCTCGAGGCGGCTTTGCAATTGTCTGAATGTGTTCAATGGTTTATTGTGTTAATGTCGGCGTCTTTATGTATTAACCAATTCTGCACATGCTTTGGGGCATTCAAAATTCCTTTAGTAATGTATTAACTTCCCGTAGTAAAATCGAAAATGATTTTTTTTATATATCTTTACGTTTCAAAGGTTTTTGAACATTTTGGCATACCTTAGAAAAAATGGATGTATGTGTCTGTGTGTTTGTGTGTGTGTGTGCGGATACAAATTTTCAATGATTTTGGGAACGCCGATCAACCGATTTGAATAATTCAAAAAACATTCGATTCGTATTGATAAGGAGACGTGCTGATTAGTTTTTAAATAAGGCAAAAAGTCAACGATACGTGGTGTTCCCAAGCGGTCTCCCATCTAAGTACTACCCACGCCCGATGTTGCTTGACTTCGGTGATCGGACGAGAACCGGTATATTCAACATGGTATGATCGTTGACGACAAGTAAAAACTGAAAATCAGATATAAGTATGAACTTCTAAACGCAACCAGCTTGTAGTTATTATTAATCCGTGATGGGGGTAGTGTCTATTCATGCAAAATAACTTAAATATATTTTGAATAATTTGATATTAAAGGATACAATAAAAATCATTTTTTTTAAATAAATCAAATTTTTTTTTAATAAGAATTACTAACAAAACGCATAGAACTTTTTATATTTTTTTTATCAATGTTTGTATAAAATTTTGTACATTTTCCTCCTATAGGCAAAAATATCGCCTATAGCGTGTCTATTTCAAGTTGAGTCTTGTCACATATGTCACATAGTATGTAAACATATATTTAAAGCACTTGTGCCAGGCCATCAGAAATTTCGCAATTTTTAACTACGATATTTTAACCCTCCTTTAGATTTTTGCATTTGGATATTTTTTTGTGATGTATAGTTTCATATAAGTATAAAGTAGTGGGGTGGGTGGCATCGTGCCTTAAGGCAAATTGCTGGAACTTCCCGTACCGTAACAAAATGTTCGAGGAATATTGAATGTTTTCAAATAGATTATTATAAATATTGTAACATTGTCTAATATTTATAAGAATTATATAAACTGAATTGCAAATATTGTAACATTGTCTAATATTTATAAGAATATATAAACTGAATTGCACAGTTGAAATTATTAGATACATTAGAACTATAGTCAGAATTAAAAATAAAATCTGAATTATTTTCGATATACAAAAAAAAAAATTTAACAATTTTTTTTTTCAAAATCAATTATTTTGTTAAGACAAGCAGAAAGTTCTTTGAATCAATTGAATCGGACGCTTAGTTCTCTCAAAAACTGCCATTTTTTGTACATTTAGCTCTGTATCTCCGAAATGGCTGGGCCTGCCTTTGCAAAAAACTAATAACCCCTTCTCACAATCATTACTAATTGAATGTTTTTAGATCATTCAAATCGGATGCTCCGTTCTCTCAAAAACTCGATTTCTATTTCTGCACTCTTTGCTCCTTATCTCCGTAACGCTGGACCTGCCTTTTCCAAAAACTAATCAGCAACATCTCCTATCAATAGGAATCGAATGTTTTTTAAACCTCAAATCGGTTGATCCGTACGCCCGAAAACGTGGGCGAAAATTTGTATCCATACATACATACACACACACACACATACACCTCCATTCTTTCTGAAGTATGCCAAATGTTCAGAAAGCTTCAGACTACTCTACGGGAAGTTAATTATCAAATTTAATTTAATTTAATTTAACTAAGTTAAATGTTAACAAAATAAATAAATTTTGTTAACAAACTAGTGATGCATGACATCGTGCCTTAAGGCAAATTGCTGGTACTTTCCGTACCAAAAATTAAAATTTTTGAAAAACCTTTAAAATTTTTTGAAAACTATGAAAAAAATAAAATTTTTGAGGATTTTGAAATTTTAAAAAAATTTCAAATTTTTCAATTTTTTTTATACTTTGAATTTTTCTAAAAATTTTGAACTTTTTTTTTCCAAAGCAATCCAAACGCGTAAGCGTTGCATCGCAGTCTAACCAATAAACATTGGTACGCAATTGGTACGTACGTAACCCATAGAAATGTAAACAAAATTCATACTTATTATTAAAATTTCTATAAAATATCTGATAATTTGATATGCTTATATCTAATGATCATTTTCGACTGCCAAATGGCCTTTTTTCTTTTTTCATTCGATTTGTGAAACCGCTAGACCTGCCTTTGCAAAAATTTAAACAGTACTTCATTTTGTCAATACAAATAAAATGTTTTTTGAACTAATCAAATCGGACGCTTCGTTCTCTCTCAAAACCTGAATTAACGTTTTTAGATCTTTTTGCCGCGTATCTTCGAAACGGCTAGACCTGCCAGAAACTAATCAGTACGTCTCCTTATCAATACGAATCGAATGTTTTTTGAATTATTCAAATCGGTTAATCAGTGTTCCCGAAATCGTCGACGAAAATTTGTATCTGCACCCACACATATACAATCATTTTTTCTAAATAATAAGGTATACCAAAGTTATAAATCATTCATATTTTTTTAATTTCTGAAACGTAAAGATATACAAAAAATATTTTTGATTTACTATAACTTACTCTACGGAAAGTTAATAATAGCAAAAATTCAATTTTAATTAAAATTTTATTTAATTTTAATTAAATTTATAGGTTAACCTATAAAAACTTTTCAAAAATCAGAGACAAAATACTAGAGAACATCGTGCGAGCTCTTACATCTTATTAGGAAAAATTTGCAAAATTCTCAGAGAAACTTTATGCAGTAACTTTTAAGTTATAAATTAATTTATCCTTTTCTTTGTAATTGTATATCAAATCTTGTTCACAAAAATGGATACGATTAAATGGTGTTCGAGAAAGTGCCAAAAAGCTGTTTTCTCGAGATCGTTTTTTTATTGAAAAGTCAGAAATTGAATTCACTTGAATATTATAATTAGATTTTCTGCTATGAAGTTTAGTATCATTACACTTGATGTTTTAAAGATGAATTTAATATTTCAATTATTGTTTAGGTATAAATGAATTGCTGTGTAGCAAAACTTTCACTCTGGCTGATGTTAGTTTAACGATACTGCTGCACCGTCTGGACGCATTAGGATTGGGGCATAGATTCTGGTCAACAGATTTGAAGCCAAATTTAAACGCCTATTATCAGAAGGTTCAATCTCGCGAAGGATTTAAAAGAACTGTTCCAGATATGAAGTATCATCTATCAGCAGTTGCGCACAATGCTCCCACGTATATGTTGGCAGGCTTTGGAATATCCGTTACTGCGCTTGCAGTTCTTACCAGTCTGTCGGTTTACAAAGTGATGCAATGATTTAAATTATCATTAGAAATATTCTTACAGTTTGTTGGCAAATATTTATTATTAAATTTAAATATTCGATTAATCTATATGCCAAATGCCAAATTTTTAAATTGAGTTTAAAATTATTTGATGTACATATAGACACAGTGGTTTATGAAGAGGCATTTATTTACTTTTAAAATTTCAATTGTATTAGAATACAGAACAATACATAAAAAATAGAAAATATTAGTTTTGCAATCCCAATATTTCCCTAGTGTAATATGTACCTTTTTCGACGTTGAAACATATTTGAAATAAATAGGCCGTCATCGAATTAAAAAAAGAATGAAAGAACATTTTTTTATTGATTATACGTTTTCGTTCGTCACTTGATGTTTGTTATCATTCAGCAAATCAAACCAGGAAAAAAACAAAAACTTAAAACACTAAATAGTAATTTAAAAAAACTATTTTTAAAATTTTAATAGAAAACACATAACTATAATAATTTAAACCAAAACATAAAAAAGTAGAAATAATGCCTCATATGCAAGAAGATACTTATCCATTGACAATCAAAACAGATGTCAACGGAACTAGAACCATCGGAATAAATAAGCCATTTTGTACACTCTGACTCCCCATTTCTCATTTTTCTCTATTATAATAGGTATCAATTTTTTTAACAGAACTCGCAGTTTTCTTAACGTCCCATTCAGCTGGTTCTTCTTAATTTTGGCTGTTGGCTGGCTATACAATTTCTTCCCTTCACGTTCAAATATTGTTGTTAAAATTTTTTTAACTCTACTCGTTTTTGATATATCGGTGATGGCCCTTTTTTCCTGCAAGACCTTTTAGTGCGCTACCCTATATGAGGTCTGGAGCATCTCGTGAATCTTATTCAAACCAACATGATAAACCACACATCGATATACGAAATTACGTTTGGTGGAATTTTATTGCTAACATCAAAGAAAAATGTTCTTGGAAATTACGATTAGATTATGTTTATTTATCCATGGATTAGACACAGTGGTGTTGTCAAGCCAGAACATCGTTTCGGCACTTCCGTTTTGGACCGGAACGTGTTCCGGCAAAAATAAATTTAAAAAAAACCGTACGGTCCTCATCTCTAGCGTAGTTCATTGCCATACCCAAATGGGCCTACGGCTTATGCTGATAGTTTTTATTATACATTAATGTACAAACAAATTTAATGAACTGAAATTTCCAGATGGTGGTTTCCATGGAAAATTTCCAATATTGCAGTATTGGAAGATATTTTAAACTTTATTAGTTTATTGTTTTAGTGATGCCAAACAAATGGCGATAAAAACGTGCAGATTTTCATCTGAAATGTATAGGTTCTGGTTCTGCTCCAGAGGATGTCGATCCACACTTCTGGTCTGGTCGTCTGCCTCGTAGATTATCAATAGAGCGATTAAGCGACCACTGGTAGATCCGTTGTCCCGATTGTTTTTAATCCTTCCAACTCCTATCCAAAGGAGTGCCTTGGGTCGAGCAGTAGATGTTAATTTAAATTGCTGGTTAAAGTAATGTCTTTTCGGAGTTGTGAGTTCTTCAACTTAGGTATTAGCTGAAAGATGCTTCTTCTATTTTACACTAACAAAATGAAAGGTCCAACTTTAATGACTTTGCAGTTTATTCTTCCTTCTTGTTACAAGTTTTCAGACTGACGGAATTTCCGCCTATTTCTATCATAAGATCTCTATATCTTATTGTTACTCTGATGTTACTTTCTGACACGCTGATTTTCTCCAAGCTACATCTTGTTGCTCTGATGTTACTTTTTGACTCTCCAACTTGTGTGGACGATCTATACTCTATTTATTATAGATAGCGGCGTGACATATGTGCGCATTCGCGCTTTGACCGTGTACTTTGATTGTTTATTAAAGTCGCACGAAATGCATTATTACTAGGCTTGCACCGAATATTCGGTTACTATTTGGTAAACGGCATATTTGGCACTTTTTTTAATATTCGGTCGAATATCGAATAGATAAAATCAAAGGCGCCGCCGTCGCTCAGCGACAAGATTGTTGGTGATTTATCGTTCATGCGATAAAGAGCTCGCGATGGATCTGTATATTTACATAATATGAAGAAATGATTTCGTTATTGCATATAGAATAATTTAAACTTTTGAGATTATAAATGAACACTATTTTATTGTTACATATTTATATTATTCAATATGAATCATTCAATGGTTACACACATGTGCTAAAACTGGCTCTTTATCGCAAAATATACAAACAATATTTTTGATCATTTTTTATTTATTTCATAATGATTAGCATCCATAAGAAATAATATTGAGTTTATAAAAGAAAATATTAAGTATTTATGAAAGAAATAATTCGAAATACATTTATATATAAGTGATAAGTATCGCCTTTTTAATGATTTTACCATTTATTTCTTTATCACATGTGGTATTCAAGTGTTCGGTATTCGGCCGACTAGTGTAAATGGTGCCAAATTTTCTAAATAGCAAAGAGTAGGCGAATAGTACTATTCGCCACTATATAGTGGTTGCAAGTCTAGGCATAAAACTTAAATAAACATGTAGCGCGCTAGTAATATATCAATTAATTGATATATTAGTAATTACTAATAGCAATTACATTAATACAAGCAATATTAGGAGCAAGAACCTGCCGAATATTCGGTATTCGGCATTTTGCCGAATATACTATTCGTTGCAAGTCTAATTATTACACAATAGTGCATTACAGGGAAATTCCCATTTTTGCAGTTTCCACATGCCCCACCCTTAGTGTAAGAATTTAAGAATTAAAAAAGAGACATGAGCTAAAAAAACATTGCCTTCAGGGGTTATCAGACAAAATTACCTTGAGATTTTTTATGTTTGATGTGAGTTGGCAGCAGATTGTGGTTTCCAGTATTGCAAACCTCTTCGATGTATTACAATGAATTAATATATGTTCAAATGTTTATAATAAGGAAAAACATATTTTGTGAAACAATCATTTAATCTGAATGAGATTTAGATAAATGCATCTTAAAGTTAACTTTATTTAGCTTAACACGAATCCACGAATCGACGTAGATTTCGTCATGATTTCGTATTATGGTGCGCCTGTTAATTTCTAAAAAGCTTAGCTCGTGAGGCTATCGGGGTACAGTTGACAACAAAAACATGCGTTCAAATTTTAAAGTATTATGTGGTATTATGCTAGAAGCAATTCTATTAATATAAATAACAATGAAAGTGACATATTATAAATTGTGATGTTGTACTTCTTGATATATATGAAACTGACAAATGACGTGCGCAATGTGTGGGATGTTCATTTGTTTTTCAATTTGATTGTTTTGTGAAATGTGATGTTCAGATGTTTATTGCAATATTTTCAATGTGATTTATTTTAGAACTAATAATGAAAGTCAAGTGTTTATTCACAACATGGAGCACATTGTAATCAAACGCAAGAAATTAACTAAAAAAAAGCCGCAGAATGGAAAAAGTGACCAACGATCAAAAAGGAAGCAGCATAAAAGTGCTTTTGAAAACCAAATCGTAAAATTTGGAATGAATCGAATTCATAATCCAAGTAAAATACAAACCGTTCATAAAAGAAAATCAATGATAAATGATAAAGAGAGATTAACTACAAATCAAGGTATATATGCGAAAAGTATATTTAGTAAAATTGCCCGTAAACATGATTTTAAATATGAAGAATTCAAAGGACGCATAAATTGCGACCTGCAAAAGATCTTGAAAGACAATTTTGTCAAAGAAACATCCCATCGCAAACATGACGATCTTCCAATAAAATATGATTTATCAACCATTGTGAGTGAGCAAGGAATTGAGAGTTGTAAGAGTCCGAATGCTATTTGTGGAATAACATATAATGATGTTGAATCAGTTCAAAGTATAAAGAATGTCGATGTTGAACCTAAAATTATGCTGCGTAGAAAACGAATGAAGGATATTGCAGCATTATCCACCTTTAACCAAAATAATGTTATTGAAAAAGCATTATTTCATGAAAATCCTATATGCACAACTTTTTTTTATTTATGCAACCCAAAAAGAAATAATAGGAATAAGAAGTCATCGTTTGGTTCAGATATAAATGTTCGATTTAAATTTTATCTTGATGGTATAATAAACACAGTAAGTGACCAATGCAAAAAATTAAACATTACAGTTTTAAGCGACACAATATCAACATTAAAAAATATTTATACACAAAGTCACTACTCAAGAGAAAGGCACCACAAATTAATTTTTGATTTTGATAGTGTACCGTCAATAAATAAAAAATTGAAAATCAAAGAAAAAAAATTTGACCCAAATGAATTTACAGTTGATACAATCACATGTATGAACCCATTAAATATGTTTTTATCTGAGAAAGAAAAAAATAATAAATATATGCATAAAGATAAGCAGTACAGTACCAGGAATTTTGAACCTAACATGCGGAGTAATTTATATAACTTTGATCATTATTCTTCAACTAATTATGGATTTGATTATTTTGAAGGAATTTCTAGGAGAAAACAAGTTACAAAATCTAAATTTTGTTTTGAGACTCCAGAATATCAATATCAGAAGATGAATTTATGATTTTGCGGACTTACTACTGAAAAGTTTAAAATAAATATGATTTATTATATGAACATTAACATACAAATAGTGAAATGGTGTCTTTTAATCTGTAGATACAGGTAGGTTGAAAACGTTGTTATGTTTAGCATTTTGTTATCAAAGAAATATTTTAGTTTGTGAACATTTGAACATAAATAAATAAAGATTTGTGTGAACTAATACATTTTATTTAAAATCAATCTTGTGTGATATATATATATATATATATATATATATATATATATATATTGCAAGTATATATATAAAATATTATTTAAGTTCTCCGCAATTCACTATTTTAACTTTCTGATTAGGAGTACCAGATTTGGTTCCACACCTTTCCATTTTTTTTATGATGTCCATACCACTAATGACTTGACCAAATACGACATGTTTCCCATCTAACCATTCAGTCCTGCAAATGTACAATTAAAATGAGTTATTTATATTCAATATTACTAAGAAATATAAAAAATAGTGTTTTGTCATATAAAAAAAACTATGTAAAAATTGATAATGAAATAAAATTTATAAGTTACACTGTTAATTATAAAGAAATGAATCAATCAATTTTTACATAAGACTATGTGTAATGAAATTTTAAAAAAGGAACTGTTATTTTTTAAACTTGCATTGTAAAATGTTCGGAATACCTAAAAGAATCAAAACAAATTTATTTTGAATAATATTGCTTACTTTTCAGTGCATATGAAAAATTGGCTTCCATTTGTGTTAGGCCCTGAGTTGGCCATAGACATTATTCCTGGGCCAGTGTGTTTAAGTGTGAAATTCTCATCAGCAAATTTTCGTCCATATATTGATTTTCCACCAGTACCATTATGATTTGTAAAATCACCTCCTTGGCACATAAATTCTGGTATAATTCTATGAAACACACTTCCTGCATAACCAAATCCCTGCTCACCAGTGCATAAACATCTGAAATTCTCAGCAGTTTTTGGAACAATATCTGCTCTAAGCAATATGATAATTCTTCCTACATTTTGATTGCCTATTTCAATTTCCAAATAAACTTGTGGATTTTTCTTTGCTTGTTCTTCTGGTTGGACATCATTATTAGTCTTTGATCCTGTTTCTGCTTCGGCTTCTGGTTTATCATCATTGTTCAATGTAGCCCCGGCATGTCTTTGAAGCCATGAGTCTTCTGACCATACTGGACGAGTACTACCTTCTTTTATTCGCTGGGGTTTTGCTAAGTTTACTCTTATTGTTCGACCAAATAATTCAGCATCATTCTACAATTGAATAAAACATTCAAGAACACAAAATAAATAAATAAATTATTTTCTACCTCAAATTTTCATTACTATTAAATTTCATTCGCTGAAGTATTAAAAGTTCCATAGCTTCATTTAAAAACAATATATAATGATATATATTTATATAAAATAGCAATAAAATTGTGTTACATGTAAAAGTGTGCACATACTTATGCATTATATTTATTTATATCTTGATGTAAATATAGTAAGATAGATTTATTAAATTTGAACTTATCATTACCATATTGTCTATAGCAGCTGCAGCATCTTCGGGGCTTTCAAATTCAATGAAAGCAAAACCTCTATGCTTTTCACTTTCATAATCGATTGGCATTTGAATATCAACTAAGTCACCAAATGGAATGAAAGCAGCATTTAGAACTTTTTCATCAACTTCTTCTGCTAAGCCTCCCACATAAATCGTCCTTTTAGCGTTTGAGGTCATAATATTAAAGTATGAACATACAATTCTATTTTTATGTCCAAATATTATTTGATTTTATTATATGTTAATTAATATTAAATGTATTATTTTTATTAACTAACTTAATTTACATACATATGGTTATCACTTCATTTTCATTTTTCGCATCTTTCACGTACAAATTCATTTTTATAGTTCGCCAAAAAAATGTTGTTTTTGTGCATATAACCTATAACTTTCATTTGGAATGAGCGCTGTGACACTCAATGCTGCCAACAAAAAATTGCTTTGGTACCACTGTTTACATTTCATTATATTCAGGAAGTCCTGTCTGTCACATCTATTTATTCTATTTTTTTATCTATGGTCGATATATGTCAAGCAATTATGTGAGGTTATGCATATGAAAAAGTGAATAAACCTTATTTCTTGTTTTTGAAGATATAAATTTATATTATTCAAAATGAATGCGCCCCCAACTTTCGAATCCTTTCTCTTATTCGAAGGCGAGAAAAAGTAAATGACGATATTTCAATAAGTTGTAGAAAAATAACCAAAGTACGAGAAATTATTATTTTTTTACTTTACAATTACAGAGTAATTCGAGAACAAGACACAAAAGTGCCTAATGCAGCTATTTTTACGGTCAATAAAGAAGATCATACTTTAGGAAATATGATTAGAGAGTATGAATATTTAATGTTTTTTTTTATTTTTTCACATTATTAATTTTTATTAATATAGTTATATTATATTCTATTGGTTTTTAGTCAATTATTGAAAGATCCTGATGTATTGTTTGCTGGATACAAAGTACCTCACCCCTTGGAACACAAATTTGTTTTGAGAATCCAAACTACTTCTGACTATTCTCCGCAAAAAGCTTTCATGAGCGCCATCACAGATTTGATAGCAGAATTGTCTTTATTTGAGGAAAGATTTAAGGTGATCTATATTTTTAATAAACCTATTTGTTGAATAATTATTAAATGATAAAGTGAATATATATGAACTTTTTCTATTTGCAGGAAGCAATTAAAGAAAAAAAGGAACATTTAGGAGAATAAGTTTTTTAGATGTAGTATATTATCCAGTTTTTCTATGTATAATTAATATTTTGTACTCATACTATAAATAAGTAATATGTGAATGAATTTTATTTAATCAATTTTATACACATTTTCAACCCGAGGGAATGTTCAATTTATACATTATAGGATTATATTTGATTAATGAACTATGTTGATATAGAAAAATTATGTCTATAATTTGAAGATCTAAATACATTTCTGAACTGTACTTTGTCATTAGTTCAGTGAGTTTAGCGTTAATTATTCCTTACTGTTATAATTGAGTTTTTTTAGAGAGTATTTTTTTCTTGTTTCACATTTTATTGCTGTTTTGGTTGAAAAATTATATGAATAATGAGTGAATGGCATTACTACAAAGAAATTAAATAAATATTGCTACTTTAAATTGACAATGAATTTGCTTCTTAGAATATGAATTCAATAATTAATTAATGTGTGGCATGGATTAATTGATAATGTACAACTTGTAGCATAAATTTTAAATTTTATCATCACAAGCTATGCAACTTGTTGAGACGAGTGTTAATTAATGTCTCTTAATAAAAAATTAATTTGAAACATTTTTAAACCAAAAATACAAATATTGCAAAAATTTTCATAACAACGAACAGCACAAATTTTTTGAGCGCGTAACAATTTTCTATGTTGGTCACATTTTAAATAGTTTTTTGTGTATTGTTAGCATTGAAATCATGCAATGTCAAATAACTGATCTTCAAGTTAATACTTTTTGTAGGTTATTTTAAATAATACATTGGTATTTTTTGCGTAGTACTAATTTTAAACTGATTCGCGTACAAAAGCGTAGTTTCAAATATGTATGCCAGAACGTTTAATGGATTTCTTCAAATCAAAAAGCTATTTGTCACTTCAATTGATATATCTAGAAACTATGCCAAACCCGCAGGTATTTTTTGGAATTATCGTATTATCCAATCTGGAAAAACTGTATTTGCTTTATAAGTTGATTTGAAAAAATTTCAGTCGTGGTTGCCAAGAAAAAAAAATCTGGACCCATTGTGGAGAAAAAAGTTTTACCAGTAGAAACGGATATCAATAGGTTACTCACATATGTTTGTGGAAGTAACATTATGAAAGAAGGAGAAGATGTAAAGGTAATCTATTAATAATTTTACTTTATCTCAATTTTAATCTTAGTTTATTGAACATAACATCACTAATTGAACTACCATATAAATACTTAATTGTGTTTATTAACAGAATTGACTTTATTCTTTTTTGCCTAAAGTGATGAATGACACAATACTATATCCTTAAAATTAAATAATAAATTTAATTATACATAATATTCATATATAATATACTTACATCCTAAAAGTTAGATTCCCATCTTATATAATAAAAACTTGCAAATAATTTTATAAAAAATGCAGATAAAACCTGATAATGAGTATCCTGATTGGCTATGGAATATTCATATAGGACCTCCTCTTACTTTAGAACAATTAGATCCAGAGTCAAAAAAATATTGGCTGAAAGTAAGGAAGATGGGTTTGAAGCGAAATAATCAACTTTCTAAAGTTAAGAAATTCTAATTTAGATTTAATGTAGTTAGACCATAATCAAATTGAAGTCATTAGATGTAACTTTAATATCAGATCATTTTTATCAGTGATATTTAGTTAAAATTAGTGGAAGGAAACAAATTTAAGTTTATCACAATGGAATAAAATAAATTATAGTTTAGCATAATAGAATAAAAGAAAACAATAATAAAATAAAATAAATTTATTGATTTATTTGTTTATAATATTAAAATAAAATATCAATATAGAATGATATTGCTCTCCACATATATTAAATCAATTCTTTATTATTTTTAAATGTAACAAGTTGTTTGAGAAGAAACATAATTGTAACTTAGTTCTTGATTTCACCTCTATTTGAACTATATATCCTTCAATATTATTTCAAGTATTTTATGTATAACATCACATCAATAGGCAAGTCTAATTGACGCAAAGCTAAATCAAATTGATGCTTTGAGTGAACAGTTTCGGATAATGCTTTTCGAATAAATGTTCTACATATGTGTTTAAGACTGAATTTATCTGACTCATTCAAAACAATTGGTTCTATAGCACAACTTTGTGATGCTAACCAGAATATTAGATCTTCAGAAGCATCTGTAAAAAATATAGTCAAAGCATAAGGAGAGCTTTGAACTGGGCATTCTATAAAAGGTATATCAATTCCAGCATCACTATAAGCTGAACCGTCTACAAAATGCACGTCAATTCCAGCATCACTCAAAGCTTGGACAAACTCTTTCACATGATTCAAGCTGTATCTATGATTTGATGCAATTTGAACAAATCCTGTAGTTTTCAAATGTTTATTCGAGTGTAAAATTTTAATTACCGTTTCCGAATCAGTACACCACATATTGAACAAAAATTGTACATAATATTGCAATTCACCACCAAGCAAAGGGTTTATGCCTTCTTCAAGTAATTTTTGGTAAATATCCATTTTATTGGCAAGTCTAGCATCCCATAAAGCAGTATGATTATCACATGATACATTCAAATTAGCTCCAGCTTTTATTAAAATATCTATAATTTTTAAATCACAAGAATAACTAGCTTCCATAATTGGATACGCACCACGGTAATTACTTATATTAACAATATCTTTATCAGCTTTCACTAACATTTCTATAATTTCTGATGAAATACCGGGTACGCAAGCCAAATGTAATGCGGTATCTCCACAAGAATTTTGAATTTTCACTGAACAACCTGCATCCAATAACAATATAACCATTTCATTATATCCCATTTGTACTGCATTATGTAAAGCAGTATCACCGCTGGAGTCTGTTTCATTTAAATCACAACTTTTGTCTATAGCTTCTATTAATGCATCGATATCATTTAATAACACTGCATCTAATGCACTCTGCAAATATACATTAATATACAATTTTAATGAAAATATTTAAAATATGAGCCCTTGAAAATAGAAATCTGTAAATTTCGAGTTGAAATTATTCACAAATAATTAAGAAATACAAGAAGGTATAACAATAATATGAAGCTCATTTATTTTATATGTGGTAATAAGATGATTTTATGATTTATATAGAAATTATTTCTTAAGATTTGAATTGAGTAATTTGAATAATGTAGCGAACTATATATGTTTGAAACTATAAATGATCATTCTAATTTTAAATATTGAATTTAATACTCACAGGTACAATATTCTTTGCACCAGCTTTTAAAAGTTCATTTACTATATCATTATTATTACTCCATCTTGCATGCCATAATGCAGTAAAATTTTCATTGTCAACCTTTTCAAGATCAGAGCCATATTCCAATAATAATTTCACAACATGAATATTTGAATATGCGCATGCTATCATGAGAGGGGTTTCTCCTCGCTTATTAATAGTATGCACAGAAGCGCCTCGATCCAATAATTCTTTAATAATCTTAAAAGTTAAAATTATAATTCAGATAGAGTGTCCGTTGAACTGAACTATCAAATAGTCTTTTTTACAAGTATAATGCATGATGTAAATTCAATTTAATAGAAATTGGTGTAACTATTTTCTTTGTACTTTGAATACTATCTAGAAAATTGCACAAAAATTTTTAGTTGGATGTGTAACATCAATATTAAGTATGCAAAGAATGATTCTAATTATTAAGTATAATTGCTGAGCTTATCCAACAAATTTAATTGTTGATAACAAGCAATAAATAAAAAGTATAAATGTATATACATAAAATTCAGTACGAACATCAAGTGATTCAGTTTTGTAGCATGCTAAAGATAATGCAGTATTTCCATATTCATTTTCTGCAAGTAGATCGCACTGAACATCAAGAATAAGTTTAATCATTCGAATATTATTATGCTCTACAGCTTTGAACAGGGTCCAGTTTATAGGGTTTTGATGGTGGTCATGATTTTTACAAATATCTGAGAAATATGTGATAATTTTCCGTAACCCTTCTTGTAATCTTTCTTCATCATTATCATGGATTGCATGTAATATGGATTGTTTCTCCTATTTGAAAAAATATGAGATTACTATAAGGAGAAAGGTAAAACATTACGATAAAAATGCCTAAGAGAAACAAAGCAGTAAGTGCAATTGGTATAGTAACATTGATTTGAATATTTAATCATTGATTACAGCTATAACACTCTAGTAATGTAAAAACATTGCATTGCTTTAAAATTAACAGAACTATAGCTGTAATATTAAATCCATAAATTTTGGATACGATTTACTTAATTTACCATTTCACACATCGATAAATTCCGATCACACATGCATAAACACATTTCTATTTCATAAAGAAAAAAGTTGTCATTCATTGACAACTAAAAAATTATCATTTTGTATATTGACACTTGTGAAATGTTTTACCGGGAAGCTAATTTTGACATATATTTAAAATTTCTGAATGAATGTTACTGCCATTATTTATTAACAATATTGTGGACTTCAATTGTATACGGATTTACGGATTCATATTTTACGTATTGCTTATTAACCAAGAACCTCCAACAAACTGTCAAAAATGCAACGTACCAACCCTAGACAATATAATAATATGGTACCAACATTCAGTGACAGCAATTCTCATTTTAAACATTTTCTGTCAAAATGTCAATATAAAATCAAAAATGTTAAAATTGAATTATTAATTTTAATATATTGTGAAATAATTTATATCAAATAAAAGATTTTTATAAGATAAAAGTTATATGACATTTGAAATTTGTTTATTTATTTATAAGACTTTATAGTTTATATAAGATTATTTTTACGTGAAATGCTATTAAACTAATTTTGTTTAAAATGAGTCAAAATAATTATCGTGGGTCTACTTTTGACTCGTCTGGTAAAAGAAGTACTGATATCGGTAAGGGATTTCATGCTGTACCTCCGCCTGCCCTGGATGCTTTTAGGAAAACCAACAAAGCAAATGCGAATATGCCGGGTGTAAATAAACAAGGCTACACAACGATGAATGCAATTTCGCATAATGCTATTACGGCAGGAATGGGAATAACGAGAAAAAGGGCCAAAACTGAAGACGAGTAATTATCATTCTTGCTGTGATTATGCATTCAGATTATTTTTATCATTATAAACATTTCAAATACACTGACTATTTCTACAAATCACGTTTTCAGTAGATATTTATTCTATTTATTACAGATGAACCTCGATTAACCGGACTAATTGTTGTCGATGGTTATTCGGATAATCGAAAATCCGGATAATCGAATGAATGAAGAATAATGTTGTGTATTAATTGAAAATAACAATTACATACATAGATATCAATGAAAATCAATGTTTATTAAGAAATTAACAATTCCCTATGTTTGTACATACATATTTTCTTTGATTACATTACATACATATACTAAATTGCAGCATTAATCATGCTAAAATTCGAATTATAGGTATGTTCATACATATAAATTTGTTGCGGTTGGTAGTCTGGATAATCGCAAATCCGTATAACCGAGGTCCGGATAATCGCGGTTCTACTGTAATTTCAAGTATTATTCAAATATCAATTATTATTAATTGAGGGGTTTACAATAAAATTATTTAACTTCAATTTGAAGTAATTATTCAAACTCTTATTTGTCACATTTTAAATAAGTCAAATTGCAAATAGTTAATTAAATATTACTGATAAAAACTGTAATAACTATAATTTTGTTTAGTTACTCTATTTTAATTTTTTTGATATAAAAAGATCATTCGCATACATGCCTTTGAGGTCTTTAATTTAATTAACTTCCCATAGGGTAAATTATAATAATTCCAAAATGTTTCTGAAAATTTTTGCAAACCTTAGAAAAAATGTATGTATGTGTGTGTGCGGATACAATTTTTTAATTACGATTTTAGGAACACAGTTCAATCCATATGAATGATTCAGGAAACCTATTGATACCTATTGATAAGGAGATGTGCTGATTAGTTTTGGCCAAGGCAGGTCCAGTCGTTTCGAAGATATGACGGTCAAAAATGATCGTTAGACATTTGCATATCAAATTATCAGATATTTTATAGAGATTTTAATAATAAGTATAAATTTTGCTTACATTTCCAGGGGTTCAATACCACTGTTTACTTTTACCACGACGCAGCGCTTACGCGCCTTGATATTTTTCAATATATTTTGAAAAAGTTATATGTTTTAAAAAATTCTGCCATACATCACTAGTTTAATTATAAATTAGCAATAAACAGATTAATCTTTCAACACATTGCTGTACATACTTAATTCATTTTATTTATTAAAGTTTTTAGTAGCAAATATGTAAACAAACTAATAAATGAAAATTCACTGTTTTTTTTTATTTAGATATTTTGATGAAATTGAAGACGATTCTACTCCTAGTGGTAGTGATTTAGCATATATTCCTGCACCTGGAAGTCCCTCATGTAAAATGTCTCAAAATGATGATTCTGATTCAGAAGAAGATCCATTGGATGCTTTTATGGCTGGAATAGAAAAACAAGTATTTATCTTTAGCCTCTTAACTGTTTAATTATGTTTCAGAAAGTTGTTTGTGTTTGATTAATTAGTTTTCCATTATGACAAGTATACTACGTAAACAGAGTGCTAATTTTTATGCTTTTAAAAGTAGAAAATGACAAAAGCTTATTATATATTTTGTGATTGCATATTTATTTTTATTTATTATTAACAAAGAAAAAAATTTTATTGGACAAATTATTTAATCAAATAATGAAAAAAAGGCATTTTGGAAATCATAAAATAAATAAAATACAATAAAAATTCTAATGATTCAAATGAAGACTTCTAACTCAATGGAATGCACAGAAAATATTTTTGTAAACACACTTTATCTATGTTACCAACAAGCAATTGCATATAGAAATAAAAATGGTTGTTTATCTTTCAAATAATCTAAAATATGCATTTTGAAAAAATATTTGTTTAATATCTCTTAAAAGAAAGCCAGTTGGGAAAATATTTTTTTTTTTTTTTTGGTCATATATTTGGAAGTAGACAGTTAAAGGGTTAAGTAGACTATATTGTTCATTGATAGAAGAACTCATAATTAAATGATTACTGTATGATTTATGCAGTGAATGTAATGCATTAAATATTTTGAGTATTGTGTTATTTTCTTGTTCTTTGCATGCCCCAAATTGTCTTTACTGTAATTAAAGAATTTAGTTACTTTGAATGCTTCAATATAAGTTCATAAATTGATATTCATTTCTTTAAAGATTTGTAAAGATTTATTTATTTTATGTGTATATAAAAAGGTTAAAAAGGAGAAAGCTTCTGTTAGTACATCTGAATTAGCAGTTAATAAAAAGAAAGGTGTTAGAGATGATATTGATGAAGAAGATGTTGAAGAATCATATTACAGGTAAATATAAGTTTTTTTTTAAGTCATAATTCAAAAATCTGTGCTTATCTATTATTCTAACATTATTTTTTTCTAGATATATGGAAGAAAATCCCAATGCTGGTGTTATTGATGAGGGTTCCGATGTTGAAATAGAATATGATGAAGATGGAAACCCCATTGCTCCTCCTAAAAAAAGGCATATTGACCCTCTTCCAGCGATTGATCACTCAGAAATCGATTATTGCTCATTTGAAAAAAATTTCTATATTGAACATGAAGATATTCAAAATCTGGACAAAAATCAAGTTGATGATCTCAGAAGTACTTTGGGCATTAAGGTATTAATAAAATCAAATAAAAATATGATCAGAACTTTTGTAGCTTGACTGTAGTTTATATCATTAAAGTGAAACCATTAAAACAAGATATGATGTTTTTTGTAAGGTTTCTGGACCGAGTCCACCAAAGCCAGTAACAAGTTTTGGTCATTTTGGGTTTGATGAATCCTTGATGAAGGCAATAAGAAAAGCTGGTTATACGCAACCTACTGCAATTCAGGTAAATTTATTTTAATAATTAAGAATTAGTCTAGTCATACAATATGCAAAAAATCATATGTAATAGCATTTTTATTAATCTTTATTTTTAATTGAATTCATCAATCTGAATTCAAACAATTCCAATCAGTTTGTATTAAACCTATCTAATATTTCTTTTTATAATTAATAGTTAAAGATCATCTTTGAAGAACTTACTTAAGAAATGAAGGTATGATTTCTAGATTGTAGAAATTAATATTACTTGAGCAAAAATTACATTTTGCTGATTCTCATAAATTATTGCTCTTTGACTTTGACTGACAGCGATTGAATTATTTGAGTTCAAAATATTTGAAGAAGTGATATATTATATGTGATATTTTTATGAATTCTTAATAATATATTAATTGCTTTACTGTTTTTAATAGGCTCAAGCTGTACCTGCAGCTCTTGGAGGGCGAGATGTAATAGGTATAGCTGTTACTGGCAGTGGAAAAACAGCAGCCTTTTTATGGCCTATGTTGGTTCATATTATGGACCAAAAGGAACTTGCTCCAGGAGATGGTCCTATTGGGCTAATTCTTGCTCCCACTCGAGAGCTATCTATGCAGGTGAAATATAATTTAATTATATTTAATATTAATATTATATTTAATTATAACTTCCAGAAGGAGTTTGTTTTTATGACAAAATTCGATGTGCTAATTTTATTGAAAAAACGTCTATAACAATTTCAAAACTTTAAGAGCAATTCTATAAAACTCGATATGCACTAGCTTTGGTTAGTTTTATGATACTAACTAATAGATAGAGTATTATGGTCTTACGAAGAGTCACTTAATTATGAAATATCAATAAAATTATCAATAAAAAAAAGTGTACCAAAGTTAAAAATCTGCTATTGTGTCTTGCATTCTGTGTAGATTATCGGAATGTTCATTCAAGTTGCCTTAATGCCAAACTGCCACTTACAACTAATTTTATTTATTTCATTAAATTAATGATGTGATAAACTGTACTAGACTTTGTTTTATTACACTTACAATATTGTTTCTAAAAATACTTTTCTTTTTTAGATTTATAATGAAGCAAGAAAATTTGGTAAGGTGTACAATATCAATGTTATTTGTTGCTATGGTGGTGGATCTAAATGGGAACAATCAAAAGCTTTGGAAGAAGGAGGGGCTGAAATTGTTGTTGGAACACCAGGCAGATTAATAGATATGGTTAAAATGAAGGCTACTAATCTTACCAGAGTTACATATCTTGTTTTGGATGAAGCTGACAGGATGTTTGATATGGGCTTTGGTAAGTTTATAATTTTGTAATCTTATTTTACTTTCACTTTAACCATTCTTGTCATATAAACGTTGTGTATTGATCTTCACACAATTTTTTTTTATAATGATATTTAAACTATTGCCAACTCCCATGCTCAAAGGGTTCAGGGCAATTTTTATCCACATACTTTGAGTTTAGAATGCTGCTTATAAATTATTGTAAGGCCCTTTATTTTCATCTCCTTTTGCTTATACAATACATATCTATAATGTGTTATGCTCGTACATCCTCGTCAACCTTACAATTTAATTAAAAAAACATGGTCCTTCTCTTTGAACCTATAGTTATAAGAGTCAACAAGATTTTGTAAATGTGCAAGTGATAAAAAACTTATCTCAGCATATATATCTATATAATCGCTATTAATGTATAAATAAAATTTGAGACTTTCTTGGATATATTAGCTTGGTTAAATCGCACGAAAAATTGAAAGAACCAACTATAAAATAATTCACTATTCTAACTCAGGAAATATATTTTTATGTTTTTTTTTGTGTAGCGAAGGAAATGCCTTTATGCATCTCAGGCTGGTGTTTTGACTAGGTATGTCGGACTCAATACCGCCCGGGTATAACACCGACTAAAACTTTCGCATATCTCTTGGCTCTGGACCCCACGGAAACCGCCGTTAGGCATTACTTCGTGGAGGGAGGATCTAGAATGTTATAATTCTTACCTTGATTTTATACTTAGCTTTTAATTGAGCGAAGTCCCATTTGCCCTTTCTCTTTCCATAGAACGCAGGACAATTAGCATATCTCTCGCAAATCTGACTTTGGCGTTCCAAGCAGCTTCAGTTGTCAGCATCACTTCAACAACAGTATCTGGAGTAATTTTTCGGCTCAATATCTTTTCCACATCGTCCCGTAGAGCACTCAATCGCGGGCATACGAAGAACACGTGCTCAGCATCTTCGATTTCGTCCAAACAATATGGGCAATCCGGCGAGCAATCGTGCTTGAAGCGGTGTAGGTAGGCTCGAAAACAGCCGTGCCCAGATAGCATTTGCGTAGTATAATAATTTACTTCTCTATGCTTGCGATTTAGCCAGACTTTGATGTTTGGAATGAGACGATGCGTCCATCTGCTCTTCACTGCGACATCTCACAGTTGCTGCCATCGGTAAATGCTGGTCTGCCGTTCTTCTATTCTCAACTTTTCAGGACTCGGTTGTTGATGCCTTCGTTGGTAAATTGTCCGTCTTTCTTCTGCTAAGATTAAGAGAGGCAGAGTTTCTGAAATGACGCACACTATTTCCTCCGATATCGTGCGAAATCCGCAAGCAATTCCTAAATCTGGGTCTTGCCATTTTCCTGTATTTTTGAGTTTTGAGAGCATCAGCCCATATGGGAATACCATTTGTAAGCACCAAAGTAATCACTGATGGTAGTAATGTCCTTCTGGTTTGTTTAGGGCCTCCAACATTAGCACTAACATGTTCCATCTGTTGATTGAAACTCAATCAAGCATCAAGCATTACGCTAAGGTAACAGATGTGAGGTTTTGACGTGATCTCTAGATTTTCTATCTTCAGCTTGATGGTCTCTATTGTTTTTCTACTCGTGATTAGAACAGCTCAGAGATATCTCTGAGCTCTGAGCTTTTGCTTATGTGTCGAAGCAACGATTTGCTCTTTTGGTGGCTTGTATCTTGAAACACTCATTGTTCTTATAATTTTTAACTTCTCGTAGGGTAGTTATAGTAATGGGCCGAAAATCGAAAATAAAAATTATTGCATTTTTCGACGTTTTGAAGGTTTCTGAATATTTTGGCATACCTCAGAAAAAATGGATGTGTGTGTGTGTGTGTTTTGTATGTCCGCATTTTTTCGTCCACGTTTTCGGGCGCACGGATCAACCGATTTGAATGGTTTAAAAAACATTCGATTCCTTTTAATAGGGAGATGTGCTGATTAGTTTTTGGCAAAGGCAGGTCCAGCCGTTACGGAGATATGGAGCAAAGAGTGCAGAAAATAGAAATCGAGTTTTTGAGAGAACGGTTCAACCGATTTGTATGATCCAAAAAACATTCAGTTCGTAATGACGGGAAAACGGGCTATTAGTTTTTGGCAAAGGTAGGCCTAGCGGTTTTGGAGATACAGAGCTAAATGTTAAAAAAAAAATGGCAGTTTTTGAGAGAACTAAGCGTCCGATTTAATTGATTCAAAGAACTTTCTGCTTGTTTCAACAAAATAATTGCTTTTGGAAAAAAAATTTTGTTTCTAATTTTTTTTCAAAAAATATTTTTGTAATTTTTGATTAAAAATTCAAACTAGTGGGGTGTATGGATGGCATCGTGCTTTAAGGCAAATTGCTTGAACTTCCCGTATCGTAACGAAATGTTCGAGGAATACTGAATGTTTTCAAATAGATTATTATTATTAATATTGGAACATTGTCTAATATTTATAAGAATTATATATCTGAATTGCTAAGGTGAAATTATTTGTTTAAAGTATATTAGAACTATAGTTAGAATTAAAAGTAAAATCTGAATTATTTTCGATATACAAAAAAAAAATTTTTTTGAAAAAAAAAAATTGAAACATATTTTTTTTCCAAAATCAATTATTTTGTTAAGACAAGCAGAAAGTTCTTTGAATCATTTAAATCGGACGCTTAGTTCTCTCAAAAACTGCCATTTTTTATACATTTAGCTCCATATCTTCGAAATGGCTGGGCCTGACTTTGTCAAAAACTAATAAACACTTCTCCCAATCATTACTTATTGAATGTTGTTTAGATCATTCAAATCGGATACTCCGTTCTCTCAAAAACTCGATTTCTATTTTCTGCACTCTTTGCTCCGTATCTCCGTAATGGCTGGACCTGCCTTTGCCAAAAACTAATCAGCTCTTTTTCCTATCAGTAGGAATCGAATGTTTTTTGAACCATTCAAATCGGTTGATCCGTGCGCCCGAAAACGTGACTGGAAATTTGTATCCATACATACATACACACACACACACACACACGTCCATTTTTTCTGAGGTATGCCAAAATGTTCAGAAACCTTCAAAACGTCGAGAAATGTAAAAATTTTCAATTTCGATTTTCGGCCCATTACTATAACTACCCTACGGAAAGTTAAAAATCACCCAGACTAAGCACAGTCTAAGCGCCACTCTGGCGCAAATGTTTACCCAAGTGCGTTTACACTGTTTATGTACTGGAGCACTTTTCCAATTTTGTGAAACAAAACTATTGAAAAATGTGAAAATGCCGCCAACCTAAGCACAGTTTAAGTGAAAATGTCTCACTGAATTATTTGCAAATGTGTTTAGACTGTGACTATACGGGAGCACTTTTTCAATTTTGAGCAAATTAGGCATCTATTTTTTTTAAATTGAATTCGAAATAAAATGACGATTGTTGTTAATGTTCTAGAGATAAATTCTGCTCAGATATAACAAGATAGCAAAAATAATGAAAGTTACAGTTTTTGTAATAATATATTTGAAAACGTTTAAAGTTTCTCGAATTTCCAGCAATTTGTCTTAAGGCACGATGCCATACACCACTAGTTAATTTTAAAATTCATGTTATGTTTCAAACGAATGTCCTCGACAGTATGAAATAACCGATTTGAATAATTTAAAAAACATTTGATTCGTATTGATAAGGAAACGTGCTGATTAGATTTTTGCGAAGACAGATCTAGCCGTTCCGAAGATACGGGGTAAAAAGTGCCAAAAACGGTAACTCAGTTTTTAAGAGAACGGAGCGACGGTTTTAATAGTTCGAAAAACATTTTACTTGTATTGATGAAATGAACAACTGGTAAAATTTTTGGGAAGGCAGGTCCAGCGGTTATGGACTATCAATAAAAATAATTTAAAAAAAAATGTCATTTGGCGGTCAAAAATCTTCATTGGACATATGTACATCAAATTATCAGATATTTTATAGAGATTACTATGTACACATTTTGTGTAAATTTTTTTGGGTTTCGTACCAAGATTGTTAATTTTCAAGTTTTTTTACATGGTTCAAACAAATGCCCTCGACATTTTCGACAGTATGGAATAACCGATTTGTATGATTGAAAAATCATTCGGTTCGTACTCGATCGCGAGGCGTTTTTGCAAATGGCAATTTTGCCGTTTCGGAGGTATGGAGCGTAAAGGGCATGAAAACGGTTTTGCAGTTTTTGAGAGAACTTTAATCCGATTAGATTAATTCAAAAAACATTTACAGAAAATTTAGTAATTTTGAAAATTAAAAAAAAAATCAAAATTTAAAAAGAAATTCAAAGTTTCAAAAAATTCAAATTTTAGAAACTTTTCATCATTTTCAAAAAAACTAAATTTCGAAAAATTAAAAAAATTGATTGCTTACAAAAATTTGAGAATGTTTCGAAAATTAAAAAAAAACGAATATTTTTAAACATTTCCAAGTTCTCATAATATTTAAAAAAAACGTTTTGTTTTAATTCCAAAAAATTTTAAACTGTGAAAAAAATTTCTCAATTTTGAAAAAATTCCAAAATTTTGAAAAAAATTCTAAATTATCAAAAAATTTCTAAATTATCAAAAAAATCTAATTTAGAAAAAAGGACTCTTATATACGTACATATAAGTTGTTTGTAAAATACGCTCATCATCCAATTCAAAAAGCACTTATAAATTTACAGTATGTATTAAAAATCTTCAAAACAATTATTAATTATTTTCATTCCTCGAATGTTTAATTAAGATACGGGAAGTTCCATCAATTTGCTTTAAGGCACGATGCCATGCGCCCCACTAGTTTTCTAATTTATATAAGCGAAATGACTTTGTTATTAAATTATTCTTCAATTAATTTTATTGAGCATATTGTTTCAAAGAACAAGTAAAGTTATAAATACGATTACAAATTTTTAGAACCACAAGTTCGTTCAATATGTGATCATGTTAGGCCAGACCGACAAGCATTACTGTTCAGCGCAACTTTCAAGCGTAAAGTGGAAAAATTAGCCCGAGAAGCATTGACCGATCCAGTTAGGATTGTTGCTGGTGGTGAAGTTGGTCTGGCCAACCAAGATGTGGAACAAAGAGTTCTGGTAATTCCTCAACCTGCACATGAACGGAAATGGGCATGGTTACTAAATCACATTGTAGAAATGATGTCTGCTGGAAGTGTTTTGGTGTTTGTTACAAAAAAGGTGAGATCATATATATATATATATATATATATATATATATATATATATATATATACTACACATTCTTTAATATTTTATTTAAATTACATTTGAATTTTGATATACAAAATTTAAATGAAATATTAAAGAATGTGTAGTATATAAGTAACTGTTCTTGAAATTACACTGAAGATGAGGCATACCAAGGTCTCGAAACGTCTGCAATTTTTAAATAAAGTGTGTGTTAAAAATCTGAGTGTTGTATTGTTCATATTTAACATTTAATATTCGTTCCACTCATATCACAAAATTCTATATATGATTATTATGCTTATATATAACTAAAATTATATGAGGTAATGTTTGTGAACAATTACTGCTAATCATTGTTAAATATTTACTTGCATATTTCTCCAATATCCTCCAGATTTTAGATGTACTTCTGAGGCTTTATCCTAAATAAATCAAATTGAAATAATTCACTTATGATAACAATATAACATTTTTATATAAATCTACGATTTATGTTCTATAGAGTGACGCTGAGCAAGTGGCAAATAATTTTAAATTAAAAGAATTTGATGTTCTCTTATTACATGGTGATATGGAACAAGCAGAAAGAAATAAGGTGATTACGTCCTTCAGGAAACAAGAAGTTCCTATAATGGTTGCTACAGATGTTGCTGGTAATGCATTGTTATTTAAGATACCTTGTTTACGTCCTACACATAATTATTCCACGATTTTTTTAGTAAGACTTTTGAATTATAATATTTTTGTCAAAAAATCTGAAAATTTTGATTGCTCAGCATTAAAACTAAAATTATTTGCCACAATAAATGGTAAATGTTTGTGTGCTTGCATATGTATATGTATATATTTGACTCCAATTGGCTATATACAGCTAATTTTATAGTACTGTTATTACACAAAAACGGCTGAACCGATTTCAAAAAGTTTAAAACCGTTGATTCGCACTCGGCTGAGCCACGTTTCTGTAGAATTAGCAGAAAGGTACAAAATTTTTTGTACACTTTTTAGCCAAAAACCCTGAATTGATTTCGAACATTCCAAAACTATTTCAAAGAAATCGAATTAATGAATCTTTGTATGACGATAAATGTAAATTTAATAATTCTTTGTATGATGATAAGGAATCTGGTCGTAGTGAACATACTAAAATATTATAGTCTTACAAAAAGTGTTTCATTTATATAAAAAAATTAAAATTTGAATTTATTACTTTTAGAAAATTCAACAATGTGTAATGAAAAAAAATGTGCAATAAATAACAAAATACATATTGATACAAAAAATATATTGATTAAGTTTATGCAACTTGCATTAAGGCAAAGTTAGTTCAAAAAGATTCAATGGATTATAATGTAATGTAATGTAATTTATTGGTCTTATACACAAAATGATAGTTTTATTTTTTTAGTAACGAATAGTTTAAAATATTATATTCATAGAGTTCATATAATCTCCAATCTAAATTAGTTAAATTAATTGTAGTAATGACATATGCTTGCTGTATTTTCTAATTGTTGGCATATTTTTCAGCTAGGGGTTTGGATATTCCACATATTAAGACTGTTGTGAATTATGATATTGCACGAAATATAGACACACATACTCACAGAGTTGGAAGAACAGGCAGAGCTGGTGAAAAAGGTGTAGCTTATACCTTGATGAGTGAAAAAGATAAGGAATTTGCTGGACACATAGTTAGGAATCTAGAAGGAGCAAATCAGGTAATTGTGTGTTTTATCTAAATTTATATTGTTATTACAATCTTTTGCTAAAGAGTAGTTTGCAACATGCCAAAGGAGAAGTTTGTTTTTGCGAAAAAATCCGATTTGCTAATTTTAAGTTTTTAAACACACTTTAAAAAATACATTTTTGGAGAACGAAATGACATGAAAAGTTGTGAACAAATAAACTTAATGTATACAATTATAGATATTATAATAAGTAAAAGACATCAATTGGAAAGAGTGTTGGTATTTTCTTAGCGAAAGTGAAAATTTTGTTGTTGAAATAAACAGATGAAGTGATTTTATAAATCTAAATAGCTCAATTTTTATTGGTTAAGTTGATTATATATGCATATTGGGAGTTCATGCAACTTGCCTTAAAACAAAATGCTACTTAAAACTAGTTTAATTAAATTTTTTATTAATTGACATTACATAAACAAAAAATAATTCTACCTAAACCTATATAACATTATGAGTAAATATGCTCACGTAATATAGAAAACTGAAAAATTATTTGGCTTTTAACTATTATGTGACAATATATAATTTTTTTATTCATAGGAAGTACCCAAAGAAGTGATGGATTTAGCTCTACAAAGTTCATGGTTCAGGAAATCAAGATTTAAACAAGGTAAAGGAAAAAAATTGAATGTTGGAGGCGTCGGATTGGGTTTCAAAGAACGTCCAGGAATGCGAACTTCAGAAGATACTGGCACAAATAATTCCTATGAAAGAGCTATTATTAAACCACCTAAAGGACCTGCTACAAGCAGACTTTCTGCAATGAAAGAAGCTTTCAAATCCCAATATACCAGTCAGGTATTTATATAGATTGAATCACTATACTATTAGTGCAGTAAACGGAGAGGAAAAAGGGTCTCTGCCCCGATTTGCATGAAATTTTGGAATTAGGTTCATCTTATCTTCAAGTTCAAAAGTGAAAACAATTTGGACTTTGCCACTACCCCCCGGGGAGTTGCGAGCCCTTAATGAATAAGTGGACATTGAGCCATTTTATCGCTAGAAAACGTTTTCAATATTAAAGGATATAATTAAAAAGTATTTTTTAATACATTGACCTTGCAATAAAATCGTTTTCAACCCCGTGAATACCCCAAAACCCTTCAAACAACCTCTAAATTGAAAAAACAACACTTAAAAATAAATTTCAGTTTAATATGAATTACGTATAAAGTAAATAATATTTTATGTTTTCTATCTTGATTATCAATTTTTAAACCCTTTTTAGACCCCTTCATAAAAAATTGTTCGAAAAAATTATTTTGAAATTGAAAGAAAATTAAGACGTTCAAAGTGATATGAATGTTATATGTTAGGTTATATGTTGTTCTTCGTAACACTAGTACACAGTATAATTTTTTCTAAACTCACTTATTTTTATTTAATGATTTTTTTTTTATTTAAAAATGTAATATTTTTATTTATTCGAAAAATTTCCTTTTACTATCATAAAAATATTTTCATTCTTATATGTGAAAATGATGCATGAATAACGAATAATTATTTTCAAAGTTATTTAATCAAGATAAACTATTATTTTTTAGTTCTACTAATTAAAATTAAAATAATTTTGTTTACTATCTATAAAATTAAACAATAAATAAATTCAGTCAAATACTGCTCTAAATTACACTAAATTTGCAGATAAATTACAGAATATTCAAGCAAAAATTTATTTTTTATATAAAATTCGAAAACCGGTTAAAACCGGTTTTTTAGTAAAATTAAAATTCGAAAACCGGTTTTCTGAAATGTCGGTTTTTGCATAAGCCCTAATATATATATATGGTTATGTGTATTTATAATAATAATATATATATATATATATATATATATACCATTTGGAAGGTAAAAGGGCTACAACTTTTTTTATTATAATTTTTTTCGTAACTCCTCTCATTTTGAAACCGCGAAGGGTTAAAGGGCTCGAGAGAGACTCAAATAATCATAACTCGTCAATTTTTGTGTGAAAGAAATATAATAAAAAGCAATAATAAGCCAAAAATACCCCTTTGATTTTTATTTATATGCTTTTATATGTATCTTTTATTCTTTCTTAGATATAACAAATATAAGTTTGATTTTTTAAAAAATCGGATTTTTCTTTATAAAATCGTGAGTTTTCTGAAAATAGTTTGTACTAAAGTAGTGAATCTGCTAGAATCCATCAAGATCTTTATAAAAGAAGAAGAATTCTAGATAGAATGTGAATAACTTTAATTTTGGTCGAAATGGCGCTCATTAAACTATATGATTTAAATGAAAAAAACATCGTATATGCATCATTTGCATGATAACTCACGCATTTTACACGCAAAAAACTTGTAACAGCACTATTAGTGCACTATTAAACCCAATTTCACTGAAATGCATAACATGTAACACTTCTCCACTAGATGGCTTTAAATACAACAATTAAATATTGAACGAAAAAAAACGACTTTGCTCTTTCAAATCTAGCTTAATATTATTCCTAGAACTTTATAAAATACCGATTCATTAAGATTTTTATTGACATTATTTTGTTCATTACATGATTTTCGTTAAAATGTATATTTTAGGAGATATTTGCAAAAAAACGAAGAAAAACGCCAAAAATATATGAATTTTTAGTAGCCAGTATCTTAAAAAGTATTAGCTTTTTTTTTTGAAAAACTTTAAAAGACATTTTTATATCCGACGTTATTTTGAAAAAATAAAATTAGACAGCTGAGAAGGGATATCATCTCCCGGTACGAATTGTTTTCACTTTTGAACTTGAGGATAAGATAAACCTAATTCCATAAATTCATGCAAATCGGAACATAGTAAAAAAAAATCAGACCCAAAACACTCCATTGACTGTAGTATATGCAGTTTGCATATCTCATCAATAATTTTTCAACACACATTGTGTTATTTTCAATAATTTTTTGGGTATCCAATTCCACCTTTATGAATTAAAAAATGTATAACATTAAATTGAAACAAATCAAATTAACTCATATTTCAGAAGATATTATGTGGTGAATATGCTAACTAATTTGATGTATATATCAGTCCTTGTGCTCAATTTAATAATCTTAATACTTTAATATTATTTTAATACTTTTACGTTAAATTATTACTTTTTATTAAATAATATTAATATTATTAAATAATTTGTTTTATTGGCATATTACACAATTCTTGGATATGTTTAAAAAAAAAAATACATTTTTATCTCTATTTAAAAGTTGCAGTGTAAGTTACTAAATTTAAAATATTAGTCTGCAAAAATATTCAATAATAGTATGTTTTAATGGTTTTGCAGTTTAAAGCGTCGACTGATCACTCTTGGGAAAATAATGTGCAACCGCAATTTGTACCACCATTAGCTCCAGAGCCATTGCCTATTCAAGATAATAATAAACGCAAAGCTAAAAAGAGCAGATGGGAATAAATGAATTAGAATTAGTTTAAAATACTTAAAATATTACTTTATGTATATATATATATATATGTATATATATATATATATATAAAATTTTGTTTGTGAACTTTGAGATATGTTTCGTATTTGTGAAAACGTAATGAATTATTTCATGAACTCTTGTATATATGAGGTTATTTTATTATATTAGTTCTTTTATATACATAAGCGTTTTGTATTAAGATACATATATTACTTTTCTTAATTGTTTTACATAATGGATTTTCTAAAAGCATGTATTGAAACCATCTAGTGTTCTGACGTCAATTTTAAAACATTCATTTAAATATCAAAAGTGTTAATTTACATTTTTTCAATATCTATTTCTTCATTTGTGAAAAATGAATTGTAACCCATGAAAAATATATTTTGCCAGATTTTTTTCTCAAGTAGACAAGTTTGTTGGTTATTTATCTGTTGAACTTACAGAGGGGTTCAATTAAAAAAATATTGTATGATTAAAAAAGAGAGACCTTACATTTCAAGTGTGGGATTTTGAAGAAATTTATGATGAAAGATTTGGTTTCCAAAGTGACTATCATAAAATATTAGATACATATGAAAATTAAATATTGCGTATTAGGGTCATTCTTTTACAAACCGAACACCAATTAACCTTGACATTTTAGAATTGTCTGAAAATTTGTTTACAGATAATATTCATAAAATCATTTAACACGTATTTCAGGATTTTGCTAAAAAAAAAATTTTTCCGAAATTCGAAAGTGACAAATGAATACAAGTCTTTGAGGTCCCCGACGTGAAAAGCGCGGCTCGCGCTTGAAAATATTTATTATTTTTCGATGTAACAAAGTCTCCAACAAATTGTAAAAAGAATTTTGTTGCAGAGAAAAAAAGAAAAAATATGTTTTTTTTTGGATCGATTCAAGTTGGGGTAAGGCTGAGTAAAACCTTTGTAAATATTTAAGGGTTGTTATTGTTAAGAAAATTGCAAAAACAAAAAAAAAATTTTTAATCATTACAAAGTTCAATATGAATGTAATAAACAAAAATAATACTGATCCAATCAGCACATCCGGAGATAATTAATTTACCGCAGATGATGATGTTCATAGATATTGAGCAAAAAATCCATATTTCAATCGTAAATATTTATGTAAAAAATTTTTTTCAGCAAAATCCTGAAATACGTGTCAAATTATTTTATGTATAATATCTGTAAAAAAAATTTCAGACAATTCTAAAATGTGACATTTTATTTTATTATCTTAGAAAATGGTACGTTTTATTATTCTTATAGTTTAGTAGATTATGCTATTCTTTTGACTTAGAAGTTTTTATAATAAATAGTTGTTCCTTATTGAAAATAGAAACAAATTTTTATTAAAAAAGCTGTCATTAGCTCAGATATAGTCCAGATAATACGCATCCTAATACACATGAAACCGAAAAAATATTGTTTATCAATTTTCCAATATAAGAACGAACGGCAACAATCATAGTGTGGCACAACGAACACAAACAAACATAGCGAGCAATGTTTTCGCAACTTGTTGGTACATCAAAGAAAATTGTTCGTTCATGTTTGAACCCGTATGTGCAGTGTGGACGCTGCCAAGACTGTAGACATTTCTTTTTTTTTGATGTTGTGCTGCTGTCCTGCATTAGTTTATGTTGTGACTATTATGTGATATTGCTATTATTGATACATTTTGCAAATATGATCACTTAAAACAATTTTTACCTTTCCCTCCACTTTAAATAATAAAACTGACGAGAAAACTGAATATTCTCGAACAAAGAAGATTCAAGCCCTTACTGCTTTGAGGTGTTTATTCAAGTTCGTTTGGAATGATTCGCCTTCGTTCGTGTTTGTGTTCGTTCTTCTTTTCGTTCTTTTTTGTATTTTGTTGTTGTTATTCGTCATGTTTGTTCATGCTCGTTCGTTCGTCGGTGAGGGCGCACCTTAACTTGTTTGAGAATGACAGTTTGGTTGTGTCAGTCAACACTTCAAAAGTCAGCCACCAGCCACTAAAATTTGTTTTATATTTGATTGGCGTTCTTTCGAATTTTCTTTGCCGAAAAGATTAGTTTATAAATTAAACCTATTTGTAATTGCTTAATGCTTCATTGATTGTTCTGTTCATCTTAAGGTTATTTTAAACATCTAACTGGTTTTTGATAATAAAAATGCCTAGATTGTCTAGATTAACTTGTGCTGTGGAGGATTGCGAGTTTAGTACATATGATAGAACAATAAATGAATTACGCAGAGTTCAGTTTTTTGCATTACCATCTGGATTATCTAACAGAGATCGTAGGTCGAAGTGGATTAAATGGCTCAGTGATATCAAGTAAGTTTTACATAATTACAGGAGTTTTACAATTACAGTATATAATAACAGATAATTTTTTAATTGTTTGCAGTGGTGAAAATTGGGAGGTATGTAAGTATTCACATGTGTGCTCTCTACACTTTATTGGTGGGAAACCTTCAAACATGCTTTTACATCCTGCATATGCTCCATCAATAAAGACTCGAGATGATTATACCCCATTGGAAGAGAAGATTGCCTTAGCAGAGTAATTATAATAATATATTGACATCTTTGTAGTTTTAACCTGTTGCATAAGTAAATAAAATAATAATGCATGTGTTACATTATAATTTTTAATGTAATAAATGATCACATAAATTTTGTGTCCAATAGAACCACAGTCGAGACATGTAAATGCTACATTTGTATGCATGACGTTTATAAATATGAGTTTAAAAAAGTTAATAACATGTAATTTTAATCGCAGGTTTGAAATATATAAAAAGCAAAAAATAGCAAATATGAAGAAGCGATACAATATGCTAAGCCTTAATCCAAATAAAGTTACTGGAATTAATCATTGTGCATCTCAAAACAGTTGTGCGGTAATCCAAAAAGATGTTGGTGTTCAAGTTTGGCATGAAGATATATCAAAACAAGACAAATCCTTTTTATTTGTATGTAATAGTTTTATCGATAATAATAAAAATCATGCAGAGATTCAAGTTTATATTCCAGAAGGGACCGGAAGTATGCGATTAGTAAGATATAAAAAAGCCAAAAATAAGTGTTGTGGAACTGAAGTCAAATTTGCAAATAAATCTGTTGAGTGCACTGCTTCGACATTGCTATCAGTTAGCAGATGGTTATATGGTATTGATAAGCTAGAACAAGAATCTAATGATAGATAGTTATTTTACTTGTGAATGATCCTAGTCAACACTTTGAATTTAAGCTAATGCTTAATGTCTGAGTATTTATAAATCGAGGCATGTAGGGTGATAAAAATGAAAAATTATCTAATAGGAACAAAATAACTAGTGGTACGTGGCAACATGCCAAAAAATTAAAGCGCCTTTTGACCCAAGCTCTATAAAATTTTAAACTAAATATTTTAATATTTATTTCAAGAATATGTATTATAAGAATAAAAAAAATAAATGAAGCCATCTTCAACATGGGCACTAAGGAAAGCGGTACATTTATCACCATGCAGCAAGCATAAGAAATACATATATTTATTTTATGGTACACTATATGTACCAAATGTACATAATGTATTCACTATATGTAGTATATGTACATTGCACGTACCAGGAAGCCTGTGAGAGTTAAGGCAAATTTCTGAAACTTCTTGTATTATAATTAAACTTTCTTAGAATAAAAATAGTTACTAATCAATAATTAATAACAATCATTTTAAATGTTTCCAAATAGATCAATAGATGACATAAGTACAGTAGAAACTCGATTAACTAGTCTAACTGTTGTCAATAGGCATTCCGATAATCAAATATATGAAGAATAATATTGTGTTACATATGTATGTATTTGTTATTAAAAATAACAAATAAATACATAGATATCAACAAAAATAATGTTTATTAAGAAATTAAAACTTTCGTATGTATGTACACATATATTTTCTCAGATTACATTACATACATATCCTAAACTGCAGCATTAATCATTCAAAAATCCGAATTCTAGGTATGCATTTTATACATAGAAATTGGTTCGTGCTGGTAGTCCGGATAATGGCGAATCCGGAGGGTCGGATAAACGAAGTTCTACTGTACTGTATTTTTCATTATTTGTATTTCATGCATAAAAAATAAGAACTTATAATTAGACAACAACATTTATATATGTTTGCAAGAAAAGTAAATAAACAACATTTAATCGCAGTTACAATTAAAATGTGGGGCCTTATATCATATTTCAGCATTCATTATAGAGAACTATAGAGAACCTAAGAGAACTATAGAGAACCTAATCTCATATTTCTAAGATTGATGTAAAAAAATGTGAAAACAAAATTATAAATATCACAAAACTGAATTGCAAAGTTTTTTTTTTGAGTATATCATTGAGCTTTAGAACTTTTGAAACTTGAAACTTTATGTTAAATGAAAATTAAAATTTTAAAATATAATTTTAACATAATATTAACATTTTCGAATTCTTCGGTATTTTTTAAAAAATATTTTTTTAGATTGTGAAATATTTGAAAAAACTTTTTTTTTTAAATTTGAAATTTTTCAAAAAAAATTTTTTTAATTTTAAAATTTTTGAAAATTTTAAAAAGAAAATTGGAGGATATTTTATGAAACTTCTAAAAGCGAAAAATCTTTAAAAAAAAGAGTTAAAAAAAGGAATAGCTTTGTGATGAAAATATCACACCATTATCAGACTATACGAAAAAGAGGTAAATCTCACGAAACGATGGAATCCCGAATAAAGCGGTTATATTGCGTTTGTCCTCATTTTTATTTTTATCAATTTATCATTTTTACTAGATCCTGTTATGTTTAAAATATGTGTTATGTATAATTTTTAGGAATTAATAGAATGTGTTAGAATTATATAATTTTTCAGGTTGGACGCACTTCTTAATTATACCTTAAAAATTACGAAGCTAGAAATATACTAAAAAATATAAAAGAAAAATACAAAATTAAGAGGGATAATATTTCATAAAATGTGCTTATTGTTTTACAAAATCAACGAAAAATGCAACAAGAAAAGAAAACATTAGATAAAATAAGAGTATAAGATGTCGGTACATCAAAGAAAATGGTTCGTATGAACACGGGGTATTCTAATATTGTCTAGGCGTATGAACAAAAGGTATTCTAGTATTGTCTAGGGATGCTACCACAAATGTAGACAAACATTTTTCTTTTTTGATGTTAATATGTGCAGTCCTACAATAGTTTTTGTTGTATTTATTATGTGATACTGCTGTTATTGATGAATTTTGTAGATTTGATCACTTTAAATAATTTTTCTCTTTCCCGCCGCTTTAAATAATAAATCTGACGTTTTACGGAACATCCTCGAACAAAAAAGATACAAGCCCTCACTGCTTTGAGCTAGGCGTTTGTTTGGAATTATTCGCGATCGTTCGTGTTCGTGTTCGTTCTTCTTTGCATTTTCTTGTTCGACATGTTCGTTCGTGCTCGTTCGTTAGGTGTGGATGCAGCTTTTTGTATTTACTTGCTCGTCATGTTCGTTCGTGCTTGCTCGTTAGGTGAAGGTGCGTCCACACCTAACGAACGAACACGAACGAACATGTCGAACAAGAAAATACAAAGAAGAACGAACATGAACACGAACGAACGCGAAAAATTCCAAACGAACTTAAACAAGCGCTTAAGAGCAGTGAGCGCTTGAATTTTCGTTGTTCGTAGATGTTCCGTGAAATGTCAGTTTTATTATTGATATGGATGTAAGCTTTAATCATACGGCATTTTCACTGGTTTTTGTGTGATTTTTGTTCGTGTATATTTTGTAAATATACTGTAAATAAATTATTCAATTAATTTCACTCAGTTTTTGTATTTAATATTTATATTTTGAGTCGTTTTCTTTCCTCAGCATTCATATTCGGAGCAAGCTGAACATTCCAGGCTTGAGCCTAACTATACTCAATTTTCAAACTCTCATCCTCAACATATATGTTGAATGTCTATGTATGATAACAAGTTTAATATTTACTTGTAAAGACTGCAATTTCTTCTTTACTGCAGCTTCTGACATCCCAAACGTTCTGCCTACACTTTCCCAAGCATCGTTTTTTTTTTCTAATAATTTTATGAAAAGGGTCTTTAGTCTCCCATATTATAGGAAAAAAAATATTATTAAATTATTAAAATTATTAAAACAAAAATGTTCGTTTGCGTTCGTTGAGACGTCCACACTGCAAATACGAGTACCAACACGAACGAACAATTCCCTTTGATGTACCGACAAGTTGCGGAACATTGCTCGCCATGTTTGTTTATGTTCGTTCGTGACCGTTGTGGCGTCAACACTATGCTGTTGCCGTTCGTTCTGGTATGTTCATTTATGTTCGTTCGTTAGGTGTGGGTGCACCTTTAGTTGTACACATTTTAACATAAAAAAAGAAAAATGTTTGTCTACATTCGTGGTAGCGTCCACACTGCACATACGAGAACAAACACGAACGAACAATTCCCTTTGATGTACCGACAAGTTGCGGAACATTGCTCGCCATGTTTGTTTATGTTCGTTCGTGATCGTTGTGGCGTCCACACTATGCTGTTGCCGTTCGTTCTGGTACGTTCTTTTATGTTCGTTCGTGTTCGTTCGTTAGGTGTGGACGCACCTTGAGGCGTACCTTTATTTATCTATGCCTTGAGTTTCTATGCAAACACAAGCCAACTGGCACTCTACGATAAAAGCATGCTTCTTCGATTTTTCGTAAAATGTCATATTTGGAAATGTAACTTGATTTATCTGAACCTTGTTTGAACAGAATTACGATTAGCTAACTAAAACTGGTGTTCTAAAATTCAATAGATTTTTCCGTAAACTTGTGGTTTAAAAATCGAAATTAGATGTAAATTTCAGGAAATATAAGAAATTGAAAATATCATATAGTTTTCATTTCTAAAGTACCTGACCAAAAAGTCAAAATGTCTATTAATGGCATTTATGCAGAGGATAGTGAAGGTGTGAATATTAAATTAATGTTTTCTTATACATATTTATTAATTATGTTAATATGAACACAATGTAATATTTGCACTAACCTTGCTTAACTGAAAAACACACTGCACTCTAATTTTACACTTTTTACCAATTGTAGTGTATTCTTATTCGCATACTTAATATTAGGTTTATTTATAATACAAAATTCCTCTATATATAAACTAAAATCATATATTTGTATTTATGTATGTATTTATGTATATTTACATGACTAGTGATGATAAATAATGCACACACTTTATATATGAATAGGTAAATTTATACCAGCCACTCAGCGTCCTGATGGGACATGGCGGAAACCCCGAAGAGTGAAAGATGGATATATCCCGCAAGAAGAAGTACCTTTATATGAAAGCAAAGGTGTGTTGAAAACTAATAACAAAATAAAATTTATTATCTTCCAAAACGAAAAAGACAATACTTTGTCTATGTAAAATTGTTTTTGATTTTGTATGTACATTACATGTTTTACATTAAATCTTTCTATAAACCATTTATCAATCAATGAATTTTATCTTTCTATAAACCATTTATCAATCAATGGTTTTATTTTCTGCATTGTTTTTGTGATCTATATATATTCTTGTCACAAAAAGTTAATATATGTTGTTTATTGTATGAAATACATTTTAACCCTCTTTTTGTTATGATTTAAATTATTTTTATGTCAGTTTATTAATATTGCAAAATATTTCAAGGTAAGCAATTTGCTTCTCGAAAACCGCTGTTACCTGTTGGAATGTCTCCAGAAGTTGCATTGGCTTCTAAAAATAAAAAAGTTGGCCCAAATGCCCATTGCCCAATACCAGGTTTGGTTATATTGGAAGATAAGACTAAAAAGAAAAAAAAGAAAAAAGAGGACCCAGTTGATAAATTGGCATCAGATCTAGCACAAACAAAAGTTAATGATACTCCAGCTGCTGACCCTGTTAAAAGGCTGAAAAATCTTAAGAAAAAAATTAGAGAAATAGAATCAATTGAAGCTAGATTATTATCAGGAGAATTAAAAAGTCCTGAAAAAGATCAATTAGACAAAGTTGCTAGGAAACTAGATATATTGTATGAAATAAAAGAAATTGAGAAGAATCTGTAAGTATAAAGATTTAATATATTTTAATAGTAAGTATACTTTATTTTTAAATTTTACAAATCATTGTTTGTGAATATTTGGCTTATATATCGTAGGCTTATTAATAAGTAAGAATGTTAATTTTGGTAAAAAAAGATGATGTTTGTGTATTAGAATATTTGTGAAACATTATAGATGTTTAAAAGATATAAGAGATAATGCAATGATGCATTTTGTAATTAAAAATTTAATGACAAAGATTTATTGTGACTGTTAAGTAATTAAGTGATAATTAAACACAGATTTTTATGTTAGAATGTAAGATTTTAAATAAGCTCTGATAAGTCATCCCACTGAACTTATTGATAAGCATAGATATACTAGTAAGCAGGGCTTAGATTAAGATAAAAATAATAATAATTTTATCCGTAGATACAACTTTTTCATTTTAATGCGTTCAAGAATTGTAGCAGAGTTGGCAATGGTATTCTTTATGTACAACATGAATATGAACAATTAATTTTTATATCAAATTATTATTTCAAACACTATATATAGTACATGTTTATAATTGAGTTTTATCATTTTCACTAAATATAATTAATTACGGAAACAGCCTCTTGTGAATAGGTCAACATCTTTCAATAAAAAAAAGTCGAAATCAGCTTCGACTTATTCGGAATTAAATATGAAAAACTAGCAACTGATAAGGGTTAATACTGACAAGGAGAACCCGCGCATTGCTCGTCTGGGATTTTGATGAAATTTGACACAATGGTAGATTTTATGCCCAAAAATTAATTAAAGTTTGCATTTAAGCAGCGCACTGTTGTACACCATCCTTACACATAGCATGTAGCGTTCTTTTTTATCAGCGGGAGATTGTCCGAGTGGTAACGTCGGCGAATTCTAATTTTTGCGTCTATGGTCGAGAGTTCGAATCCCACTCAAGGTTTTTATTTTTTTTTACTATTTTCATTTCATATTTATAACTGCATGAGTTAATAATATTCACTCACAATTTCCTTACTAGGGTGATTTACTTTAATTTTCACAGAGTCTTTTTTTATACTTCTATTCAGTATGAACTAGGCTCATATCTAAATTCCTGTTTTTCCTATTTTTAAAAAATTCGAGAATAACAAAAAACATGTAATTTTTCTTTAGATACTAACTATTTCGTAAAAAAAAAATTCTAAATCTTTTTTAAATTTTAAAAATTCAAAAACCATTCGAAAGATGGTTGGGTTTCGACTTGATTAGTTTTTGGTAAAGATTCCCTGGCACAATTTCTTGTAATTAAATGTTGAAAGAAAAACCTATTTTTATGAAACTTTTTTTGACAATAGATATCATCATGGTCTTATAGAACATACTGACGTATACGGCCGTATGAGAAGTAGTTTAAATTTTAAAATTCACACAAGTTTGAAAAAATATAGTCAAAATTTATGTCAAAAGTTACTTTTGTGATGTGATAACTCAATCAAATCAATTAAAAATGCCTTGATATTAGCAAAAAAGTAAATGAACAGTCTACAAAACTTCTCTAGTTTTGTAAAATATGTTACTATTCTTTTATATCATTAAATAATATCTGACAGCATTAGAAACTTCTCGTCCAAATTTAAGCTCATATTGCCGAATCGATTTTAAAAAATCAAAAACTGTTCGAAAGATATTAGTTGGGAATGATACTGATTAGTTTTAGGTGAAAATTTACCGTGCCGTTTTCTTATAATTCGTTGTTGAAAAAAAAAAAAATTGAGCCGATTTTAATGAAACTTTTTTTGATGATATATATTATGGTCTTATACAACTTATTGAAATATTACGGCCTTACGACAAGTAGTTTAATTTTAAAAAATCAAAGTTTGAGAAAATGAGTGGTTTTTTTTTTGACGTTTGTTAAAATTAAAATTAGACGATTTACTTCGTATAACGATAGAGTACTTGGTCTTAATAAACAATCTAAACCATTAAAGTACTACGGAAACTGATTCAAATATAAAAATTATTGATTTTTGAACATTTGCTTTTAGAAAATACTCCAAGTTAACGTGTTCGTTCGCTTTCAATCATATGTAATAAATCCACTTGGAATACTTTTAATCACCCATAAATTAATTTATTTTTATTGATTAGATTGATTAATTACACATATCGGGAAGTTCATGTAACTTGCCTCAAGGCAGTATACCAATACCAACCAGTTATAAACTTAGTTTAGATACAAATTAATTGGATTTTATCCTCTAAAATATGTTTCTGAAAATGATAAAATTCAACACAGTAATATAGTTCATAAGAAATATTGCAAAAGGCCTCTTCAACTCTTCTCTATTTTCTGTAATATGAACAGAATATTGCTTATTTGATACAATTATCTTTATTATCAAATATTATGGCTGTTAATATGCCAAAATGTTATTGCAAAGTTTTTTAACTGAACTTTAAGCATTTAATAATAGGTTTTCTTAGTCATATAAAGATGTCCGTCTGTTTATAAGCATTTATTTCTTCTATATATTTCCAACCCGGATAGAGAATAAATAACAAGTAATATCATTAAATATATTATTGTTATGTACATGTTGAAAACGGAATTCAATTTGATGCACCAAATAATTTCGATTTATATTTAATAAACCCATACTCTTCTTTTATCTATGAGACAGTCTGTAAAATTTAGTTGGAAATCATGAAAATCAATATATTAAATGTTATATCAATTTTTATTGCGTAATCGGTTCATAATCGAAACCCAATTAATAATTATTTCTAGCAAAATACTTCAACTAGCTGGAAATGTATGAATATTGTGCATTGAATGTATATATGCAACAAAGAGAAACTAATTCACTGCCATTGTTCTATACTAAATACAATTTTAGATGTATAATTAATTATACAAATTAATTTAGCTGCAACTTAGATCTGCATTATATTTCAATTATATTAGAAAAACATACAACTTCTTTTTATACCAGATGTTGCAAATACTGAACCCTTTTCTATGTGTAATTATAGTTTACGTATATTATTACATTTTAAACAATAATATTCATAATAATAGTTATTTATGATATAAATATAATTGACAGTTTAATTTGTTCATCGCATGTTATCAACAATCTTTTAGTAGATTTTGGGAATACATTTAATGTAAAGTTTCATACGCCAAACTTTACACAACAGCACTCGTGCAACGTTTGGCTTACTGATTATTTTCACTGTGTACTTATCATATGAGGAGTAGGTAACCAGAGTGGATCGTCCCAAATACACCTGAACGCTATCAAACTGTTTCGAAAAATTTGCTATTTTTTCAAGTTTTTATATTATCTCCAATAACTTACTACTTACCATTCATCTTTATATTATTTTATATGATTTTTCGATTATATAAATAAAATCAAAGCCCCATAGTACACTCTGGGTTTTGGCAATATTATTTAGTGAAAAACTTATCATATTCTCGTCGTATCTCAGTTTTCCCCAATATATGGGTAGACATTCCCATTGGTTGCTAACTTCTCACATGAAAGCATAATATGAAATATGTATATTAAATATTGCTACGATTTTTGAACTGATATTATGTGACAGATGCATCTTATTACTTTAGTAACTTTACTTTCAGGTATTGGCCGAGTTAGCACTGATTGTATATATTCAAGTAATTTAATATTTGTCAAAAACTGCAATGTACAAATTTCATAATTTTGTTTTGCTTAAGACCAACTCTTATATGTTTGTATAAATGTAATCGATATCCATAAATAAAGTATGTCTACTTATATTATTTTACATTAAAATGAAATTAAAAATTTATTCGTTAGTGTTTTAATTGCTATATAGATGTTGCATATTGCAATTGCAATTGCAAATGAATAATGTTTATTGATCAACTTTCTATAGGATAGTTTATCTATATGGTTATAGTAATGGGTCGAAAATCTAAAATGAAAATTTTTGCACGTTTCGAAGGTTTCTGAACATTTTGGCATACCTTTTAATTAGAAAAAAGGGTTTTTTTTTGTATGCCCGCATTTTTTCGTTTTACGTTTTTGGGCGCACGAATCAACCCGATCAACCGCGATTTGATTGACTGGTTCAAAAAATATTCGATTCTTATTGATAGAGAGATGTGCTGATTAGTTTTTGGCAAAGGCAGGTCCAACCGTCACGGAGATACGGAGCAAAGAATGCAGAAAATGCAAATCGAGATTTTGAGAGCAAAGCATCCGATTTGAATGATTCCAAAAATTGTCTGCTTGTACTATTGCTTTTGGATTTTTTTTTCAAAAATTTTTTTTTTTGCATATCGGAAATAATTCAGATTATAATTTTAATTCTTGCTAAAGTTTTAAAACTCATACTTTAAATGAATAATTTTATATTTGCAATTCAGTTTACATAATTCTTATAAATATTTGTCTTATTTATATTGTGTAGACAATGTTATAGCAGTATTTATAATTATCCATTTGAAAAAATTTAATATTCCTCGAACATTTCGTTACGATACGGAAAGTTCCAGCAACTCATTCGAAAAGGTTGGAAACCACTGAATGAGTATTCTCTAGGGTCAATGTCACTTTGACAGATCGAGGCGTTAATTCGTTTGACATTTTTTATATGTTGGTACACAGGTTGTATATTTTGTGATTGTCAAATTAGCAGCTTTAGCTCCACGTGAATAATAATAATATTTAGTCATTAAAGGAGTAATAAACTAAATAGAAGATTTTGCATATGTCTGGATTCGAAACTGAAAGAAATTTCGAGTGTCTCAAAATTTGTATTTTATTTTGTCAACATTTCTTATGCAACATTTCTTATGCAGTTCAATGACAGTTGTGCATTGTCAATTACATCGGTCCGGTCAATTTTGTTAATATTGGTCAACATGAAGTTAAATTATATAATATATTATAATTATAATATTTTTATAGATGTACAATGAATTATTTATAATTGTCCATTATGGCATTATCGGGGTATAATAAAATATATATGAATAATTCATAGTGTTCAAGAAAACTATAGTGATATGTTACTTTTAAAGAATAATATATTTAAACATTTTAATATGTTTATTTTAAAAAGAGTGTTTATATAAAAAAATAACTTAAATATGTCTTATACTGAACTTGAAAGTGGTTATCAAGGTCTAAGGGAATCAAACAGACCGGCACAATTTTTTGTTGGTGAAGATGGAAATTTTGTGTCAATTGATAACAGCAAGGTAAATCTTTATAGATGATATAATATAACAAATAGTTGATCGTTTGGGCGGTTTTGTCAGTAATATTTTCTAAGAAATATTCTGTAAACTAACATAGCCACTTAATTATTTGACAATCTATAAGTTTTATTTATGAACTCGAATTATTTAATTTTGTTTTTTTTATCCCTTATCTTGACAATTACCACGTTTAATTGGCATGTGGGCACATCATAATAATCACATTTATAAGAATAAAAATAAAGTGGTGAGCTCAATCGTCATCAATTACATTTTAATTGTTACATGAATAAGAATTCATAATAATATATTGAACATAGTATTGAACTAAATTTACTTCCAGGGATTATTTAAAAAATATTCCATAACAAAAATGTAATATTTGGTCAGAAGAGTTCATTATTTCTATGTCAGCTACATGAATGTAGTATCATCGAGATATATAATAAATAACTTTTGAAATTATATCAATAATTGATTTGGATGTAGAGTACAGAAAGCTATGTGCTTAAAATCAACTTGCAGTTAAGCATATTTTTTATTTTAATTTTTTCTGATAAATATTTATATTACATTGAACAATCATTGTTTTTGTTTAAGAAAGTTATCTATTATATCATATTTTGGATAAATAAATGTCTATATTCTATTCTATTCTATTCATATTTCTCTGAGATACTATTGTTTTATAATCTCACAAACAATCACTAAAACAAATATATATCTCAACAAACACTCAATAGTTAAGCATATTATATCAAGTCATCAAACAAACAGTGTCTATTATTCTTGCTCCACATATTAATTTGGAAAATAAATGTTTTAATAAAGTATAAGAGCAATTAAGACTTATTCAAAGATATTTGCAAAATTGAAAGTCAAGTTTGATAGGAACGTTACAAATATGGTTCATATATAATAATTTGATTTTATCTTAGAATAACTAGGCTTAGTTGATATGTGTAGTGTTTTCTATAAAATCTAATACAGTACCTCAACATAATACTGTGAAATCATTGTCTTAATTTTATTCTTATTGTTAAATAAGCCTTATATGTTATATTTAAATTTTCCATTTTATTTATTCAGGCCACTGAATCTGATTTATGCTCAGATTCAGATGCAGAAGGTTCCATGGCAGAAGGCAAGCAAGTTGTTGTCGGAGTATGTGCCATGGCAAAGAAATCACAATCAAAACCCATGAAAGAAATTCTAACACGATTAGAGGAATTTGAGTTTCTTAAAATCATTGTTTTTCCTGAGGAAGTAATTTTAAAGGTATACGTATATATATATATATATATATTGAAAAAATTGGGTCTGTAAAATGTAATTTTAATTTGTTATATATATTTGTTATTTGCAATTCACATAATTCACAGATTATATATAACTATGAAAATAATGTATGTTCGCTATAAAAATATATTTATATGCATATGATTGTATATATTATTAATTTATTTTAGACTCCTGTTGAAGACTGGCCAGTTTGTGATTGTTTAATATCATTTCATTCCAATGGATTTCCTTTAGATAAAGCTATTCAATACGCCACCCTTCGAAATCCATATGTAATCAATAATCTTCATATGCAATATGATATTCAGGTAGGAGAGTTCTTTTTAATTACATATAATGATGGTTAAAAACATTACGTAAATATTAGAATCAAGTTTTTTAATTTTAGTTTTTTGTGCACTTGAAAATTTTATCATACTTTATTTGATTTCGAAGTTATTTATTCAATATCAAACATATATTAGCTAGTTTAAAATTGAAGTATCATGAGGTTCATATATATGTATATATATATATTGAATAGATAAGTCCTGGATTTTTTCAATATATTGATTGTTTCTTTTCCGAACAGTAAATCCAATAATAAAAAACAATTTGTGTTTTGAAGATGTTTAATACAACGTTTCGGAACTAGGTACGTTCCATCATCAGGTTTATTCTGTCAAATACAATGTTTTTTAAAAATATTGATTAACATTAATTAACGATGGTCAATACAGATTAATTAGAAATTTTTTTTTATAAAGGAATGGATAATGCACCGGGGTAAAGAGTAATAAGAATTAACTAAAAAAGGTTTTATATAAAATTGAGAAGCAAAAATTATTTAACTGTAATAATTTATATATCCATATCACTAATATTTTAAAAAAATGATTTTTTATGGCTCTTGTTTGGTAATTTACGAAAAAAGAGGAAATATTGCTTTCGTAAATGTTGAGAAATATTATGTATATATATATACATGCACATGTATATGCACACCTACATACTCATACATACATATGCACATATCTATATATTAATGTATCCACAATTATATACATGAACATATATGCAAGTGCATATATAGTGTACACACAAAAACATACATATAAGCACATATATGGATGTACATATATTATAACATATATACATGTATATATATATACATATTCAAAAATTATTAGGATTAATTGTTTTTAATCAGGTTTAAAAATTTAGATAGGAGTCATGAATGATATTGTGATCTGATCTTTTATTAACACTATTTGACGAATTCAAAAAGATTAAACTGCTTTCAGAAAAAAGTCTTTTAAAAGTACAATCCTCTCTATATAAAATATTGAGTACAAAGGTGAAATTATGTGAGTTTTCGATCGAATGTTGGACAAGAGTACTTTGGAAATTTCTGCTTTTATGATGAGTTACCCCGGTACATAATCCATTCCTTTATAAAAAATTTTTTCTAATCAATCTGTATTGACCATCGTTAATTAATGTTAATCAATATTTTTAAAAAACATTGTATTTGACAGAATAAACCTGATGATGGAACGTACCTAGTTCCGAAACGTCGTATTAAACATCTTCAAAAAACAAATTGTTTTTTATTATTGGATTTACTGTTCGGAAAAGAAACAATCAATATATATATATATATATATATATATATATATATATATATATATATATTTATTTATTTATATATATTAAATTATGATTTATATTGATAAATTTATACAAACTTATAGAATTTTATTTAATGAAAACTAAACATTATTTTTTAAAAAACGATACAAAGTTAATGAGTTTTAATTTAATCATGAGAATAAGCACTAAAACTAAAATTGATTTATGTACATTGGCTCAACTATTGTTCTAAGAATTTGTTTTATCTTCTTTGTTTACCCAAATCATTTCAAATTGATATCACATATTTAAATATGTTATTATATTGGTTTAGTGTTGATAAGTTTCTTATAGGTGCATATTTAGATTAAATGTAAATATTTAATGTTCTTATACATAATATTATTAATTCTAAGATATGGTTGAAATATAATATTTATGATACTAAAAATAATTTTAAGTACTATTCTTTCATGTAATAAAAAAGATTACATAAAGAATTTTTCAATGTGACAAAAATTTTTTATTGCATAAAATTTAAATTCAATCTTTAGATTCTATATCCTATATCGATAGGTCAATTTTTTTAAATACAAAACTTTGTTCACTTCTGGATGCATTTCCCAAAGTGGTAATAAAAAACATATTTCCAATTGCTATTGTAAAACGTTTTTAATAAGATCAAACCATGAAGCGTAAAATGATTTTCAGTTTCAACTAAATTGTTATATTGAAAATGTTGAATTTTTAATTATCATAAATATAAATTAAGTATGCATAAATTCTTGAATCGTCATCTGTTTCAAGTTCAAATAAGTTTAAAATATTATAAAAAAAACTTATTTAATGTTGTTTACTTTTTTTGAATACGAATTATAAACTGTCTTGCCGATCCACTTGCAAAAATTAATCATAAGTTAATTAATACAAATTTATCATATCACCTACTGTTGAAACGTTGTGTAACAATTTTATATAGATAGAAAAACATAATATTAAAAAATTATTATATAATATTAAATATAAAACATTAACTTACCCTACGGGAAGTTAATAAATAATTAATATATAAAATATAATAATAAATAATTATTGCTGATAATTATAGTAAATTTTTATGGTTGTTTCAGGATAGAAGAAAAGTATATTCAATATTAGATAGCGAAGGAATTGAAATACCACGGTATGCAGTATTAGACCGAGATTCACCTGATCCAAAACGTAAGTATCTTGCATTTTTTACCCCGAGAATACTATATAATATCTATTAGAGCGGGCCGATTTGTATGGGCCAAAAAAGTCGCTTAGGCGCATATGATTTTTGGATTCTAGGGATCAAAATAAGACACTTTGCTGAAGATACCATACCTCTAAAATGAATTCTGATGGCATTCGCTCAAAAATAAGGGTTGAATTTTGAAAAAATTTGTTTGGACCCATTTCGAGTGCATCAATAGCGTCCAAATGTAAGACCTACCCCCACTAACTTTGGAAGGCTGATCTACCCATGCCCATGGTTTTGGCAAACTGCCTTCTAAACTCTGTCTATTTTTTTAAAAAAACATCATACTTTTTGACTAACATCCTAGCCTTCATTCAATGTAAATATCAAATATCTAATTATTGTCCTGAATCAACATACTTTCAAACAATCATTCATATTATTAAATAAACTTTTGGATTATTCATTAGCGAGTCCTAAAATTAAATGAAAATTTATTTCAAATTAAAATGTTGTGTGCCAAATTCCAGTGTGGCTTGCTATTATAAATTTGTAATATCAATTTATTATGTTACGATTAATAAATTATACTTGGTTGATTGAGATATTATATAATGCTAGATACCATAAAAAATATATATTATTTCCAATGGCTTGGCAATGGCTGTTAAGTTTGTACAATTTAAATTTTGCCTAATCAAATCGCAAAAGATTTTTTTTTATTCACTACTACGTTGCAAAAACAACTCAATAGTTGTTTTTCAATTCGTTCTGAATAGTATTAACAATATTTTAGTGATAATAATATAAACTTAACTATTTTCTGATAAATAATAACTAAGACATTTCAATCTTCATAAGGAAAATTGTTGATTTAAATCAAGTGGCGGTTTTCTCTTCAGTCTACGACGATAGTTCTCTGTTAGTAAGGAGTTTGCTAGTGAATTTGGACGACTGTTGAACTTGTTTCTATATTTATGCGCTGGTTTTGTTATTACATATTTTATGGTAGATGTAGCAAAAGCGACCTTTGATACAAATTCTGAATATCATTTTTTTTTCAAGCTTTGTTGAATTTTTAAAGTTGAACCACTTGTCGTAAGGCCGTAATATTTCAGAATGTTTTTTAGAACCATAATAAATATCAGCATAAAAAGTTTCATCGAAAATGTTTATTTAACAATTAAAACGAAAAAACGGCTCGGCCAATCTTTGTTGAACACTAATCAGCATGACTCCCAAATAACATTTTATCTTTAGTTTTTGAATTTTCAGAATCGATTCAGAATTTTTGGATATAACGTGGACAAAAATAATCACTTCCCTGCTAACTACAAAGAAACGACTCGGCCGATCGTTGAACCAAACTGAGAAACGATAGTTCTTATCGAGTTACATTGAATGGTCGAGAAATCATAAAATTAGCAAATCGGATTATAGGGCGAAAACAAACTTCTTCGGGAAGTTAAAAATTTAAATTGTATTATTTTATTTTTTTGAAAAGATATTTTAAAAAATTTTGTTGTTTGTTCTTCATTAGTTAATTTGAATATAAAGAATAGTCAACTTTGTATTCAAATTAACTAATGAAGGACAAACAACAAAATTCTATGTACAAATTGAAATCGTTCGAAAAATTCTAAAATGTACTTGCATATATAAAAAACTACACTTGGAAGGCTATTTTCAATGAGAAAATGAATTTACTTTTGTCTCATTTAGTTTGTATATATTCAGTATCATTTCGACATATAAGGTTGTCAAATATCTCCCTTCCGCCTTTTTGTATTATAAACCAAGAGCAAAAAAGCGGAAGGGAGATATTTGACAACCTAATATTTTATTTACTGCTGGTAATATTTCATCACTAAGTATTATCAAATATTTGTTAACAATTGTTTTGTATATTATTTTTTAGATCACGAATTAATTGAATCTGAGGACCATGTAGAAGTTAATGGTGTTGTATTTAATAAGCCTTTTGTGGAAAAGCCGGTGTCTGCTGAAGATCATAATATTTATATTTATTACCCAACGTCGGCCGGAGGTGGCAGTCAAAGATTATTCAGAAAGGTAATATATAATAATATTTTGAATATATATATATATATATATATATATATATATATATATATATATATATATAACTTAACATTAACTTTCTGGAGAATTATATCACATCGTAATTGGTCTCTAGTATTTTGTAATAATACAACAATTTCTATGTCTTCGATGATTTTTTAATTTCCACCACACCAAAAAATCCGATTTGCTAAATGTATGTTTTCTCGACGTTTCAAGTCCTTTTTAAATCGAATGAGACCAAAGTATTATGTGTGTGTGTATAAAAGTCGATTTTTTAATTATTCATCCACGTTTTCTTGTAAACATCTGCACCGATTTTAAAAATTTAAAAGCCAGCATAATTAGTTTCGCCCAATGATCTGCCAAGATGTTTCTCTGTAATTAGCAGAAAAGTGAAGATATTTTCGTCCATGTTTTAGCCCGTAATTTGAATTAAACATTTAAAAACAGTTCGAAAAATATTGGTTGGGAATCGCGTTGATTAGTTTTTGGTAAAGATCATCTGGGTTCTTCGTAATAAAATGTATAATAAATTTTTTTTGAGCGATTTTAATGATTTTTTTATACATACTAAATTTTAATTTTGAGAGAACGGAGCGTCCGATTTGAATGATTCTAATAACATATCATTTGTATTGATATAATGAAGAATAGTTAATTTTATGGGAAGAGAAGTCTAAGGGTTTCTAGATCCAATAAACAAAGTTTTGTAAAAATCTTTAAATCATTTTTCAAATATCCAAATCTAATTCTTTGCATTCTATTACGAGTCCATAAATTTAGCATGACATAAAATGATTCCTTGCTGAAGTAAGTTTTGACTGAAATAATGTAGTCTTACAAATATTTGTTTATATTTGATCCGTGGTATGAAATACTGAATGTTTAGTTGTACTATTTTCTTCCAAAACTTTTCGAATCTTTAGTAAATTAATCAGGTTTTAAAATTCTATTAGCTGATACGATACTGTTTTTTTTGAGATCTTTGTTTTATATATATTTTTTGCTTCCTCTTTTATAGTATGACAATTAGTATTAGTTTCATAACTAAATTTGCTTACATAAATAATTCATATTCATTTATGCAATACTTAACTTACTTTATGCAAATATTATTGTATTGCATCTGTTTTTATTTAACAGATTGGTAGCAGAAGTAGTGTATATTCACCAGAGTCAAGGGTCAGGAAAACGGGATCCTTCATTTATGAAGATTTTATGCCCACAGACGGTAGGCCTTTTTTATAGTATATTTGATGAACTCTGTGGTAACTAACGAAACTCATTTTCACGTACTCATTTGAATGTTAGTTCTCTAGTATATTTATCTCAACTAATACTAATTATGATCTAATTTTTATTATATTTAGATGAAATGATTTTATGTTGTATCCTAAACTCTTGGTTTAACAATATTTTTATATTATACATGATGTCTCAAAACTCGACGTAAAGGCGAAACGAGGTGATAGTATTGATCGCAACTATCATAAAAAAAAATAGAAAAAAAAAGATCACATGTAGTTCGAAAATTATGAGCTTTTAAGTGCAGTCTAGAGCTTTCTCAAACTTTGATCATTTTTCGGTTATCGTAGTTAGTTTTTGTTATTTTTGTTTATTTAAACTTTGAAACCGTAACCGTATTATATTTTTCTACTCACATTTTTTTTCATTATGAAACTTTCAAGTACCGCTTTTTAATCCTGATTAAATTGCGGCAACTCTTGATGAAATTGCAGGGTCTCTCAAAGTCAGCTTACTTTGAAAATTTCGAATTCATGGTTTATTAAAAAATCTTAATTAATGAAAACATGGGGCATTTAATTTATTTTAGTTTTAATGTTTAATTAACTTCCCGAAGGAGAAGTTTATGTTTTCATCAAAAAATCCGATTCTCTAATTTTATGTTTTCTCGACGTTTCAAGCCATTCTGAATCGAATGAGACCAAATTTGGAAAAAGTATGTGTGTGTGTGTGTGTGTGTGTGTGTGTGTATGTGCGTGTGAACAGATTTTTTGCCGTAAATCGACGTTTTCTCGAAAACGGCTGGGTCGATTTCAAAAATTTAAAAGCCATTCGATGTATCGCGACGAGAACTATTGTCTGTCAGTTTTGTGCGACGATCGGCCAAGCCGTTTCTTCATAAATGGCAGAAAAGTGAAAAATTTTTCGTCTACGTTTTAGCCCGCAATTCTGAATCGATTTTGAAAATTCAAAAACCGTTCGAAAGATATTGATTGGGAATCGTGCTGATTAGTTTTTGGTAGAGATCGGCCGGGCCGTTTTCTTGTAATAAAGTTTTTAAAAAAAAAAATTCGACGATTTTTATGATTATTTTTTTGACGGTAGATACCATAGTCTTCTAGATCATACTAAAATATTACGGCCCTACGACAACTGGTTCAGCTTTAAAAATTCGTCAAAGTTTGCAAAAATCAGTATGGTCTTTTTGGCATTTGTCAAAATTAGACTTTTGATCGACGTTTTCTCAGAAACGCCTGAACCGATTTTAGAAATTTAAAAGCCATTTGATGTATTTCGGTGAGGACTATCGTTTGTCAGTTCTGTGCAACGATCTGCCAAGCCGTTTCTTTGTAATTTGAAAAAAACTTTTCGTCCACATTTAAGCTCATCCTACCGAACGATTTTAAAAAATCAAAAACTGTTCGAAAGATATTAGTTGGGAATGATACTGATTAATTTTAGGTAAAAATCTACCGAGCCGTTTTCTTGTAATTAACTGTTGAAAAAAAGTGTTAAATTTTCGTCGACATTTAAGCTCATCCTACCGAACCGATTTTAAAAAATCAAAAGCTGTTCGAAAGATATTAGTTGGGAATGATACTGATTAATTTTAGGTGAAAATCTACCGAGCCGTTTTCTTGTAATTAACTGTTAAAAAAAAGTGTTGAATTTTCGTCGACATTTAAGCTCATCCTACCGACCCGATTTTAAAATATCGAAAACTGTTCGAAAGATATTAGTTGGGAATGATACTGATTAATTTTAGGTGAAAATCTACCGAGCCGTTTTCTTGTAATTAACTGTTGAAAAAAAGTGTTAAATTTTCGTCGACATTTAGGCTCATCCTACCGAACCGATTTTAAAATATCAAAAACTGTTCGAAAGAAATTAGTTGGGAATGATACTGATTAATTTTAGGTGAAAATCTACCGAGCCGTTTTCTTGTAATTAACTGTTGAAAAAAAGTGTTAAATTTTCGTCGACATTTAAGCTCATCCTACCGAACCGATTTTAAAAAATCAAAAGCTGTTCGAAAGATATTAGTTGGGAATGATACTGATTAATTTTAGGTGAAAATCTACCGAGCCGTTTTCTTGTAATTAACTGTTGAAAAAAAGTGTTAAATTTTCGTCGACATTTAGGCTCATCCTACCGAACCGATTTTAAAATATCAAAAACTGTTCGAAAGAAATTAGTTGGGAATGATACTGATTAATTTTAGGTGAAAATCTACCGATCCGTTTTCTTGTAATTAACTGTTGAAAAAAAGTGTTAAATTTTCGTCGACATTTAAGCTCATCCTACCGAACCGATTTTAAAAAATCAAAAGCTGTTCGAAAGATATTAGTTGGGAATGATACTGATTAATTTTAGGTGAAAATCTACCGAGCCGTTTTCTTGTAATTAACTGTTGAAAAAAAAATTTAAGCCGATTTTCATGGAAATTTTTTTGGCGATATACATCATGGTCTTATAGAACTTACTGTAATATTACGGCCTAACGACAAGTAGTTTAATTTTAAAAATTCGTCAAAGTTTGCTAAAATTATTATCGTTTTTTTTTAAAGTAGGATTAATGAAGTATATTATTTACACATTTTTTTTGATTAAGTCGTTTATTTACACATTTCGGGAAGTTCATGTAACTTGCCTCAAGGCTAAATACCAAACCAACTAGTTCTGAAATTTTTGTTACTTCAAGTCAAAACATTGTGTAATAATACCGTATTAATATTTTTGTAAAAAAACATCGTTTAATAACAAAAAAAAATACTGAAAATTCTCATTTTTTCGTGCCTCCAAGTACCCCTAACTCCTTAAGTTTCTATATATTTTCTTGATTTTTTTTTGTTTTTGCATACTTTTATTGTCAATCAAAATTAAATACATTTTTTAAGGCAATGTGATGTTGGTGTTAATGCATAATAAGAGATTATCTCCTATGAGATATCTCACTTTTATTTTTTTATTTTTGATATTTATTTAAGGTCGTATGGCCATTTTTTTTCAATCTGCGTGTGGGATATTCCTCGCTTAACTCTTTTAAATAAATGTTTGGGTGACCTGGTAGTTTTTCATGGTATTTTTTGCTCCTTTCTTTTAGCATCTCATTAATAGTTTTTATTTTTAAGTCTTTATGTAGGGTGTCATTTGTAACATACCAATGCGTTCACAATGCATTTTAAAATTTTTGATTGCGCTACTGGTATTTTTTTATATTTGAATTGCTTGCGCACGCCCATAGCTCAATGCCGTATGTCCAGATTGAGATAATTATTGTTTTATATATAAGGAGTTTGTTTTCATAGCACATATTTGAACACCTGCCAATTTGCCAATACAACTCTTTGAACTTCTTCTCTATCTGTTTTCTTTTCATTTGACGCACATCAAAATGAAAAGAAAACAGATAGAGAAGAAGTTCAAAGAGTTGTACATTGAACAAAAATAATGGAAATTTAACACAATCACCGAAAAATGGTCACGGCTTGACCTAAGTACATGAAATTTTTTCATCATAGTTATGATCAATACAATTTCTGCTTGACGTCGAGTTTTTGGACACTCTGCAAAATAATATATTATATCAAATTTTTACAATATAGCATTGATGCCTTTTTTACAGCTAATATAGATTTTAATCAGGAAGTTTATATTCATTTCCTGGAATGATTTTATGATCATAAAAATAGGAAAGATTTGTTCAAAACACACTATATTGATTACAGCCTGATCAACTATTTTATGGTTTACATTACTTCTAATAATTAAAAAAAATCATGAAATATTGAGCTTAACTTTCTATACTTTCTAAACTTTCAACACAAAATTTGATGTGCATTATTCAAAATTAAGTGCAGATTTCATGCTTTATTAAATCAAAATATAACTTCAATCAAATAACTATTCTGTGAGATTTGTAAGGATATGAAGCAACTATTGGTATTATCAAATTTTCATAATTTTTTCACGGTGATTATTAATAAATAAATTGATTCTAATCCTTATAGTGACATTGCTTGATCAATTAAAAAGTGAAACATTTGTCAGTTTTTTTTCGAATATTATTCTAACAATAGTTCAATTTAATGCAAATAGTAATGATTATGCGGACATTTTAATTATAGTAACTTGATTAGTATATTAGAAAAGTACGGAATTTCAAAAAAAAAAAATCAGAATTTCAAATTAAAAAATACTTATTAACTATATTACACAATGGGAATGAGATGAACATTATCTCATCGGCATAAATAAATTTACATCTTTCATTTTTTTGTCATTTTCAATGACACACTTCAGAAAAATCACGAAAAGGTTGCATTATAATATTTATTAAATTAACATTTTTCATGTATAATAATACTAATAATAATAATAATAATAATAATAATAATAATAATAATAATAATAATAATATGATCTTCAGTTTTATATTCATGCAACATAAAACGAATGAAGTATTAATCAACGATGCAATTTGTTTAATCTTTATAATTAATCTCTATTAATTTTATTTGATGGCGTTTTATGTAATTTAAATTATTTAACTTTTTTGTAGTGGACGTATTTTTTTAAATTCAATATATGTTTCTCAAATAAGCATAACATTTTCTTGGTATACTATAGAAATAACATAGTTTTAAAATTTGCATTGAATCATTTGAATGTTGAGTTTGATATTTAGTGTTGCTACTAATACTTATTAATATCATATAATTAATATAACAGATTAGTATAAGATAAACATCGGTATACATATAATATATCACTGAAAGGCGAAATAATATTGACATTATTTTAATTTCTATCTTAGTTTTTATATTTGGTTCTTCCGGTATTCCAGATTTTGTTTAACTAAATAAAAAGAAAAATAGTATTCATTAATGTATATATTTCCTTTCTTCGTACATGAACCGTTTTTTTGTCAGTTTTGGTAAATTAGTATAAAATATTCCTTTCCAAACGCCATAATTGATTGTTTATTTGTTCGAATATGACTGATGGATGAAATAAGGGACTAAGCTTACAAATAAGGTATCAGTAGTAAAAATCATTTAGTCGCTTTGGTTTATCTAACATATCGGACTGATCTGCCATCGTACAGGGACAGATGTCAAAGTTTACACTGTGGGCCCGGACTACGCCCACGCTGAGGCCCGCAAGAGTCCGGCACTCGATGGGAAAGTGGAGAGGGACAGCGAGGGAAAAGAAATCAGGTGATTAAAACACACACTATATATATATATATATATATATATATAATATATATATATATATATATATATATATATATATATATATATATATATATATATATATATATCTTCTATATATATAAAAATAAGTCGGGTTTTCCTTCCTGACGAAATAACTCCAGAACGCACGAACCGATTTCGACAATTTTGCATTCGTTGGAAAGGTCTCGGGCTCCGCAAGGTTTATAGCTAAGAAAATTAGTTGTGCATGGCATCGTGCCTTAATGCAAGCTGCTGGAACTTCACGCACCGTTATTAAAAATTCGATTGATAAAAATAATCAATAACTGTTTTAAATAATTTCAAATAGATTATTTCTATATATATAAAATAAGTCGGGTTTTCCTTCCTGACGAAATAACTCCAGAACGCACGAACCGATTTCAACAATTTTGCATTCGTTGGAAAGGTCTCGGGCTCCGCAAGGTTTATAGCTAAGAAAATTAGTTGTGCATGGCATCGTGCCTTAATGCAAGCTGCTGGAACTTCACGCACCGTTATTAAAAATTCGATTGATAAAAATAATCAATAACTGTTTTAAATAATTTCAAATAGATTATCTTCTATATATATAAAAATAAGTCGGGTTTTCCTTCCTGACGAAATAACTCCAGAACGCACGAACCGATTTCGACAATTTTGCATTCGTCGGAAAGGTCTCGGGCTCCGCAAGGTTTATAGCTAAGAAAATTAGTTGTGCATGGCATCGTGCCTTAATGCAAGCTGCTGGAACTTCACGCACCGTTATTAAAAATTCGATTGATAAAAATAATCAATAACTGTTTTAAATAATTTCAAATAGATTATCTTCTATATATATAAAAATAAGTCGGGTTTTCCTTCCTGACGAAATAACTCCAGAACGCACGAACCGATTTCGACAATTTTGCATTCGTTGGAAAGGTCTCGGGCTCCGCAAGGTTTATAGCTAAGAAAATTAGTTGTGCATGGCATAGTGCCTTAATGCAAGCTGCTGGAACTTCACGCACCGTTATTAAAAATCCGATTGATAAAAATAATCAATAACTGTTTTAAATAATTTCAAATAGATTATCTTCTATATATATAAAAATAAGTCGGGTTTTCCTTCCTGACGAAATAACTCCAGAACGCACGAACCGATTTCGACAATTTTGCATTCGTTGGAAAGGTCTCGGGCTCCGCAAGGTTTATAGCTAAGAAAATTAGTTGTGCATGGCATCGTGCCTTAATGCATGAGTAATAAAAATAATCAATAACTGTTTTAAATAATTTTAAATAGATTATCTTCTATATATATAAAAATAAGTTGGGTTTTCCTTCCTGACGAAATAACTCCAGAACGCAAGAACCGATTTCGACAATTTTGCATTCGTTGGAAAGGTCTCGGGCTCCGCAAGGTTTATAGCTAAGAAAATTAGTTGTGCATGGCATCGTGCCTTAATGCATGAGTAATAAAAATAATCAATAACTGTTTTAAATAATTTTAAATAGATTATCTTCTATATATATAAAAATAAGTTGGGTTTTCCTTCCTGACGAAATAACTCCAGAACGCAAGAACCGATTTCGACAATTTTGCATTCGTTGGAAAAGTCTCGAGCTCCGCAAGGTTTATAGCTAAGAAAATAAGTGTGCATGGCATCGTGCCTTAATGCGAGATTGCCATTTCCAGTTCGCCTTGCGTTCGCAATGACAACTAACAAGCCGCAAGGCCAATCACTTAGTGTTTGCGGGATAAATTTCAAACAGATTATTTAGAAAATCATTATCTAACACATGGGCAGTTATACGTTGCCTGTTCACAAGTTGGAAAACCATCCGCTTTGTTTGTGTTAACGTCAGACCAAAAAACAAAAAATGTGGTTACCAAAGACCACTTTCATGAAACGGATAATTTGCGGATTTACTTTTATTCACTTAGAGAAGTTCAACTAAAAAACACTTCATTTTTGTAATCGAAATAAATTCATTCCTGTTGTGTAATAAAAAAAAATTTTCCTTTTTAAATATAAAACAAATAAAAAAATTCTTCATCTTTCTCACGAAACCATCTGGTGGCGAAACGGAGTTCGTCGGGTTTGCTGTATATATGTATGTTGAAAGTGTTTAAATTTGATGTTGAAATGTATGCTTAATTTCTTGGAGGGCGTAACATCGAGTAAAAAATATAAATAAGTAAAGATTTTTAAAACATCTTTATTTTTCCATACGTTTAGACGTAAAATTCTACGTCATCGTCAGTGGTTCTACAATTTAAAAAAAAAACAGAAAGTAACGCTAAGAACTAAATATACATAAGCAAAAATAAAAAGAAAAAGATTTAACTGAAGAGACAGACTAATTATATCTAAACCTTAAATTAAAATAATGCATAAAACATTACTTACTTTTCTTTGCTTCAAATTTTCGGGTAGTGCGGTTATTTGGACTAAATTTTAATTAGCATCGTTAGAAAGGCTAACCCATGCATGAATGCCTTGAATGTGTTCTACCACATGCATGGTCTAAAACTAAATTTTGGATAACGTAAGAAAAATTAATAGCCTTTCTAACGATGCTAATTTGGGTGACCCACTTTTTCCTATATTTTCGGAAAAACACGGTAAATACACTTTTGTGCAATCCAAAAAGAGAAATACTTGCAAACATAATTGCAAGAATCTGCTGTGATAAAAAGTTGAATTTTGGAATACCCTTGCAACTAAAAAAAATAAAGAATCATTTTCATTTTTAACTATTTTACAACCAAAAATAAAAACGTGGTTCATTTCTGTCCACCGCATTTTATATTTTATATAATCAAGGGTGTTCCATGGTGTAATGGTTAAGTTCCTCGTGAGTTCAAGTCCCACTCTAGACGACCTGACATCATAACCTGACATAACGGCGATAAGATTATTGATAAGGTAGTCATATCTAATAAATTTAATCACTTTTTTGTCACCGAAGCGTCTAAATTAACAAGCGCAATCAACTCGATCACCACTAGTTCGACTAAATCTTTATCCGCACGAAATAATTCTACATTCGTTCTTTATCCTGTAAATTTAGAAGAACTAGAGCAAACCTTTCTATCGATAAAAGTTACTAGTTCAGCGGGTCCGGATCAGATACCTAGTCTTATTCTTAAAGAATTCTATCCCTTTTTCTTAGATAATATTATGTTATGATTTAAATAAATGCTTCGATGAAGAAATATCCCACCTCAAGCATCACAAAGATTTTTTCCACTTCATAAGAAAAATAATAAAGACGATATAAATAGTTACCGTTCCATTTCCCTTTTGAACTCTTTCGATAAAATAATTGAAAAAATCTTGCATACTAGATTAACGTCTTTTCTCAATAAATATAATATTTTGTTCAAGAATCAGCAATAAATATAATATTTTGTTTCCGAAAGAACCATTCTACTTCCCACTCAATTTATAATTTAGTTCATAACATCATTGACTCCTTCGAAGAAGCCACATATTGTACTGCGATATTTTGCGATCTGTCCAAAGTTTTTGATAGTATTTCTCATCAAAGACTTCTTGACAAATTAGAAAATTGTGGTATTTGCGGACGTTCGCTCAAACTATTTGAATCTTACCTGTCTAATCGACCACAAAGCGTTTACTTAAATAAAGATCACGAGCAAATAATTTCGGATAAATTGACAAGTACATTGGGCGTGCCCCAAGGATCAATTTTAGGGCCTCTCTTATTTCTCATATATATTAATAATTTACCTCATTGTACAAATTTTTGTGATTTTATTCTTTTTGCTGATGATACAGCAAACATTAACTTTCATCAAAAACAATTCGAAACTTTTTGATATGGCTTCGTCCTCCTCAAATTACAACACTAGACACAAACTTATTAAGGCGCGTACATATAAATTAGCCAGCTCTTTCAATACGATCGACGGTCTAGGTATTCAGCTTATGAATAAACTTCCACTCAATATCCGAAACTTAGACAGCAAAAAATTTCATGCTTCCCTAGTTAAACTTTTTAAAGACTTAGCTTTTTATGACATTACTGAATTTTCTCAATTTCTATTTTCTTGCATATTCCTTATCCTGTATCTATGTAGTCTGACCATTTGATCGCCTGTACAACCATATTCTTTTTTTCATTTTTTTATTGCTATTTTATTAATTTAAATTTATTACGGTTTTAAATGAGTATAACTTTCAACCTTGTGCAAGAATTTTGAGCTTGACTGGTGGTCAAATAGACTTTAATAGGATGAACTTGATGATGAACATTGTATTTAATGTTCGAATGCTTTTTTTCAGCTCTTTTTTTTCAGAAGCGAAATTCGTGCAGTTACTATGATTATTATAATATTACTATCCTTTTAATATTAACTATGAATAAGCTTGACAAGAGCCTGAAATAATATCTATTATTATTGATTACGGCTTGCTTATGAATAAATAAATAAATAAATAAAATAAATAAATATAGTTGCGATGTCCATTTTTACTTGCAAATATAGATAAAAAATTGTTTCCAATTGAAAATAGTTCATTTCGGGCGCTTCTTTCTACATTCTTCCATGAATCGAGTTGCAGTTTAGCTCAGCTCACGTACTTGCCCTGTTTTAGTACTACCCAATAATGGCAGGTAGCTAAGTAAGTGCGGATTCTTGTTAAAAAATCAAAGACATTTTTTTGTTAAACTTACATAACTTCATTCTTTAACGTATTTTATATTTTGATCGATGACTTTTTGTCATCTTTCAAACAGCACCATAATCTCACGTTCATAAAACTTCTTATTTTTATTAGCAAAAAACTGGGTCAGATACAATTTCACACCATCATCAAAATTCAACTTTTTACCATTTATAGAGTTTTGAAAAGGTCGAAAGTAAACGTAATTAGATAGTGTAAGTTTAAAACTATATTTTCGATGTCTAATAATTTTTGTCAAGCTGCCTTAAGATGTCTGTGGTCGTGCGCTGTCATGATGAAATGTATCATCTTTTCGATTTGTCAATACCAGCCGCATTTTTGAACTGCTTTGTTGGGTAATAAAAGTTCAGAGTCGACGATTTCTTTGCAGTTTATCCAGACTGAGGTCAAAATCTTCTTTTGATGACTTGACGTTGCTTGAGCTGGTTTATCCGCCGTTATATTTTCTGCTTGATATTATTTTAAAGAACCCATTTTTATCGCCAGTTATCAATCCTTTAAAAATGAAAAAAATGGATTGTTCTTAAGCAAATAGCATCAGCTGCTAATGTTGCGTTAACTTTTTAAACATAGCCAAAATTGTTTTAGGTGAATATGTAACTTCTTAAGATGACGATCTATCCGAATTAAGTAATAGATCGTCATCAACTTAAACTGGACAGACAACCAATGCGCTTTTCATCTTTGAGTGAAAAATCCACAAAACGTAATATGGCAAATCAATTAAATTCCAATGAAATTTAAAATTAACATTGTTCAAATTATGTATTTTGGTTTTTCTTAGTTTGATTGAATGATATCAAATATTAAATGTGGAAACATATAAATGAAGAAGTGACAATTATTTTACCTTTTATAATTCGATGAATTGCTTTCTATTTGAATCCAATATAAATTTATATTTACACTTGCTGGGAACCGTTCTCTCAAATCAATATGTTTGGTGCTGAACAATTCTTATCTATGCTGAGCTTTTTCCGAACGGTATTTTCTGAATGTGAATGGAACAAATAGTTATGAAAATTATGTTTTTCACACTTTTCGCAATTCCTAAGAGAAACGTATATCATAATAGTTCTCATTAACGATCTAAAATTTTAATCATTATTTAGGCAATTAAAAGAATATAATTGTTAAAATGAAATCGAATTATTTGAAAGTTTTTGTTTTAATTTATATTAAACTTTTCTTACATTAGAAATCATTAGAATCTTATAATGTAGATTTCGGTTTATATATCTAATGTTACTTTAATTTTTACTTGTTTATAAATGTGCCATTTTTCAGGTATCCGGTAATACTATCAAATGTAGAGAAACTGATTTCAAGGAAGGTCTGTTTAGCATTTAAACAAACTGTCTGTGGATTCGATTTACTAAGGTATGAATAATAGTTTAAATTAATTAACTTTAATAATCAATATTAACTCAAATTAAGAGCCAAAACATTAGCACATAGAATAATATTGATGACATTATTATATGAAAAATAAATTTTTGATTGAGATAATCGTTTGATATTGACTAATTTTGATAAACTTTTTCCGTTACAGGGCAAATGGAAAATCGTTTGTATGTGATGTGAATGGTTTTAGTTTTGTTAAAAATTCGAATAAATATTATGATGATAGTGCCAAAATTTTGGGAAATATGATTTTGCGAGAGTTGGCACCTACGCTGCATATTCCATGGTCAGTGCCATTCCAACTAGATGATCCTCCAATTGTACCCACCACTTTTGGGAAAATGATGGAACTTAGGTAAATATACAATAGTTCACAAAAAGGAATTGATTTTAAATTATACATATTAATATAATATTGTATTTACTAAGTTTTCAGAATTATATTAATTGAAATTACTTTACTATAATACTTTTAACAAACAATTGTGTCTCATACTCATATTCGAATTTTGCCGACGGAACATAATTTTAACTACAAGCTTTTCCAATTGATGATGAGAAACAATAAACGATAACAAATAGTTCTGAACTGATTAAAAATAGTATAGAAAATAGTTTATCATATCTTTTGATTAGATCTTTTCTAAATAAAAATAAATAAATACATTTTTTTTTTTGAAAAGGGTAATGGTATTTTCCTTGTTAAAATGATAACTTTGCTCCGTTGTATACAATTTTTGATATATCTCAGTTACAGTATTGTTGAATCCATTCAAACTAATAGAAGTACATATATTCTTATTATTGTCATTATTACTATTGTCAATTTTTATACACCATTACATTTTATTTCATCTTTTGATCGTTTTCTCTGTTAATCTTTTCAAACCCATTAATGTAAAAGTAAATTAATAAATTTCATTCGTTTTTAAAACTCTTTCTTATAGTTTTAAGTATATTATTAATGTGTTTCTTTTCACTGTCATTTCTGAAAAATTTATCTCATTTTGTCAAGTTTGTTTATTTTGTATCTTCATGAACTAACATCAGTAGTTTTTAAGTTTGTTCTTATTGTTTTGTGTATATTTTTTATGTATGATTTGTTAACATTGTGGTCAAAATTGTTTTTGTATTTTTGGTGCAATGCAGAACATCAAATATGTCCTTGTGTTTTTATTTGTATTTCATAAAGATTAGTGTTTAATTTATTCATCAATTTAGTGGCTTAAAACGTTATTTTTGATTTTGTATTTTCAAAGTGATATGATCTGTTAATTTAAGGTTTGGATAGATTACAAATATACATTATCAAATAATCTTTTAATTAGCTTGCCTTTATATGTATGTATATATATATATATATATATATATATATATATCTATATATATATATATATATATATATATATATATATATTGAGTTTAACATTCGCGGCTTTTTAATGCTAATCGTTCAATTTGAAGCTAAAATTCACTAATTAAACTTTTTCAGATGCGTAGTTGCGGTAATCAGACACGGTGATCGAACTCCTAAACAAAAAATGAAAGTAGAAGTTAGGCATCCTAAGTAAGTATGATCGTTTTTGAAATCGATTTATTAGAAACACGATTTACTAATCTGCTTTTCTGTTTTTTTTCTTAATATTATTAATATTATTTTCTTAATATTATTAGAGTTCCATTTAGTCAATAGATTATATAACTATTAAATGGATAAATATCATCAAAAAAGATCACGCCATATCATTTTGTTTGAACTTCACCTGAACTTCACCTTGCCTGAATTAGAATATTTACATTATTTTGTCTGCTTTTCAGATTCTTTGAAATTTTTGAAAAATATGATGGATATAAGAATGGCCATGTAAAATTAAAACGCCCAAAACAACTTCAAGAAATATTGGATATTGCACGATCTCTTCTATCAAAAATTCAAACCAGGGCGGCGGACGTAGAAATTGAAGAAAAGCAGGGCAAACTGGAACAGCTGAAAAGTGTACTCGAAATGTAAGTGATTAATAATAGTACATTTACGTATTGATATGATAAAATTATGCATAGCTATTATATCTAAAAACAATTTGTCTTGGGCCTATATTTGAAGGAAATATCATATTATAAGTATTAAATAGATGCATTTTTTAAAACTGTCTCACATATAGTTATATGAGAGATACCAGATTTATCATTTGAAACCTACTTTATAGTCGAATCATTTTACAAATTCTACATTATTTTGTTCATGTCACATTTCAATTGGCGTTTTACTATCTTAATTCACCAGTAATATTATTTTCTAGTGTTTTTTTTAAAATATTATATCTTTCAACAATGTTAATTAATACCTATTTTATGTGTGTTATCTTCAAAAACTAATTTGTCCATTTCATGTTTTAGAAAACTTAATAGTTTATTTATATTTTCATTACCATTATTCCCATATATTTTTCAAAAAAGATTGCTATGAACCGCTTTTGAAAATTTGATGCATGCATTAAATTAATCTCTGAGCTCAGCAAGTTGCAAAAACTAAATGTGTTAGTTCCAAGCACTGTGTAAACTATCATATATTAGGAATTTATCATCCGCTAGCAAATATATGATTTATTAGTTCCAATCCTCTTTTATCATGTCTGCTCCTTTTTCTCCGATCATTATTGTCGGTGCGTTTGTATTACCACTGGTGATTTTTGGCATAATACTTGCGTCTATGACACGTAGCCCTTCTATACCACGCACTTTTAATCTCGGATCTACAACTGATGTATAATCATTAATTGCTCCCATTTTTACCGTGCCTACTGGATGGTAATCTGTGGTTCCAATATTTCTTATCAAACACAGCCAAAAGTCATCCGTGAAAAATTCATGTTTACGACAATTTGGTAGGTCTAGTTTTACAAATTCTGCCTTCACTCCTTCCATGCTTTGCGTTTCTAAGAATTTGGTTAAAAATTTAAGAGATTGGAGGGCTACTTCAATATCTTGTGGATGATCCAAATAGTTGGGATAGATTAATGGCTTTTCTGAAGCGTTGCTACTTTTCAATTCAATTTTTCCAGTTGATAAAGGATTTAATATATTTGGCAACATAATCAAAAGATGAGAATCAGAATTCGCACTAAACAACGATTGGCCGGTTTCCTCTAGAAATCCTAACACATTTATAACTAGTGACAAGCTTTGACTATCATTTCTAGGGATGAAAAAACAGTAAATCTGCGAGTTAGGATATATAGAGTTTGAGTCGTAATTGATGTAGCCAGCAATGTTTGTAATACCTATTCCTGATAGAGGTCCATCATGATGAATAAACATTTGGTAAATTTGATCTAAAGTTTGGGCTTGCGAAATTGATTGAGCTGTATTTTCATTTATTTTTATAAAAATAGGTACGAATAAATGGTCTTGCAAATTTTTACCGACTGCTGGTGAATCTACTTTGACGTTAATTCCAAAATCGTTTAAATGCTTTTTTGGTCCAATACCACTCAGCATCAATAATTGCGGCGAATTGACAGTACCACAACTCATGATAACTTCTTTAGTAGCTTTGGCTTGGTAAGTCAGACCGTTTCTTACAAATTCTATACCGACCGCTCTTTGGTTATTGTCTATTATTACTCGGGTCACCAAAGAATGTTTCAACACGAATAAGTTTTTTGGAATTTTGGTCAAAAACGCTTTGGCTGTACTGCATCTTGTTCCTTTATCTAGACATCCTTGCATAAATCCAAAGCCCATTTTTTCACCTGCATTTAAATCAGTGATATTTTTGTAACCTAACTCTTCTGCTGCTTGAAATATCATATTCTTTAGGGGAATGTTATCAAAATAGTTATCTACTGTAAGCCTTCCGCCTGTACTATGATAATGGCCATGGTCAATTGCTAGAATTTGTGGTGCTCTAAGATCCTCTGATTTTTTGAAATACGGTAATACTTCTTCATATGACCAACCGAAGTTACCTAGGTTAGCCCAATTGTCGTAATCTTTTTGATGTCCCCGAATATAGAGCATACCGTTAATGCTGGAAGAGCCGCCCAAAACTTTGCCACGAGGCCAATAGCATCTTTGATTTTTAAATCCTAAACAACATTTGGGATCTGGTTCTGTGTAGTAACCCCAGTCAATTTCAGTTTTTTGCAAGTTGAGAAATAATGATGGTATCTGAAATATAAGAATTGCTGATCAATTTGTATTATCATGGGAAGTACTAAAAGTATCATATCAATGTTAAAAATAAACATAATTAATATACAATTAAAGCGTTTTACAACAAATCTATGGTTCTTTGAAAAATCAATCAAACCAAACAAATATTATGAAAAATATGTATATGCTAGGATATGTAAAGAGATTTATATCAGAATTGTGGCAAGTATTTATTTAGATATATATTTATAATTTCTAAAGTGTAGAAATTATAGAAACGAGTGATAGTACATAGTATATGGATTAAAACTGGGTGCTTTTTGAAATGGATGGTACTTTTTTTTTATTATTTTGATCTATATAACACAGTACACAAAATAATGCTATACATTTCAATTTAGTAGAATTCAGGCGATGTTTTTTTTCAAATTCATACATTATTAAATTGTCTATGCTTCTAATGGAAACTAAAATGCAAAATGATTATTACCTCAGTTGAAATTGTGGGATCGCCTCCGGCTTCTATTAGAAGTATTTTCCAGTTAGAATTTTCACTTAAACGATTAGCAACTACAGAGCCGGCTGATCCTGCTCCGACAATGATAAAGTCGAACACCAAATCATCTGGAAAATAATAATATAAACTAGCTGTAAGTGGAATTCTGTCTTGAGGCAATTATGGCATCGTGCCTTGAGGCAAATTGCTGGAACTTCCCGCACCGTAACGAAATATTCGAGGAATACTGAATGTTTTCAAATAGATTATTATAAATATTGTAACATTGTGTAATATTTATAAGAATTATATAAACCGAATTGCAGAGTTGAAATTATTTGTAAAGTATATTAGAACTATAGTCAGAATTAAAAATAAAATCTGAAATATTTTCGATATACAAAATACTAAGAAAAAAAAAAAAAAAAAATGGAACAAATTTTTTTTTCCAAAATTAATTATTTTGTTAAGACAAGCAGAAAGTTCTTTGAATCATTTAAATCGGACGCTTAGTTCTCTCAAAAACTGCCATTTTTTACATATTTAGCTTTGTATCTTCGAAATGGCTGGGCCTGCCTTTGCCAAAAACTAATAAACACTTCTCCCAATCATTACTAATTGAATGTTTTTTAGATCATTCAAATCGGATACTCCGTTCGCTCAAAAATTCGATTTTTATTTTCTGCACTCTTTGCTCCGTATCTCCGAAACGGCTGGACCTGCCTTTGCCAAAAACTAATCAGCTCTTTTCCCTATCAATAGGAATCGGATGTTTTTTGAACCATTCAAATCGGTTGATCCGTGCGCCCTAAAACGTGACTGGAAATTTGTATCCACACATACATACACACACACACACACACATACACACACACACACACACACACATCCATTTTTTCTGAGGTATGCCAAAACGTTCAGAAACCTTCAAAACGTCGAGAAATGTAAAAATTTTCAATTCCGATTTTCGGCCCATTACAATAACTTACCCTACGGGAAGTTAATTATACAAAATAGGTCAGGTAAAAATAGGTAAAATATAATAAACGAAGTCTGAAGATTCATTTTTAGTATAAAAAATAACTGATGGTGAATGTGGAAGTACGTGGTATATAAGTGAAAGATACAGCTGACGCAAAATATATGGATGGTTTAACCACTGCAAAGCCTATACATTTTTTGGAGCATATTAAGTCATTGTAGGTGCCAGCACTGCCAGCCTAATCTTAAACTGACTTCATTTAAATTGAATCGGCACATTTGAAGATTGAAAGCTTTGATATATTATTACTCTACTTTTAGAGAATCGAGTGAGATTCCAATGGTAGGGTGTCAATACCATATGTAGGTTTTGAGACAACTTTAGGGTGTCAATATACAAGTATTTACAGACTTACAGCTGAGTATCTCGATTTCCGAGGTGAAGTTGCTATAATTACTGGATTATAATTATCGACCTGGATCAAAAATGATTTGACTACTAAAATGACTATTATGATTTAGGGATTTGTAGATTTTTTTTGTTATAATTTATTTTTGTTAATCAAAACAGGATTTGTAGATTGAAGTTGAAAATTAAAAGCTGTAAGTATTTTCTAATTCCGCATTGAAAAAATTTAAATAAAGAAAATTCATCCCAAAATTTAAGGAAAATTGTTAGGGGTGGACAACCCTTGATAAAAATAAATGGATTTAGAAGTAAAATTTAAGCTCCTTCTTAAACTCAAGAAAATCTGTATGAAAAATTAATTAATAACTAAAATAAATATTACGGAATGCCGTGTGAGGTAGAAGGGCAAATTTAGGGCCATATGTGTTTTTGAATTACACAATTTATTTGACTCTGAAGATTTTAAGTGTGGACAACCCTGAATTAAAAATAAGATTTTCTGAAGTTAAATTTAAGCTTTTGTATAAGTTTAAAAAAGTCTTGATGAAAATTCAGTGAAAACCATTTATTGACTGCACGAAGGATGAAAAATTATTTCATTACTTAAATGGTTTTTATGAAATAGGGGTTAGTGATGAAAAAGTAAATATTTAGGGTTGCTTGTATTATTTAAAGCTACATTATAAAAAATTTATAACAACAAAATGCTCAAAAATTAAAAAAAAAATAAGGGGGGACAAACCTTATCAATTAGGCGGTATGATAAATAGATAGTAGTTTATTCTCAGACCTACGGATATATAATTTGGTAAAAATCGATAAAGCCGATGTAAAGATCTATTATTTATTTTAATGTATTTAGAAATTTTCAGATTATTTTAGTTCTGCAAAAAAAATTAATAAGTAAAAAATATATATTTTTTGTAGGAATATTGTTTTATCTTAAGATTAGACTTATCGATATTCGACTTAATTAATTTAACTTAATTTAATTAAACTGTGATATTAGAACCAAAATTATACCAGCCAAATTAGAATAAATTATAAATTTCATGATCTTATTTTTTTTGGTAAAAGATATTTTGTGTAATAACAACTGAATATTATTTTAAAACTATTTCTAAATTAAACTTGACAATTCTTATAGTTTTATATTTACATAATAATATATTTATATAAATACCTGAATTCATATAATCTCCATAATCTTTTGGCCAGATATTGCTATTTGATAAATTACATGGTGAAGCCATAACTGATTGCATTAGCATTGCGAATAATTGACCAGCTGGACCTGTTGTATGTCCAGGACATGAGGAGGTATAAAAATCCATCATTGGGTATTTTTCTTGAAACCAAATTCATAAAATTATACTAAAACATTTAATACAATGTTGAAAAAAAAAACGTTTATGTTTTGGTGGAACTCTAAAAGAACTGATATGTTATGATATGTATTATTTTTTATTTTGATTAACAATCACTTGCGCAAATTTATTTATTATATTAATTGTTCAAACATAATTTTAAAGTAAATATTTTTGTATGTACAAAATAATGTTAATATCGCTATCAGAATATTTGCGTTAATAAACGTTGTGTTGTTTATTTTTTACTTCTTTATATATTGATTCTAACGCTTAATTTGTTTCGATTGAATTTTATTATTAATTAATTAATATTGAGATAATAATTTGCGAAATATATATGTTAGAAGTTTCACGCTATACTTACATAGTAAAATAAACATTTATTAGCTATCTATTATTATTTTTGACACTCGCTGACATTACCAAATTTCTTTTGCTCTTTATAATTTTGCATTTTAATATTTGCTAGCATTACAAATAAAATTAATTATAATATGGCAAAGTTTCAGAATTATTTTTTCAATTAAAATTTTGTTTCGTGAAAAAATCGGAATTAGCCGACAAGTAATGTTTTTGATGATCGAGATGTAAATGTTTTTAATAATGTAATAATGAAAAGGGACAACTAACAGACAAATATATATGAATAGTCTATCCAGTGCCAAGCACGCCGCATATAAAAGTTCCAGAGTCATATGAATAGTCTTTGCAAGAGCCAACCTAATCTGATTCTATTTAAATTGAATTGGCATATATAATGTTATAAGATTTTGATATATTATTACCGCCCTTTTCAATAATTCAATAATTTTTAGCAAAATCCGATAATTCATTTTTAAATTACATTATTTGAAGATTGAAAAAAAATGAGAGAATGGAAAATTGTACAACTTTACAATAGTTTTGTATGGTACTCAGTTCCCTATTAACTTTACAATAGTTTTGTATGGTACTCAGTTCCCTATTAAAAACTGATGAATCTTCAGATAATAATATTAATCTCTATTAATATTTAATCTCTTTAATATTAAATCTATTTTTTCTGTAAAAATTGCTTTTTGCAAACCATTGGGAAATATTGGTACAATGGGAAAATGGGAGAACAACCCTTTATAAAAATAAATTGTTTTTTTTTTAAGTAAAATTCATTCTTTATCATAAGGTCAGGAAAATATGAATTAAAATTTAGTAAAATACACTCACTGACTGAAAGTGTGGTGAAAAATTATTTGACTACTAAAATGGCTATTATGTATTCATAATAGAGCATTTTTATGAATTTTTTAATTCCGAATTATGAAAATTAAAATTAAAAAAATAATAATTCAAAAATTTGAAAGAAAGTTAGAGGACCCTTGATAAAAGTATACATTTTTTACAGTAAAAGGAGTAGTATATATTTTTTAATTGCACATTAAAAAAAATTAAAATAAAGAAAATTTACCTGAAAAAAAAAGCAGCGTTCGATAATTCTTAATAAAAATAAATTGTTTTGTAAATTAAGATAAAATTTGGTTAAAATTAAAATAAATATTATTACATGGAAATTTCATATATAATTTAATTAACTCTCATATATAATTTTACTTCTCACTGTTATGAAAAACAAAACCGAGTTAGGGTAAAGCTTTTCTTATCTATGGGTAATGCGGTATTTTTAGCTATTATCCAATGTATTAGAACAATAACAATTTATAAATAGTATTCAATATAAGTATATATCGAATTGATTTTCAAATAAATCTGGCATTGAACTTGTAATCAACTTACAAACGACGGCTTAAGAAATTGCCATTAGATCGAAAAGAATACTCATTCAATAGGTAATAAAAACATTTGTTTTTTTTTGTAATTGTTTGTATTTTTCAAATATTGGTTTATATTATTATTTTTGTTAATTGAGTTGTATAACTTGTTGAGTTAATTCAAAATTACTCTGATTCTTTGTACTATTATAAAGCTAAAAATATAAATATGTTACATTTGTGTAAAACATTTTGATTTAGGTTAATCAAAAGAACCAATCCTGTTTAATCATATCGGCACCTTTCTCACCAATCATTATAGCTGGCGGATTTGTGTTACCGCTAACTATTTTCGGCATTATACTTGCGTCTATTACTCGTAAACCTGAAATTCCGTGCACTTTTAATCTTGGATCTACTACAGATGTAGGATCAAAAATTGTACCCATTTTTACAGTGCCCACCGGATGATAATCTGTTGTCCCTACATTACTAATAAAACAACGCCAAAAGCTGTCTGTAAAGTATTGGTACTGACGACAATTTGGAAGGTCTATCTCTAGAAATTCTGCTTGAATACTTTGCATGCTATTTGTTTGTATTAAATCCGATAAGAAATGCATAGTACTTAGGGCTACATCCATATCTTGAGGATCGTGTAAATAGTTGGGGTAAATGAGTGGCTGATCCATGGCATTCGCACTTCTCAGCTTAATTTCTCCAGTTGACTGAGGATGTAGGTTACAAGGTAACATTATAAGAAGATCTGTTTGAGCATTCGCATCGCGCAAGGATTGCGCTGTTTCATCGACATAACCTAATATATTTATTATGACTGGCAATAACTGCGTGTCGTTTAGAGGTATATGTACAAAATATACTTCAGAATTAGGATATAGATTGCTGGAATCAAAAGTATTAACGAATGCGACCAGATTCGTTATTCCAATACCTGTGTAAGGTCCATCGTGATGAATAAACATTTGATAGATTTGATCCAAATTTTGTTTTTTTGAAACTGTTTGTGAATTATTTTGATATATTTTTGCAAATGTTGGTATAAATAAATGGTCTTGTAAATTTTGTCCTACGGGAAGGTCAATGTTTACCGGAATTCCCAACTCTTCTAAATGAGATTTTGGTCCTATGCCACTTAGCATTAGTAGTTTAGGAGAATTGACAGCTCCGCAGCTAACGATTATTTCTTTAGTACTTTTTGCTTCAAATATCTGCCCATTTCTTAGAAACTCAACGCCCACTGCTCTGTTATTATTTAATATTATTCTTGTGACACTAGAATATTTAATTGTATGCAGATTGCTTGGAGTATTAGTTAAAAATGCTTTTGCGGAACTGCACCTTGTACCTTGATCTAGACAGCCTTGTACAAATCCGAATCCGGTGTGTGTAGCAGAATTGAAATCAGTTATATTATTATAACCTAATTCGTTTGCTGCGCCAAATAAAATATTCTGCAATGGATCTTCATCATAATAATTGTCTACTTTTAATTCACCGCCAACTGAATGGTACATGCCGCCATCTATTGCAAGTACATTCTGCGCTCTTAAATCCTCAGACTTTTTAAAATAGGGTAGTACATCGTTAAATGACCAACCGAAATTGCCTAAAGCCTCCCAATTGTTATAATCTTCATCGTATCCACGGAAGTAAACTGCAGCATCGATACTTGATGTTCCGCCTAAGACTTTACCTAATGGCCAATAGCATCTTTGATTCTTGAATCCTAAACAGTTTCTATCATCAGGTTCTGTATAGTAACTCCAATCTATTTCTGTCTTCTGTAAATTAAGATAGAACCCTGCCATCTAAAAGACATTATGTTACTAATATAACGAAAAAAATATGTTATTGTGAACTATATTATATCACATTAATTGATTAGGATTATGCCATACCTCTGTTGAAATTGTTGGGTTTCCTCCAGCTTCTATAAGTAATATTCTCCAACTAGGATTTTCACTTAATCGTCTAGCAACAGCTGAACCAGCTGACCCAGCACCAACGATTATAAAATCAAATACTAAACTATCTAGAAATTGGATACTTTCATTAAATAAACCATATTTACTCAATAAAGTAAGTATAGTTATTTAGACTGACCATACCCGTATCCATATTATCTCCAAAATCTTCTGGCCACATATTAGGATTAGATAGATTGCAAGGAGCAGTCATGATCGATTGCATTAGCATAGTGAACAATTGACCTGCTGCTCCGGTAGTATGGCCTGGACAGGGTGAAGATATAGAATCTATCATTTTTTTCTGATTAGAAACAATTACGAATAGTGTTAAAACAAATCTATGACTGCGTGGAAAAATTGAAACGTAAATTTATATGGTTTGATGATATTTACTTTCGACCATTTGTGTATATGTTACGGTAAATGTGCACTCTCGGTGAATGTGCACATTCACCGGTAAATGTGCACATTCCCCAAAACGCTAGGTGAATGTGGCGTGTTCTCAAACAATCAAATTAAAACAATGGTGTACGTGCGTACTTGGATCGGTCTTATGAACATCTCGCGTATTTGACGCATGCGCAATAAAGACTATGCGCGAAATACGTCAAGCATGTTACAAATTTTGTACCAAAATGGTGTTATGGTGATAAATGATTAATAACATTCTGTTGAAGATTTGTTCATTTTGATCAAGATATATAATAGTAGTTGAATAGTAAAGTAGTGAATCGTGAATAGTGATAACTGAATAGTTAATAGTAAATAGTGAATAGATATTAGCAAATAGGGAATCATTATTAGTAAATAGTGAATTAAGAATAGTTAAATAGGTAATAGTTAATGGTTAAATAGTTAATAGTTATTAATTAAATAGTTAAATAAATTGTTAATTGGTCAATAGTAATAAATAATGGGTATTAATATGCATATGACTAAAATAAAGAATATAAATATAAATATAAATATAAATATATAAATATAAATATATAAATATAAATATATAAATATAAATATATAAATATAAATATATAAATATAAATATAAATATATAAATATAAATATAAATATAAATATATAAATATAAATATAAATATATAAATATAAATATATAAATATAAATATATAAATATAAATATCTAAATATAAATATAAATATAAATATAAATATAAATACAAATACAAATACAAATACAAATATGAATATGAATATAAAAATATAAATATAAATATAAATATATGAATTAGTATTTTACCCGCACGTGCGCACGCGCGCGTGTTGAACTCACATTCGCCAAATGAGCCGGTAAATGTGCACATTCACCGGTGAATGTGCACATTCACCGAAATATGCACATTTACCGTAACATATACAAAATAAATATCTAGTCAAAATATACACGTCTAAAAATATTTCATATGCTGTATACAAATATTCTATAGCATATTACTATATATATAACAAATATAATATATATATATATATATATATATATATATATATATATATATATATATTAGATGAACCGACAGACGTTGTCCTGTACCCACGCCTACAATTTTTTAATATTCTATACCAATATTTACCATCCACCTAAAATGGAGTTTAGTTTTTTTCCATTTAAAATGGAGTTATGGAGTTTAGTTTTTAAATTACTCATCACACCAAAATGCATATTCATCAATATGAGCGATGTTAAGTATATAACTGCTTTATAAAATGACGAGTCTCAATTCCCACACTATATTGGAGATTGAAGTTTTTTAAACGATATAACAAATTCTGAAAAAGTTAATGTATAGTATTGCGGTAAAAGTACAATATTAACTTGGATTTTTCCACCCAAAATAATTGCGGTTTTTAGTAATTATAATATATAAACTCCACTTGTATTAAAAAATATAAAATTTATTGACTATCAAAAATATTACGATATCAAAATGACAAATCCAATTGTTTTTCTCCTCTCAATACTAGCCTGCTTGATTTCCCTACAAATTTAATATACATTATTACCAAGGACGCTCCTGGGGTCCTCAGCGCCCACATGCCTTTTTTTCTAGCGGGGGGCCCTATTATTTTACCTGTTTTAACAGTTTATCGTTAAAATTATATAAATATTTACGTTGATTTTTTCAAATAATTCTGCAATTAGTATACAATTAGGTATAATCTAAAAATGCATAAAATATATTTATTAACTTCCCGTAGGGTAAGTTATAGTAATCGCAAAAAAATCGAAAATGAAAATTTTTATATATCTTCACGTTTCAGAGGTTTCTGAACATTTTGGCATACCTTAGAAAAAATGGATGTATGTGTGTGTGTGTGTGTGTGTGTGTGTGTGTGTGCGTGTGTGTATGCGTGTGTGTATGTATGTGCGGATACAAATTTTCGTCGACGATTTCGGGAACACGGATCAACCGATTTGAATAATTCAAAAAACATTCGATTCGTATTGATAAGGAGACGTGCTGATTAGTTTTTGGCGAAGGCAGGTCTAGCCGTTTCGGAGATACGGGGCAAAAAGTGACGGAAACGGTAACTCAGTTTTTAAGAGAACGGAGCGTCCGATTTTAATAATTCAAAAAACATTTTACTTGTATTGACAAGATAAAGAATTGATCAAATTTTCATAAAGGCAGGTCTAGCGGTTTCGGAGATATAACGAAAAAAGTAAAAAAAAATGCCATTTGGCGGTCAAAAATGATCATTAGACATATGCACATCAAATTTTCAGATATTTTATAGAGATTTTAATAATAAGTATGAATTTTGTTTATTTTCCTATGAGTTCCGTATCAATGTTTACCCGTTAGACAGCGACGCCGCGCTTACGCGCTTTATATTTTGTCTCTATGCAGTTAAAGCAGTGCGATTGCTTTGAAAAACAAGTTCAGATCTTCCAAAATATGTCAAAATAAAGAAAAAATTTTTTTTTCAAAAAAAAAAAAAATTAAAAAAAAATTTTTTTTTTAAAAAAAATTTAAAAAAAAAATTTTTTTTCAAAAAAAAAGTAATTTTTTGTCCAATTTATAGTTTGTCAAAAATCTTATTTTTTCGAAGTAAATTTTTTTCAAAAATGTTAATCGTTTTTTAAAAAAATAATAATTTTTGGTACGGGAAGTTCCAGCAATTTGCCTTAAGGCACGATGCCCTAATTGCCTTAAGACAGAATTCCACTTACAGCTAGTTAACTTCCCGTAGGGTAAGTTATAGTAATCGTCCAAAAATCGAAATCAAAAATTTTTACATTTCTCGACGTTTTGAAGGTTTCTGAACATTTTGGCATACCTCAGAAAAAATGGATGTGTGTGTGTGTGTGTGTGTGTGTGTGTGTGTGTGTGTGTTTTGTATGTCCGCGTTTTTTCGTCCACGTTTTCGGGCGCACGGATCAACCGATTTGAATGGTTTAAAAAACATTCGATTCCTATTGATAGGGAGATGTGCTGATTAGTTTTTGGCAAAGGCAGGTCCAGCCGTTATGGAGATATGGAGCAAAGAGTGCAAAAAATAGAAAGCGAGTTTTTGAGAGAACGGATCAACCGATTTGAATGGTTTAAAAAACATTCGATTCCTATTGATAGGGAGATGTGCTGATTAGTTTTTGGCAAAGGTAGGCCCAGAGGTTTCGGAGATACAGAGCTAAATTTAAAAAAAATGGCTGTTTTTGAGAGAACTAAGCGTCCGATTTAGATGATTGAAAGAACTTTCTGCTTTTTTCAACAAAATAATTGATTTTGGAAAAAAAAAAAATTTTGTTTCTAATTTTTTTTTCAAAAAAATTTTTTTGTAATTTTGGATTAAAAATTCAAAAAATCACCCAAGCTAAGCACAGTCTAAGCGCCACTCTCGTACAAATGTTTACCCAATTGCGTTTAGACTGTTTGTGTACTGGAGCACTTTTCCAATTTTGTGAAAATTATTGAAAAATGTGAAAATGCCGCCAAGCTGAGCACAGTATAAGTGAAAATGTCGCACAGAATTATTTGCAAATGCGTTTAGACTGTGACTATGCGGGAGCACTTTTTCAATTTTGTGTAAATTTGGCAACTATTTTTTTTTTGGAATTTGATTCGAAATGAAATGACGATTGTTAATGTTCTGGAGATATTAAATTGATTTATTTATAATTAACTTTCCATAGGGTAAGTAATCGCAAAAAAATCGAAAATGAAATTTTTTATATATCTTCACGTTTCAGAGGTTTCTGAATATGTTGGCATACCTTGGAGAAAATTGATGTATGTGTGTGTGTGTGTGTGTGTGTGTGCGTGCATGTGTGTGTGTTCGGATACAAATTTTCGTCGACGATTTTGGGAACACGGATGAAGCAATTTGAATAATTAAAAAAACATTCGATTCGTATTGATAAGGAGACGTGCTGATTAGTTTTTGTCAAAGGCAGGTCTAGCCGTTCCGAAGATATGGGGCAAAAAGGGCCAAAAACGGTAACTCAGTTTTTAAGAGAACGGAGCGTCCGATTTGTATAGTTCAAAAAACATTTTACTTGTATTAACAAGATGAAGATTTGATCAAATTTTCATGAAGATAGGTCTAGCGGTTTCGGAGATCTAGTAAAAAAAACTAAAAAAAAATAACATTTGGCGGTCAACAATAATCATTAGACATTAGACATATGCATATCAAATTATCAGATATTTTATTGAGATTTTAACAATAAGTATAAGTTTTGTTTACATTCCTATGGGTTCCGTACCAATGTTTTTCCGTTAGACAGCGACGCGGCGCTTACGCGCTTTATATTTTGTCTTTATGCAGTTAAAGCAGTACGATTGCTTTGAAATAAAGTTCAGATCTTCCAAAATATGTCAAAATGAAGATAACATTTTTTCCAAAAAAAAATTTTTATAAAAAAAAATTGTTTAAAAAAATCCGATAATTCATTTTTAAATTACATTATTTGAAGATTGAAAAAAAATGAGAGAATGGAAAATTGTACAACTTTACAATAGTTTTGTATGGTACTCAGTTCCCTATTAACTTTACAATAGTTTTGTATGGTACTCAGTTCCCTATTAAAAACTGATGAATCTTCAGATAATAATATTAATCTCTATTAATATTTAATCTTTTTAATATTAAATCTATTTTTTCTGTAAAAATTGCTTTTTGCAAACCATTGGGAAATATTGGTACAATGGGAAAATGGGAGAACAACCCTTTATAAAAATAAATTGTTTTTTTTTTAAGTAAAATTCATTCTTTATCATAAGGTCAGGAAAATATGAATTAAAATTTAGTAAAATACACTCACTGACTGAAAGTGTGGTGAAAAATTATTTGACTACTAAAATGGCTATTATGTATTCATAATAGAGCATTTTTATGAATTTTTTAATTCCGAATTATGAAAATTAAAATTAAAAAAATAATAATTCAAAAATTTGAAAGAAAGTTAGAGGACCCTTGATAAAAGTATACATTTTTTACAGTAAAAGGAGTAGTATATATTTTTTAATTGCACATTAAAAAAAATTAAAATAAAGAAAATTTACCTGAAAAAAAAAGCAGCGTTCGATAATTCTTAATAAAAATAAATTGTTTTGTAAATTAAGATAAAATTTGGTTAAAATTAAAATAAATATTATTACATGGAAATTTCATATATAATTTAATTAACTCTCATATATAATTTTACTTCTCACTGTTATGAAAAACAAAACCGAGTTAGGGTAAAGCTTTTCTTATCTATGGGTAATGCGGTATTTTTAGCTATTATCCAATGTATTAGAACAATAACAATTTATAAATAGTATTCAATATAAGTATATATCGAATTGATTTTCAAATAAATCTGGCATTGAACTTGTAATCAACTTACAAACGACGGCTTAAGAAATTGCCATTAGATCGAAAAGAATACTCATTCAATAGGTAATAAAAACATTTGTTTTTTTTGTAATTGTTTGTATTTTTCAAATATTGGTTTATATTATTATTTTTGTTAATTGAGTTGTATAACTTGTTGAGTTAATTCAAAATTACTCTGATTCTTTGTACTATTATAAAGCTAAAAATATAAATATGTTACATTTGTGTAAAACATTTTGATTTAGGTTAATCAAAAGAACCAATCCTGTTTAATCATATCGGCACCTTTCTCACCAATCATTATAGCTGGCGGATTTGTGTTACCGCTAACTATTTTCGGCATTATACTTGCGTCTATTACTCGTAAACCTGAAATTCCGTGCACTTTTAATCTTGGATCTACTACAGATGTAGGATCAAAAATTGTACCCATTTTTACAGTGCCCACCGGATGATAATCTGTTGTCCCTACATTACTAATAAAACAACGCCAAAGCTGTCTGTAAAGTATTGGTACTGACGACAATTTGGAAGGTCTATCTCTAGAAATTCTGCTTGAATACTTTGCATGCTATTTGTTTGTATTAAATCCGATAAGAAATGCATAGTACTTAGGGCTACATCCATATCTTGAGGATCGTGTAAATAGTTGGGGTAAATGAGTGGCTGATCCATGGCATTCGCACTTCTCAGCTTAATTTCTCCAGTTGACTGAGGATGTAGGTTACAAGGTAACATTATAAGAAGATCTGTTTGAGCATTCGCATCGCGCAAGGATTGCGCTGTTTCATCGACATAACCTAATATATTTATTATGACTGGCAATAACTGCGTGTCGTTTAGAGGTATATGTACAAAATATACTTCAGAATTAGGATATAGATTGCTGGAATCAAAAGTATTAACGAATGCGACCAGATTCGTTATTCCAATACCTGTGTAAGGTCCATCGTGATGAATAAACATTTGATAGATTTGATCCAAATTTTGTTTTTTTGAAACTGTTTGTGAATTATTTTGATATATTTTTGCAAATGTTGGTATAAATAAATGGTCTTGTAAATTTTGTCCTACGGGAAGGTCAATGTTTACCGGAATTCCCAACTCTTCTAAATGAGATTTTGGTCCTATGCCACTTAGCATTAGTAGTTTAGGAGAATTGACAGCTCCGCAGCTAACGATTATTTCTTTAGTACTTTTTGCTTCAAATATCTGCCCATTTCTTAGAAACTCAACGCCCACTGCTCTGTTATTATTTAATATTATTCTTGTGACACTAGAATATTTAATTGTATGCAGATTGCTTGGAGTATTAGTTAAAAATGCTTTTGCGGAACTGCACCTTGTACCTTGATCTAGACAGCCTTGTACAAATCCGAATCCGGTGTGTGTAGCAGAATTGAAATCAGTTATATTATTATAACCTAATTCGTTTGCTGCGCCAAATAAAATATTCTGCAATGGATCTTCATCATAATAATTGTCTACTTTTAATTCACCGCCAACTGAATGGTACATGCCGCCATCTATTGCAAGTACATTCTGCGCTCTTAAATCCTCAGACTTTTTAAAATAGGGTAGTACATCGTTAAATGACCAACCGAAATTGCCTAAAGCCTCCCAATTGTTATAATCTTCATCGTATCCACGGAAGTAAACTGCAGCATCGATACTTGATGTTCCGCCTAAGACTTTACCTAATGGCCAATAGCATCTTTGATTCTTGAATCCTAAACAGTTTCTATCATCAGGTTCTGTATAGTAACTCCAATCTATTTCTGTCTTCTGTAAATTAAGATAGAACCCTGCCATCTAAAAGACATTATGTTACTAATATAACGAAAAAAAATGTTATTGTGAACTATATTATATCACATTAATTGATTAGGATTATGCCATACCTCTGTTGAAATTGTTGGGTTTCCTCCAGCTTCTATAAGTAATATTCTCCAACTAGGATTTTCACTTAATCGTCTAGCAACAGCTGAACCAGCTGACCCAGCACCAACGATTATAAAATCAAATACTAAACTATCTAGAAATTGGATACTTTCATTAAATAAACCATATTTACTCAATAAAGTAAGTATAGTTATTTAGACTGACCATACCCGTATCCATATTATCTCCAAAATCATCTGGCCACATATTAGGATTAGATAGATTGCAAGGAGCAGTCATGATCGATTGCATTAGCATAGTGAACAATTGACCTGCTGCTCCGGTAGTATGGCCTGGACAGGGTGAAGATATAGAATCTATCATTTTTTTCTGATTAGAAACAATTACGAATAGTGTTAAAACAAATCTATGACTGCGTGGAAAAATTGAAACGTAAATTTATATGGTTTGATGATATTTACTTTCGACCATTTGTGTATACAAAATAAATATCTAGTCAAAATATACACGTCTAAAAATATTTCATATGCTGTATACAAATATTCTATAGCATATTACTATATATATAACAAATATAATATATATATATATATATATATATATATATATATATATATATATATATATATATTAGATGAACCGACAGACGTTGTCCTGTACCCACGCCTACAATTTTTTAATATTCTATACCAATATTTACCATCCACCTAAAATGGAGTTTAGTTTTTTTCCATTTAAAATGGAGTTATGGAGTTTAGTTTTTAAATTACTCATCACACCAAAATGCATATTCATCAATATGAGCGATGTTAAGTATATAACTGCTTTATAAAATGACGAGTCTCAATTCCCACACTATATTGGAGATTGAAGTTTTTTAAACGATATAACAAATTCTGAAAAAGTTAATGTATAGTATTGCGGTAAAAGTACAATATTAACTTGGATTTTTCCACCCAAAATAATTGCGGTTTTTAGTAATTATAATATATAAACTCCACTTGTATTAAAAAATATAAAATTTATTGACTATCAAAAATATTACGATATCAAAATGACAAATCCAATTGTTTTTCTCCTCTCAATACTAGCCTGCTTGATTTCCCTACAAATTTAATATACATTATTACCAAGGACGCTCCTGGGGTCCTCAGCGCCCACATGCCTTTTTTTCTAGCGGGGGGCCCTATTATTTTACCTGTTTTAACAGTTTATCGTTAAAATTATATAAATATTTACGTTGATTTTTTCAAATAATTCTGCAATTAGTATACAATTAGGTATAATCTAAAAATGCATAAAATATATTTATTAACTTCCCGTAGGGTAAGTTATAGTAATCGCAAAAAAATCGAAAATGAAAATTTTTATATATCTTCACGTTTCAGAGGTTTCTGAACATTTTGGCATACCTTAGAAAAAATGGATGTATGTGTGTGTGTGTGTGTGTGTGTGTGTGCGTGTGTGTATGTATGTGCGGATACAAATTTTCGTCGACGATTTCGGGAACACGGATCAACCGATTTGAATAATTCAAAAAACATTCGATTCGTATTGATAAGAGACGTGCTGATTAGTTTTTGGCGAAGGCAGTCTAGCCGTTTCGGAGATACGGGCAAAAAGTGACGGAAACGGTAACTCAGTTTTTAAGAGAACGGAGCGTCCGATTTTAATAATTCAAAAACATTTTACTTGTATTGACAAGATAAAGAATTGATCAAATTTTCATAAAGGCAGGTCTAGCGGTTTCGGAGATATAAACGAAAAAGTAAAAAAAATGCCATTTGGCGGTCAAAAATGATCATTAGACATATGCACATCAAATTTTCAGATATTTATAGAGATTTTAATAATAAGTATGAATTTTGTTTATTTTCCTATGAGTTCCGTATCAATGTTTACCCGTTAGACAGCGACGCCGCGCTTACGCGCTTTATATTTTGTCTCTATGCAGTTAAAAGCAGTGCGATTGCTTTGAAAAACAAGTTCAGATCTTCCAAAATATGTCAAAATAAAGAAAACATTTTTTTTTCAAAAAAAAAAAAATTAAAAAAAAAATTTTTTTTTTTAAAAAAATTTAAAAAAAAATTTTTTTTAAAAAAAAAAGTAATTTTTTGTCCAATTTATAGTTTGTCAAAAATCTTATTTTTTCGAAGTAAAATTTTTTCAAAAATGTTAATCGTTTTTTTAAAAAAATAATATTTTTTGTACGGGAAGTTCCAGCAATTTGCCTTAAGGCACGATGCCCTAATTGCCTTAAGACAGAATTCCACTTACAGCTAGTTAACTTCCCGTAGGGTAAGTTATAGTAATCGTCCAAAAATCGAAATCAAAAATTTTTACATTTCTCGACGTTTTGAAGGTTTCTGAACATTTGGCATACCTCAGAAAAAATGGATGTGTGGTGTGTGGTGTGTGTGTTGTGTGTGTGTGTGTGTGGGTGTGTGTGTGGTGTTTTGTATGTCCGCGTTTTTTCGTCCACGTTTTCGGGCCGCACGGATCAACCGATTTGAATGGTTTAAAAAACATTCGATTCCTATTGATAGGGAGATGTGCTGATTAGTTTTTGGGCAAAGGCAGGTCCAGCCGTTATGGAGATATGGAGCAAAGAGTGAAAAAATAGAAAGCGAGTTTTTGAGAGAACGGATCAACCGATTTGAATGGTTTTAAAAAACATTCGATTCCTATTGATAGGGAGATGTGCTGATTAGTTTTTGGCAAAGGTAGGCCCAGAGGTTTCAGAGATACAGAGCTAAATTTAAAAAAAATGGCTGTTTTTGAGAGAACTAAGCGTCCGATTTAGATGATTGAAAGAACTTTCTGCTTTTTTCAACAAAATAATTGATTTTGGAAAAAAAAAAATTTTTGTTTCTAATTTTTTTTCAAAAAAATTTTTTTGTAATTTTGGATTAAAAATTCAAAAATCACCCAAGCTAAGCACAGTCTAAGCGCCACTCTCGTACAAATGTTTACCCAATTGCGTTTAGACTGTTTGTGTACTGGAGCACTTTTCCAATTTTGTGAAAATTATTGAAAAATGTGAAAATGCCGCCAAGCTGAGCACAGTATAAGTGAAAATGTCGCACAGAATTATTTGCAAATGCGTTTAGACTGTGACTATGCGGGAGCACTTTTTCAATTTTGTGTAAATTTGGCAACATATTTTTTTTTTGAATTTGATTCGAAATGAAATGACGATTGTTAATGTTCTGGAGATATTAAATTGATTATTTATAATTAACTTTCCATAGGGTAAGTAATCGCAAAAAAATCGAAAATGAAATTTTTTATATATCTTCACGTTTCAGAGGTTTTCTGAATATGTTGGCATACCTTGGAGAAAATTGATGATGTGTGTGTGTGTGTGTGTGTGGTGTGTGTGTGTGTGCTGCATGTGTGGGTGTTACAAATTTTCGTCGACGATTTTGGAACAGGATGAAGCAATTGAATAATTAAAAAAACATTCGATTCGTATTGATAAGGAGACGTGCTGATTAGTTTTTGTCAAGGCAGGTCTAGCCGTTCCGAAGATATGGGGCAAAAAGGGCCAAAAACGGTAACTCAGTTTTTAAGAGAACGGAGCGTCCGATTTGTATAGTTCAAAAAACATTTTACTTGTATTAACAAGATGAAGATTTGATCAAATTTTCATGAATGATAGTCTAGCGGTTTCGGAGATCTAGTAAAAAAAACTAAAAAAAATAACATTTGGCGGTCAACAATAATCATTAGACATTAGACATATGCATATCAAATTATCAGATATTTATTGAGATTTTAACAATAAGTATAAGTTTTGTTTACATTCCTATGGGTTCCGTACCAATGTTTTTCCGTTAGACAGCGACGCGGCGCTTACGCGCTTTATATTTTGTCTTTATGCAGTTAAAGCAGTACGATTGCTTTGAAATAAAGTTCAGATCTTCCAAAATATGTCAAAATGAAGATAACATTTTTTCCAAAAAAAAATTTTTATAAAAAAAAATTGTTTAAAAATTTTTTTTTAAAAAAAAATTTTTTTTCAAAAAAAAGTAATTTTTCGTCCAATTTAAAATTTCTAAAAAATCTTATTTTTTCGAAGTATAATTTTTTCAAAAATGTTAATCGTTTTTAAAAAAATAATAATTTTTGGCACGGGAAGTTCCAGCAATTTGCCTTAAGGCACGATGCCTTAATAGCCTTAAGACAGAATTCCACTTACAGCTAGTTTTAAATGTATTTAGAAGATCGAGGCGATTCGAGGGTGCTCATAATCAAATTGTTGCGTCTTCTATCATTGCCGCACTACCGAACTATTTTTAATTTCTTATTTTCAATTCAAACTTTTTAGGACATCCAAAAATTTCAGTACTTATTTACTTTGGGCATTTTATGCGATTTATTCTGTTGAGCAAATCATATAGAGCAAAAAAAAATCTAGCCTTTCGCTATCAAATATAACCATAACATAACACTGATTGGGGTTTTGGGTTATTAACTTCCCGTAGGTTAAGTTAGCAATCGCAAAAAAATAAAAAATGAAAATTTTTATATAGCTTTACGTTTCAAAGGTTTCTGAATATTTTGGCATACCTTAGAAAAAATGGATGTATGTGTGTGTGCGTGCGTGCGTGCGGGTACAAATTTTCGTCGACGATTTCGGGAACACCGATCAATCGATTTGAGTAATTCAAAAAATATTCCATTCATATTGTTAAGGAGACATGCTGATTAGTTTTTGGCGAAGGCAGGTCTTTGGCCGTTCCGAAGATACGGGGCAAAAAGTGCTAAAAAAACGGTAACTTAGTTTTTAAGAGAACGAGCGTCCGATTTCAATAATTTATAAAACATTTTACATTAATTGACAAGATAAAAAACTGATTAAATTTTCGGGTAGGCAGGTCCAGCGGTTATAGACCCTCAATAAAAATAATTGTAAAAAATGTCATTTGGCAGTCAAAAATGGTTATTGCACATATGTACATCAAATTATCAGATTTTTTATAGAGATTTTAATAGTGTGTACACATTCTGTGTAAATTTTTTTTGATTACGGCACGGGAAGTTCCACTAATAATTTGCCTTAAGGCACGATGTCATGCACCCCACTAGTTTTAAATTAATTTTTTTATTATTTAAGATATCGAAAATTTTATCTTAAGCTTATCCTAATTGATATCGTAAGGGCCGAATTGTTGTTTTAAAGTGAAATGTTTAACGTATTTTAAAAATATTGTGCAAAGATTAGTAAAAGATGCAAAGAAATTATATATTTTTTGAATGATATTGAAAAAAAAAACTATATTAAAAATTTCATATCCGAATCTTGTGTTGGCGCCCCCTAAGGCGTGCGCTCGCATTTTTCGCATGCATCGCATCCAAAGTAGTATCGGACCTGATTATTACTTAATTTTATATTTTAAGTGAATTAATTTGTCAAATCCTAAACTAATATTTAATATCCAATGTCAAACAAAAGAATTTTTGACACATTGAATCTTCTTAATAATTGTTTGAATAAGTAAATTTATTTTTTTGTATTGTGAAATAATTTAGTAAAGTAAGGCAAAATACCACATGCATAACTTATATAACTTTATCTGCCAAATATACATGGTCTGTTCAAAAAGTACCCGGAATTACTAATAATTAAATTTCGCGGGTCTGGAGTGTCTGATTGTCAAATTTTTTTTTATTGTGTTGGTATACATGCCCCTAAAGTATGATGAAATTTTCAGCTATATTCACTGTTTACTTTGTCTGTGGTGGTCGCTAAGGTTCGACGTGTTTTTCTGAGCTCGGCGATTTTTACAATGGAAGAATTGAAAAAGTCAAAGAATTTGTATTAAATTTTGCGTAAAAAATGAAATAAAGTGTTGCAAAGTGCAAAAATTCACCAGATATGGCTCCGTGTGACTTTTTCCTATTCCCAAAGTTGAAGAGACCCATGAAAGGACGGCGGTTTTCCTCGATTGAAGAAAATCGCCGAGAGTGCTCAAGGACATATCAAAAAGTGAATATCAAGGGTGCTTCGAAAATTGGAAAAAACGCTGGCATAAGTGTATTATATCTGGGGGGGACTACTTTGAAGGGGACCACATTAATGTAGACGAATAAATAAATATTTTTTTGAAAAAACGAAAATTACGAAAACTTTTTGAACAGACCTCGTATACTGTATTTTATATTATATTAATTTCTGGCACATCTCAGCAGCTTTTCGGCAATCGTAATGTAGACATTACTTAATGTATAATCTTATGACGGCATATATATATAATATATATATATATATATATATATATATAATATAATATAATATAATATAAGAAGCTATTTTCGATAATTGGTTAAAATTGTTGTCGAGATATGGAAAATTAACGAAAATAGTTTTTGCTTCCTCTGGTTTCTTATCAGAAAGTTCAAGTGTTTTAGGGAAGTATTGATATACTTCCCGAACCAACTATCTTTCTATACCAATCTGTAAAACAAATACCTTCTTTATTGAGGAGTTTTACGTCCAGAGAATGTAAAGAGAAATCAGGTTCCAGTTCTTGTGTGAATTTAAAAACGGATTGTAGTCATTATTTTTTTTAAAAAAGCGTTATCTATATCTTTATTAATAAATAATAGTAAGGTGTCATCGACATATCTGAAATAAACGAATGATTTAGGAAGTACTGAGTTTAAAAAATGGCTTTCCAAATCTTGCTATATCAAATCGGCTAAAACAGGAGATAAATTCAATCTTATAAGTAAACATGTAAATTCCACTATTTGTACTCATCTCTTTTTTATAGACGTAATAATTAGATTACATCTATAAAATCTAACTATCTAGAACGTCAAAAAGGAACATAAAGGAACAATCAGGAAGAATTATTTTATTTTTTATGTGTTCTATTAATTGAAAAACATTTTGATGAAAATTAATATGGCGAATCTACGTATGGTTTCTAAAGGAACAATTGGGTTTATAGATCTTTGGACGGCTATAAAACTTTTGGTTTAATGGGTATTGTGCTTTTAATTTTAATGATATGGTGTTATTGATATGTCCCTTTTTCTCTAATAAATTTATATATTTGAAAACCTGTCTATGGTGATAGTTATTGGGATGAGAATCTTTCTTGCTTCCCTCTCATAATCTTCTGTCAACAAAACCACTGAAATATTCTTTTCATCTCCCTTGCATACATCAATTGTTGCTTATTAGCTTATTATCTTGAAGAAGTTGTTTTGTGGCGATGATGGCCTGGTGGATGTACGAATTATTTTTGCACTGACCATCAAAAGAGTCTCTATAATGGTCAGAATAGATCTAAATGTTGCCAATATATGAAAAGTGCAAATAAAAAACACAGTTCTTCTTCACCTTAAATATGGAAATTGGCAATATGACTTTATTTTCATAATTTACAAATAAGATTTAATTATTGTAATATATATTACAATCATGCATTATATCATGCTCATGTACTGAAAAACCTGTTGTACATATAGTGTGTTAAACTTATGATTATGTTGAAATGAGAAGAATCTATTTATTGTAATATGACCAGTCGTGTTTTATCATGTCCGCTCCTTTCTCTCCAATCATAATTGTAGGCGCATTTGTATTGCTACTTGTTATTTTAGGCATTATACTTGCATCTATAACTCTCAAACCTCTTATTCCGTGAACCTTTAGTCTGGCATCGACAACCGATGTCGAATCATATACCGATCCCATTTTAACAGTTCCTGTAATATGATACTCAGAGGTTCCAATATTTCTTATCATGCATTCCCAAAAATCATCAGTGAAATATTCTGTGTGTCTACAGTTTGGCAAGTCTAGTTTGATAAACTCAGCTTGAATGTCTTTCATGTTTTTAGTCCTTAAAAATTTTTCAAAAAAGTGTATCGCATTTAAACCAACTTTCATATCCTGTGATTCATAAAAATAATTTGGGATAATCAAGGGTTTATCTAATGGATCTTTACTCTTCAGTTTAATTTCGCCATTTGATAGTGGATTTAGAATATTTGGCATAATCATAATAATATCGGTTTCCAAATTTGATTTAATTATTGATGTTCTAGTTTCTTCCAGAAAACCTAAGACTTTCGTCACTACAGGTAGAGATTGAGTATCGTTTTTAGGAAAATAAACAAAATGTATTTGCGTATTTGGATATAATTCTTTTTCATCAAGTGTGTTGATAAATCCAACTATATTTGTTAGACCTATACCAGACAGAGGACCATCATGATGAAGAAACATTTGATATATTTGATCTAGAAATTCTTCACGTGACACACTTTTGGAAGTGTGTTGATTTAACTTGATCCAAGTTGGAATAAACATATGATCTTCTAAATGTTTACCTACAGGCAGATCTATTTTTGTCGTAATTCCTATTTCTTCTAAATGTTCTGTTGGACCAATTCCACTCAGCATCAATAATTGAGGAGAGTTTATTGTTCCGCAACTTACAATGATTTCTTTTGTGCATCTTGCTTCATAGACTTGCCCTTTTCTGCTAAATTTAACAGCAACTGCTTGCTTACGATCATCCAAAATAATTTCTGTAACAATTGAATGTTTTACCACATGCAGATTATTAGCAGTATTGGTTAAAAATGCTTTTGCGGTACTACATCTTGTGCCTTTGTCTATAGTACCTTGAACTAACCCAAAACCAATATATTTTGATGCATTTGTATCCGTCAAGTTTTCATAACCTAGTTCTTCCGCTGCTTTCAGAAAAATATCTTTTAAAGGCAATTCATCGAAAAAATTATCTACTTTTAATCTACCACCAATGCCATGGTATTGACCGTGATCTATCTCTAGCACTTGAGGCGCCCTTAGATCTTCCGATTTCTTGAAATAAGGTAAAACCTCTTCAAAAGACCATCCAGGATTTCCCATGTCTTGCCAATCATTGTAATCTTTTTTATTCCCGCGAAAATATACCATTCCATTCATGTTAGATGTGCCTCCTAAAAGCTTACCCCGTGGCCAATAACATTGCTGGTTTTTATAACCTAAACAATATCGAGGATCCGGTTCTGTGTAGTAGCCCCAATCGATTTCTGTTCTCTGTAGATTGAAGAATAGTGCAGGTATCTGTAAAATTATAAATATTAATAAATAAATTTGAAAAAAAAAATCACTAGTTTGGTAAAATAAATAAATAAGGCAAGAATAAAACCTCTGTTGAAGTTGTAGGATTTCCGCCAGCTTCTATGAGAAGTATTCTCCAGTTAGGGTTTTCACTTAATCGATTAGCAACCACAGATCCTGCTGAACCAGCACCAACAACTATAAAATCATATACCAAGGAATCTGTAAAAAGAATTTAGGAATCAGTAAAAAATATTAACTGCTTCGAATAACCATCATTATCATTGGCTATCGAAAGCTGTGATCTAACGAAAATATACTCTTTATTATTAATAATCATGCAAATTATGATTAATAAAAAAGATTAAACTGTAAATGCTACAAAATACGCATAATTAATGATATTTTATATATTTATAATTAATTTTATATATTTAATTTGGAATAGTGTAGCAGTATACATTCGTTTATTACATATGGAATTTGTTTTCATAGATTTTAAAACGAATTAGTTTAAATATTATTTTTCAATATAAACATTCGTGAATAAGTCAACGTTACTAAGTTAATCAGATTTTATGTTTAATTCATAAAATATTGTATCTGACTTGACTCGTATTTTTGTAGCTACAACCTTACGATCATGTTTATAAATAACTTACTGAAAAATATTTGATTCTACCAAGTTATTAAAAATTATTGTGAAATAAGTTCTGTTTTAAATATGTTTTCTCACCTTGATCTATCTGATCGCCTTTATCTTCTGGCCAAATATCAGGATTGGATAGATTACAAGGAGCAGCCATTACTGATTGCATAAGCAATGTAAATAATTGACCAGCGGGTCCTGTAGTATGTCCAGGACAAGGTGAAGATATGAAATCCATTTTTAGCAACTAACTATGTTTTGATTATAATTTAATTATAAATTCAATATTGGAAAATCGGTTATTATATATATGTCATGTATCTTCTCTTTTTAAATTAAATTAATTTTTTATAATAAGATAAGTTTTTATATTAGGTGTGCAAGGACTAGACGATACTTGTTTGATATTCTGCGTACATGTTATTTTCTATATAATTACTTGGTAATCATCACTTGTTCAAATATGTGACATTTGCAGACACAAATGGAATTGATAAATTTGAACAAAATAGAATGTATTTCTGATTAAATATAAACAATTATAAAAATAAAGTTAAATGAAATTTAGTTTGTTGACTAAGTTCCCTGCAATTTTTAAAAGCTTACCGTGTCATGTATTATATTATATAGTTCATGAAATTGGTCTGAAAACGATTGGTCGGAGAAATTTTATATCTGGAATTTAATTTAATTTAATATATCTGATGATAGATTTACTTAAATCATTTATGTTATTCACTAGCTTATTTTTAACTTCCCGAAGAAGTTTATTTTCATCAAAAAATCCGATTCGCTAATTTTATGTTTTCTCGACGTTTCAAGTCATTCTGAATCGAATGAGACCAAATTTAAAAAAAGTATGTATGTGTGTGTGCGCGTGCGCGCGTGTACGTGAACATATTTTTGCCGTAAATCGATGTTTTCTCAAAAACGACGGGACCGATTTCAAATATTTAAAAGCCGTACGATGTATCTCGATGAGGACTAGCGGTTATCAATTTTGCGCGACGATCAGCCAAGCCGTCTCTTTGTAAATAGCAGAAAAGTGAAAAAAATTTCGTCCACTTTTTAGCCCGCAATTCTGAATCGATTTTAAAAATTCAAAAACCGTTCGAAAGATATTGGGTGGGAATCGACCTGATTAGTTTTTGGTAAAGATCGGCCGGGCTATTTTCTTGTAATAAAGTGTTAAAAATTTTTTTTTCGACAATTTTTATGACTTTTTTTTGATTGTACATACCATAGTCTTATAGATGATACTAAAATATTACGGCCCTACGACAACTCCTTTAACTTTAAAAATTCGTCAAAGTTTGCAAAAATTTGTATGATTTTTTTGGCATTTGTCAAAATTAGACCTTTGATCGACGTTTTCTCAAAAACGCCTGAACCGATTTCAGAAATTTAAAAGCGATTTGATGTATCTCAATGAGGACTATCGTTTGTCAGTTTTGTGTAACGATCTGCCAAGCCGTTTTTGTTAAACTTTTCTCCATATTTAAGCTTATACTACCGAGTCGATTTTCAAAAATCAAAAACTGTTCGAAAGATGTTAGTTGGGAATGATAAATGAAAATCTACCGAGTCGTTTTCTTGTAATTAACTCTTGAAAAAAAATTAAGCCGATTTTTATGAAACTTTTTTTGGCGATATATATCATGGTCTTATAGAGCTTACTGAAATATTACGGCCTTACGACAAGTAGTTTAAATTTAAAAATTCAGTTTTCAGTTTTTCTTTATGTTTGTTAAAATTAAAATTAGACGATTTACTTGGTATAATGATAGAGTACTTGGTCTTAATGAATATACAAAACTATTAAAGTTCTACGGAAACTGGTTTAATTATAAAAATTGTTGATTTTTGAAAATTTGCTTTTAGAAAATACTCCGAGTTAACGTATTCGTTCGTTTTCAATTACTAGGTGTAATAAATCCACTCGGAATACTTTTAATCACTTATAAATTAATTTATATTTTATTGATTAAGTCGATTATTTACTCATATCGGGAAGTTCATGTAACTTGCCTCAAGGCAAAATACCAATACCAACTAGTTATTTGTGTGAGAATGATATATAATTTAGAAACTAAAAACCGTATATGTTCTTCCAGAATTAAACACTCAACTCATAATGTGTGTTCAATTTATATGAACAAAAAGATTAAGCTTTTGTTTGTATTTTAGATTCTATCAGAGATACTATAATACTTGAATCTGAGAGATTTTAAAAGGAAATCAAACGATAAATTGGTATTTTTTATGATCAACTTATTCATTTTGTAACGATGATTTGTATATACCTACTATTTTTTATAAGGACGTTGGAGCAAGTCTTCAAAGATAACTGTATGGATATTTCTTGCTATTAAATACTTTTTAATATTTATTTTCTACGATTATGCTTATAATTTGGTTTAACAGTATAATCAAAGTAACACTATTTTATTTATACTTTAATTCTTTTACAGGTACGGTCATTTTTCTGGCATAAATCGTAAAGTTCAAATGAAATACCAACCTCGTGGACGTCCCAGAGGATCAAGTTCAGATGATGGTAACAGTTCATCACACACTAACAGCACGAGTATGAAGTTTTTGCTTTGCTTATTTTATATCATTTATGATATATTTATTATGTTTCTTATTTTCTTTGTAATCTTATGTTTGCAATAGAAAAATTAATGAATGCACCTTTAATTGTAAAAGTACTTCTAAGATTTCAGCTTCGACATAATCGGTAATATAAAAAATAATGTGATCGAAATATTTATTGAAGCAACTTTTGAATTGTTGGATTTGTACGAGTAACACGGTTGGTTCCATACTTAAACTATTGATGCAATACATTATTTTGCTGGCATAAACTAACTACATAATAATACTTACTGATTATTCGGGTAACATTATGTAAGACACCAGTCAGTAGTTTTTATCCTTTTATTTGAAAATTATACTGTAACATATTTTTGTTGGACCTTTTAAGTGTAATCTTATCTGCCGAATATGTTATAATTAATCATTGTTACGATATAGGTATTTAAAAATAAATTTCGACAAACAAATTGAGTGCTACTGTTCATAATTTATTGTTACATTAAATAATTATCACCATTAAACATTCTGATCAACCCGAAGGATTTGATCTTTTTTCCGAAATTATAGTTAATCTAATCAAATTTTGGAAATCGTATTTATTGAACTCAAAAATTTTGAATCAACTAATGCTGCATGGCATTGTGTCTTGTTGAGTAAAATGCTGGCACTTTTAGTATCGCAATTTAAATGCTTTGAAATTTTCGGAAACTTTGAAAAATAAGATTTGTGAGAATTTTAAAATTTTTATTATATAATATTTATTCTAAAATAATTTGAAAATTTAGTTTCGTAGCATTCGCACTGCATAGCCATTTTAGTATTAGTAGCGAAATATCAAAGCGCGTTCGCGCCGCTCTGCTGTCTACCTATTATTAGTCATTGTAAATCTTGGTACAGAACTTATAGAAGTATAAACAAAATTTGTTCTTTATAATCTCTATAAAATATCGTATTAACCTGCCCTCCAAAAAATCAGTTTTTCATTTTGTCAATACAAGTAAAATGTTTTTTTTTTAAATCATTGAAATTCATCCGTTTTCTTAAAAATTGATTTATCATTTTTGGCACATTTTGCCCCGTATATTTGAAACGGCTATACCTGCATTTAGCCAAAAACTAATCAACACGTCTCCTTATGAATAGAAATTGATTGTTTTTTGAATCATACAAATCGGTTGATCCGTATTCTTGATATCGTCGACGAAAAACTGTATTCACATACACTTCTGTAGAATTTATTTTCAAAGTATGATTTTACACATTTCTGCAAGATTTAGTTTGCAAACATTATCCCTTTCATCACGCTCATAAACGATATAGTCATTATTATAACACGATTTTAATAATATTAGGCATGGTATTGAGACAATTATTCAATTTATTACTTATTTTGGGTTTTAATGAAATCAATTTCACATATAATGACCAGATGAAACCCTATATAGTATGACAATGACCAGTATAACTTATCGTTATACTTCAGTTTTTTGGTACCAAAAACTTTAATGATATAATTCTAATATAATAATGTTAATTATTACTTTTAATGATAATAGTATGTTTCATTTCCTGTTATATTCTTTTTTAGTATTTGTTATTAAATTATACATATATTATTTAGCTGGAGAACCTAAAGAGCCATCTCTGGTTCTAATATTGAAATGGGGCGGCGAATTAACTCCTGCTGGTAGAATACAGGCAGAAGAGCTTGGACGGATGTTCCGGTGCATGTATCCAGGAGGGCAGAGCAGGCAACTGAACGGTGATTAGTTTCCCAAATAATATGGTTTCTTTTCTCTAAAAATTTTTATTCAACACTATTATACGAACATATTTGACAAAAGGTGAATCCGGCGGAGCTCAAGGTTTAGGACTATTACGTTTGCATTCCACATTCCGGCATGATTTGAAGATATACGCTTCTGATGAAGGACGAGTTCAGATGACCGCAGCTGCTTTTGCGAAAGGTTTACTAGCCCTGGAAGGCGAACTCACACCAATATTAGTTCAGATGGTGAAGAGTGCAAACACAAATGGTTTATTGGATAATGATTGTGATTCTAGTAAATACCAGAATATGTGAGTAAGAATTATTAGTTTGCTAATTCATCAAATAAATATTTTTTTTTAATTATTTTGTTTGTTTAAATGTGGTTTCCAATTTGTGATAAGTCAAGTGTGTAAGAATGATGGGTTTTCTAAAAACATACTTAGTACATATTTTTAAAATGTATATATATATATATATATATATATATATATATATATACAGGGCCGGTCCTGGGGTCTTCAGCGCCCGCATGCAAGATTTGTTCTAGCGCCCCCCCCCTCAATAATTTTAACTGTTTTAACATTTATTATTAAAATTATATGAATATTTAAATTGATTTTTAACACTTTCCACTCGCGAATTTTCGGCATCCGAGTCAAAGGGGTTAATCATTCTGGATTTAGTACACAAAAAATAAATATAATCTAAAAGCTTATAAAATACATTGATTCTAATTTTATTTAGAAAATCGAAGTGGTTTGCGGATTGACCATAATCAAATATTTTACATTTTCAAGTATTTTTAACGTATGTGTAATATTAATATTTGGATTTTGAAACATTTTCCTTGTTTCATTTTTAAACAGAACACTGTTTTTTCATGTTGGATTTTATAAATTTTGTTTTAATTTTTTTTTCATTATTTGCAATATCCAAAATTGCATTGTAAACTTCTCCTTATTGATATCGTAAGGACCGAATTGTATTCATATTTACTTTCCCATCTGATTCAGAATATCAGATTGTTGTTTTAAAGTTAAATTTTTAACGTATTTTATTAAAAGATGTAAAGAAATTACATATTTTCTTAACTATATTGAAAACAAAACACAATTATATTTGTATCTGTATTATTTCTGCTTAGTTAATAATTAAAATTAGGACACCAATAGGTATAAGAAAAGCTCAAGATTTTTGTTTCTAGTACATTTTGCTTCCATTTTTCATATTTGTTCCATTTCTATAAATCTAACCACGTATCAAAGTTCATCAGATTCGAAACATTTTCAACAAAAACAAAAGTTACTATTCAGTTTCACGGTCTTAATAAGCCATTTTCTATGCACTGACTTCCGATTTTTCCATGTTTTTCTATTATAATTTGTATCTATTGTTTTAACAAGTTTCGTTCAAACTAAATCAGCTCGTAGTTTTTCGTCAATAATGCCCAATAATTTAAACTTTCGTAGGTTTGCGCACGTATTTTTTGCATGCATCGCATGCAAGGCAGGACCGGCCCTGTATATATATATATATACGAGGTGTGTTCAAAAAGTACCCGGAATTTTTAAATTTCGCGGGTCTGGAGTGTCTGATTGTCAAAATTTTTTTTTTTATTGTGTTGGTATACATGCCCCTAAAGTATGATGAAATTTTCAGCTATATTCACTGTTTACTTTGTCTGTGGTAGTCGCTAAGGTTCGACGTGTTTTTCTGAGCTCGGCGATTTTTACAATGGAAGAATTGAAAAGTCAAAGAATTTGTATTAAATTTTGCGTAAAAAATGAAATAAAGTGTAACAAAGTGTGTGAAATGTTACAAAAAGCCTATGGTGAGTCTGCTATGAAAAAAACAAGTGTTTACGAGTGGTATAAGCGTTTCCAAGATGGCCGCGAAGACGTTGAAGATGACGAACGCTCCGGTCGACCCAGCACGTCAACAAACGATGAAAATGTGAAAGAAGTGGAAAAAATGGTTATGAATGATCGCCGAATCACAATTAGAGAAGTTGCTGATGAAGTTGGCATATCAATTGGCTCATGTCATAACATTTTTTCAAATGTTTTGGGCATGAAACGAGTGGCAGCAAAATTCATTCCAAAACTGCTAAATTTTGACCAAAAAAGCAATCGCATGAACATCGCTCAAGAGCTGTTAAATGACGTCAACAACGATCCAAGTTTGCTTGAAAGGGTCATAACTGGTGATGAAACATGGGTGTACGGTTATGATGTCGAAACCAAAGCCCAATCGTCCCAATGGAAGAGCCCAGGTGAGCCAAGACCGAAAAAAGCACGTCAAGTTCGATCGAATGTCAAGGTTTTGCTTACTGTTTTCTTTGATTATAACGGCATAGTGCATCAAGAGTTCTTACCACAAGGTCGTACGGTAATAAGGAGTATTACCTTGAAGTGATGCGACGTTTGCGTGAAGCAATCCGAAAAAAACGCTCCGATTTATGGAAAAAACAATTCATGGCTGTTGCACCACGATAACGCACCTGCTCACTCGTCGTTGCTTGTTCGTAATTTTTTGGCCAAAAACAATACCGTAGTCATGCCCCAACTTCCATATTCACCAGATATGGCTCCGTGTGACTTTTTCCTATTCCCAAAGTTGAAGAGACCCATGAAATGACGGCGGTTTTCCTCGATTGAAGAAATAAAGGCCGAATCGCTGAGAGTGCTCAAGGACATATCAAAAAAGTGAATATCAAGGGTGCTTCGAAAATTGGAAAAAACGCTGGCATAAGTGTATTATATCTGGGGGGGACTACTTTGAAGGGGACCACATTAATGTAGACGAATAAATAAATATTTTTTTGAAAAAACGAAAATTCCGGGTACTTTTTGAACAGACCTCGTATATATATATATATATATATATATATATATATATATATATATATTCAAACTGGAATTTCTAATGTTCGATAATATTTGTACAAAAATATTTTTTAATCAACACGAGTTTCAAACATTTTTAGCTGCTCAAATGTTACTCAATATTCGATTTAATTTTTACAATAACAATAGTCGACAGAAAATTTTCATAACATTGTAATATATTAGTTTTTGATTAACCATTCTTTCAGTGCGAAATCTCGACTTCATGAACTAATGCAGCAGGATCGAGAGTTCACAGTCGAAGATCGAATGCGCATCAATCCAGGAAATGCCTTGAGTATTAACCAGGCTTTAGATTTTGTCAAGAATCCTGTAAAGTGCTGTGCACATGTTCAGAAGCTTATACAGCAACTTATAGAAATTGTACAACTTAAGAAAGACGATATAAAAACCAAAGGTATTATACATGTATAATACAGTTTATAAATGAAGTTTATGAAAACAAACAATCGCGTTTGGTTGTATACTTTGTACTTGAAACCAGTTTAGTCATTGTATAATCATTGTGGACTTGGATAAATGTAATAGCATAAAATTGATAATTTTAATAATATAGAAATTAATGAAAATTTCTTGTCTTAAGAATATTTCGAACATAATAAATAATATTTACTCACACAAAAATATGGGTTTGATGATTGAATAGATGATTATCTTTTCATAGAGAAGCTCTACGAAAACTAAAATTATAATATTTGTTATTATTAAGAAATTTATATATGTTATTTATGCGAAAACATGTGTTATTCAGTCATACATTTATTATGTATTATTATAGATGCAAATTTATATCACGGTGAAACATGGGAACTAATGGGTAGAAGATGGGGTAAAATTGAAAAAGACTTTTGCCAGAAAAATAAAACTTTCGATATTTCGAAAATTCCTGATATATATGACTGCATTAAATATGATCTACAACATAATCAGCACACTCTGCAGTTTGAACAAGCTGAAGAATTATATACCTATTCAAAATATTTGGCAGACATCGTTATACCACAGGTAATATCGAATGGCTCTCTTTTTCCATATATTCAACTACTTTATTTTGTATTTGATTTACAGGAATATGGATTAACGATGCAAGAAAAGCTTACAATTGGCCAAGGAATCTGCACACCCTTACTGAAAAAAATCCGCGCAGATTTACAAAGAAATATAGAAGAAACAGGCGATGAAACTGTTAATAGACTAAATCCCAGGTGAGCATAAATAAACATTTATTAAGTTAATAATTGAAAAGCACACAATACATTGGATATTATTTCATTTGAGTGCTTATTTTTAATTAACTTATTTTAAATGACTACAGATATAGTCATGGTGTCTCTAGTCCTGGTCGTCATGTTAGAACTAGATTATACTTTACAAGTGAGAGTCATGTTCACTCCTTGTTAACTGTACTAAGACATGGAGGATTGCTTGATGTGAGTTCATTATACAGCATTATAAATTAAATTGCATTGAATATTTACCTGTTCATTTGTGTTATTTTAATCACTTCTATAATTTAATTTTCAGGTATTATGCGACGAGCAGTGGCGTAGAGCAATGGAATATGTATCAATGGTTTCTGAATTAAACTATATGGCGCAAATTGTCGTGATGCTTTATGAAGATCCTACCAAGGAATTGTTCTCTGAAGAGAGGTAAAGAAGCTAATCATTTACATTATAATAAAGTTATTAAAATATTTTGTTTTTCAATCAATTTTTAATTTATATGTTTTTAGGTTCCATGTGGAGTTGCACTTTAGCCCTGGTGTAAATTGTTGTGTTCAGAAAAATTTACCTCCTGGCCCTGGATTTAGACCACACAGCAGAAATGATTCTGTGACTAGTAGGACAACGGTATGTTGGTTTTAAGTATATATAGTAAAATTATACGGTATGGCCAAATAAAAACTAAAAGTTATAAATAATAACTAAAAGTTAAATGATAAAAATAATAAATTTAAGTGTTCTGAAATAAATCTCATCACTATCTGGTATGGATTGTTCCATTTTTGCGATTTTTTATGTTTATCAGGTTTCAATTGAAGGTTTAGCAGTATTATTTACTTATCATACCATTTTTGTAATGGCGCAGTATTACTTTGCTGTATATATTAAATATAAGGTATTTTGTTTTGTAACAAATTTCATGTTTAGAGCGGCGATGAGGAGGCTCCATCTAGAATTGAAGAAGAGGCAGAAATTGCCATGGATGAAGATAATTCTAATACTGGATCTACAACTACATCTAATGCATCTACAGTTGTAAGTTAACGGAATAAGATAACAGAACATATGATTTTGTTAAGTGAACACATTTCCTCTTCCTCAAGCCATAAGCTTTCATGTAATAATTGGAAAATGAAGAAAATATTCAAAACACATCAATTTATATATCTGAGTAGTTATTAAAATTAAATAAAAAATCAGTCATATCAGTTCATATTTTTTAATAATACTTATCACATAATTTAATAAGTATTAATATTTTATTACTACACATATGCTAACCATTATCTTTTTATATTTTATATTTTAAATATACTGATGAGAGCTAACAAATATTATTTTTTTTTTTAGAAGGACGTCATGATGGATGTTGATTCTACAAGAGCCGATATGGCTTTACATAAGCCAAGAGTACATACCATTTCAGAACCGATTGCTATTGGGTCAGTTTATGAAGAAATTTACAATCAACAAATATTTTACATTTCATATTCTATTTATTTTTTATCACCTATAGGAATTGTCATACCGTTAGTGGCCATGAAGCTTCTGATCTTGCTAAATTATTGAGTGCTGAGCTATCAAACCAGCAGCAAAAGCAGGTATTTTTTAAATTTCAATTATTTGTAAATTATAATACTTTTATTGTTTTATGTGAATAAAATTAAACATATTTTCTTTATAAAAATAAATACGCTGAAAATAATTTTATTATGAAATAATAAATTACATTTATGAATGAATCGATTTCAGAAAATATTTTGTACTTAAGTTTTACATATAAAGAGTGTTATCACTTTTAAATAAAAAACGATTTCATTTTTTGATGATTCAGTTACATAAAAATATTACAAAATAATTAAAATTTTCAAAAATTAAATAATTGAAGTACTATATTTAAACAAGGTGTAAGTGGCATTTTAAAGTTCATTTGATGTAATTTGCGATAGTTTAATTTGAAAAATTCATTTTGCAATTTTTTTTGTCAGCGTTTTACCCCAAAATCATGAATTGATCTTGAAAATTCAAAAACTATTCGAAGGATATCATTTGAAAATTGCGCTGATTAGTTAATTAGCTGGTGATTGACAAAGATCTGTCAGGCCATGTTTGTATAACAATAGAGTATCTCGTGTTAACATACTAAAAGATTATAGATCTACGAAAGGTGGTTATATTATAAAAATTAATTAATTAATTAAAATGAAATGAATGAAATGAATGAATCACTTTTAGAAATCACTCCGTGCGTATTCATTTATCAATAATTTGTAATAAAATTGATAAAGATTATTTACAAATGTCGGGATTTTTTATGCAACTTAAAGAAAATGCCACTTGCAAGTATTTTTTCTTTGCCTTTCAAATAGCGAATTAGAATTTCGAATAGATGTGCATAAATCCTTTCATGAAAACTTTTGATTTTTATACAATTATTTACTATAATTTTGTTTTTAAAATCAGCCTCATGGTTCTAATCGTGCAATGAGTCCGGAATGTGCAATGCGGGCTAAGAGTTACGACCACCACAGGCACGAGGGTGAGTTTTCTTCTAAATCGCTTTTTTATTTGTTTTTATAACATTGCCAATACTTCTTAAAAATATTATTTTTGCGATCAATATATGAAAATAATATGAAAATCTTGTTATGGCAGTACAAAATCTATTATTACTTGCACATATTTATATTTATATATGCAATGCGTTATCATATATTTATCACAAAAACGAAAAATATATCATCAAATGACAAGATTACAATGTTTTTTTTATAAAATATAAATCTTATTATTACAAAGATTTTTCTTTATACGCATAAAATAATAATATACTAAAATACTAATTAGTTTTGCAAATAATAAAATAATAATAGTAGACAATTGATTATTTTACTGCTATTATTGTTGTCAGGTATATTTATAGCTAATGTTTTGTTTATTTGCATATTTGATTCGGAGCTCACGGCATTGGCGCTGATTCACATAACTCTGATTTGCAATTAACTAAATTTCAATTCCAAATTATGTACAAAAACAAAAAGTTTTTTCAAACCTTCCTTACATATTTGCGAACTCTCAGTCCGCACGAAGAACAAATTTTGGCGTCATTTTTAATGCACAAATGTCTTCAAAAATCCCTTGTAAATGTTCTTTTACGTGTTCAGCTTGCGTTAATAACAATGTAGATGAAATATAAATAATTACTAATACCTCTTTTTGTTTGAAAAGTTGAAAAACTTAAAGTTGAGAAAACAAAAAAACAGACAGTCCGACACGTGTAGTCTTGTTACAAATATTCACGTTAAAAATAGCGGAAGGTTAAATATTATTTAGAGTTTTTATTAAAAATTAATTTATATAACTCATTACTGCATATAATTAAAATTTATTATTATTGAAGAGAAATTTAGTTAATTGCAAGTGGAATAAATAATATAGCTCATCTGTATCGTTATAATTTGTGTAACTGTCGATTTTGCAAAACGATGTCTTTTGTACTATTAAAACCAACAAATAATAACCGTAATTAAATTCCTTAGTAGCATGTGCAAATTATGTAATCGTATATTTGTCTTTATTTGTTACATATAGAATAATGTTTTAATTAAAATTTAATTATGATTAATTTGTTGGTATATTAATAGTGCATCAAACATTGTCAATCATTCCTCCCGCTATACAAAATGTCTTGCAAATTCCTAAGATTATATAAAAATATTTTATTCTGTTAGAAATAATATACATACGATATTATTATTTTATTTTTATTAACACATATAAATAATTTTTTTTAGACAGCTAGTTTTGGCAATAAATTCTGATTATAATAAAACTGTAGTTATTGAAAAAAGATGTAAAAATATACTTTAAGTAATATTTCTCGCAGTCATTTTATTTAATTATTCAAAGTTTGCTAAATGAATACTACATGAAGCGTCCAAGGTTAATTTGATTTTCATAATTGCCTTTTTGTGAATTCTGAAGAACAGCACATCATGTGCATTTTTAACATTTGTATTATAAGTATTTAAATAATAGTTAATTGGTTTGTCAGCTACTGATAATAAATTCGTGATCAATTTTACATTTCATAAATATATAGTTCTAAACTAAATTAGTCATTGAAATATGTTAAATGGTTCGGTTTCCTCATTTTATATATAGCACGATCATTAGTTAGTTCAAATCACATTTCGTAATTACACTGTAATAATGAAGAATAATTTCGGTTAATAATGATATAATAGTTCTAAAAACGTATGAAATTTGTGAGACATTTTGTGATTTTTGCTTTCCTATCTTGAAATCCTCCTAACTCCTTTCCATATACAAAATCAACTTTTGGTCGTTGATCTTACTTCTGATACCAAACTTCAGTACCATTTCTGCTGTTTTTGTTGGTTTGTCTTGGTTGCACTATAATATAACTCTGACAAAATGTGTTGCCAAAATTATCTGCACATATATGAGTTTGGTAATTAACGTATTACGTTTTCTTTTAATTATTATTTATTATGAAAAAGACTGGCATATACTAATATATTGTTACACACTGACCAATTAAATGTCGTTTTATTATAGTCAAATATACAGCAATGAAGCATCAAGGCTAATTAAAGATATTTAAAATTTACGGTTGCGTTATTAGCAACTTTGTCTGTTGTATTAACAATTTTGATACTAAAAAGGTTTTCTAATGTGAAAATAAGCGGCATTTTTAAACATGCATGATTTTTCATAACAATTTGTTCTAAAAATTTAATATTTCTAAATTTTGAATAAAAATCAATAAATATACTCTATCAATTTTATCCTAAAAATTCTATGTCAACAACTATATATAATGTATACTTCAAAAGTTATTACACTTTGTACTGTGGCATTTCATAAGGGGGCGTCCATTAATCACGTGAGGTTTTTAGGGGGAGGGGGGGTTTGACAAAAAATCACGAAATATCACGTGGGGGAGGGAGGGGTATAGCAAGATATCACGTGCATTTATTATTTTTACTATTTTTTATAAAAAAGTTCAAACATTTTTAAAAAAATTTAAAAATTATACAGTTTTTTCACGTAACTAAAAATACACGTGATGTTTGGTGGGGGAGGGGGGGTAATTTTGAATATCACCAAATATCACAAAGGGGGAGGGGGGGTCTAAAAATCCTTAAAAACTCGCTCACGTGATTAATGGACGCCCCCTAAGGTATATCATTTTTTAATAATGCGTTCTGATCACTATGTCGTGGCATATTATTTATAAAAAAGAATCAATTATGTATAAGCGAAGAGCTACTGAACCTTATGAATAACGGTGTTTCTGTAGGGCTGAAAATTTTTATACTGACCATTCTTAGCATGCTAAGTACAAAAATCATCGACTGGCAGGTTTCAGCCCGGCACATCAACTTTAATCGTTCAAACTTAAAATCTTTATACGATTTTATTTATTTATTGAGAAGTTGAAAAAACGATTTGCCAGGCGGTTTCAACCTGCCCGGCGTGTCGAAAGTTCACTTTTATGAGCAAAACGATTATGCATTATAATAAGCTTAAAGCTTAAAATTTATATATTTGTTTGTCTAAGGAGTCTATGCGATTTTAAAAAGGTATGTGTAATGCCAGGCAATTCTGGACTGCAAAAGCCCTTTCCTGGCGAAGAAAAATATGCTATGGCGGGAGTGCAAATAATCTATTAAGATACCGTAAAAATTCATATCATAGATGTAAATTTTATTTGGATAAAATTAATTTTTAAATTATGGTCAAAATTGATTTAATTTGCTTGTGCAAGTTGAAATCGTCTGACAATTTCTTTTATGAACTTCTTTCCAATGCATCAATAAAATCGAATAATAATTTGAAGCTTATAGGAATTTTCAGATTTTTGTAAGTATCTTCAAATTCCTGTGGGATTTTGATGTGCAGCGCTAAAATCTTTCAGACGATGGTTTTCGTACTGACAATGAGCAATGCTAAGAATATCAGCACAAATATTTTTAGTTTTTCAGACACGTCATTATTCAAAAGGTTCATGTTATTAGTAGCTCTTGATCCCGTGTGTGAATATCTAATAAAAGAAAAAGAAAAAATCCGCATGAAGATACTAAATAAATAAGATTTGAGAAAAACAAATATTTGCAAGTTTTAATTTATAGTCATTGGCTAAATTTTACCAATTATATTGCGAATTCAGTAACAAGTTACTTTGTTAATAAAAATTGAGATATGTAATAAAATGATAATTTTAAAGCGTTCTTCGAATAAAATAAGTTTATATTCTACCAAGTTTGTATTAAAAAGCCATATTTGCCGCTTTCATTAAATTCTTTACATTGATGAAACATCTGCTTAATCTAAAGTTGCTTCAGGTGGATGCGGGCGTACGATTTTCGAACAATATTAATTTTTGTTTATTTTTTCTTCTTTCATATATGCACTACGCACTTACTCTCTTGGCACTTTGCACTATTCCTGCTATATCCCTAGATAATCCTTTGCCACAAATTCAAGAAGACGACGTAGCCTTTTCGAGTCCCATTTATGACGAGATTATTGAGTGTAGCAACACTCAGAAATGTGACGACACATTCAAAAGCGCTAGTGCTCCTCAATGTGGTGATGGCGTTATGAGCACCAGCATTTCAGAGTGTGTAGACATTTCAAAAATTGGCAACACCATTACGTTTAATGACACAGAAGATAGAGTTCCTTCCATTAGTCCTTTACGAGCGCAACGTTCCTTATCGGATCCACTAGTCACGCCCTCGCAATATCCATTACCCTCAAATGTCACTACGATTATTCCAATTGTAAATCAAGCTACCAACAACAGCAATAAAGTCCATGCCTCCTCCTCCCGTCACCATCATTCCTACCATCAATCGACAAACAAACATGCGTCACGTTTACAAACGTTAGACGTTACTGGCGATGCGGCAACGTCGGTCGCTTCGACGTCCCGTCGGTCGCCAAGACGGTCGCAGCGACACAGTATTGCGGGACAGATGAGCTACTTCAAGATGTTAGGTTTCGGTTTCGGCAAGAAAATGGCCTCCACTGGCGGAACTGCAGCAGCTGCAGGAGGATTGTTCAGCACAGCTGTGATTAGCGGAAGTTCGTCGGCGCCAAATCTGAGAGATATGATTGCTAGTACGGCTTCGCCATCTGGTAAGATAATAGATTAAAATGTTATTTTATTGATCACATTTACCGAAATGCCATTTAAGTAACTAGTTGAAAGTGGCATTTTGCCTTAAAGCAAGTTATATGAACTTCCCGAAATGTATAATAATTGACTTAATCAACCAAAATAAAGATTTAGATATTTAGATAAAAGTTTTCACTTTTATTTTAAACATCGCTATTTCCTTTTGATATTTCTCAAATATATTTAAATTATCTGTATTTATATTAATTATAATGTGCAGGCACGCATACGTCCTAAAATTGTAGCTTATTATCCCAAATTTTAATTAACTTCCCGTAGGGCAAGTTATAGTGATCGCAAAAAAATCGAAAATGAAAATTTTTATAGATCTTTACGTTTCAAAACCTTCTGAACATTTTGGCATACCTTATTATTAGAAAAAATGGTTGTGTGTGTGTATGTGTGTGTGTGCGTGTATGTATGTATGTTCGGATACAAATTTTCGTCGACGATTTCGGGAACATGGATCAACCGATTTGAATAATTCAAAAAACATTTTATTTGTATTGACTAAATGAAGAACTGTTCAAATTTTTGGAAAGTCAGGTCCTACGACTTTGTAGATATGGTGGAAAAAATAAAAAAATGAGCCATTTGGCGGTCAAAAATGATCATTAGACATATGCACATCAAATTATCAGATTTTTTATAGAGATTTTAACAATAACTATAAATTTTGTTTACATTCCTATGGGTTCCGTACCAATGTTTACGCGTTAGACGGCAACGCGGCGCTTACGTGCTTTGATATTTCGTCTTTATGCAGTTAAAGCAGTACGATTGCTTTGAAAAAAAGTTCAGAATTTCCAAAATATTTCAAAATAATTGATTTAAGATAGAATGATTTAATATGGTTCGAAATTCTATCAAAAGTTTCAAATCAATGATCAACTTTTATTGATTATTATTATTGATTATTTTTAATTACTCGAATTTTGATTTGCGGTACGGGAAAATTTTTAACTTCCCATTTAAAATTATTAACTTCCCATTTACGTTTCAAAGATTTCTGAATATTTTGGCATACCTTAGAAAAAATGGATGTATGTGTGTGTGTGCGTGTGTGTGTGTGCGCGCGGATACAAATTTTCGTCGAGGATTTCGGGAACACTGACCAACCGATTTGAATAATTCAAAAAGCATTCGATTTGTATTGATAAGGAGACGTACTGATTAGTTTTTGGCGAAGGCAGGTCCAGCCGTTTCGGAGCAAAAAGTGCCAAAAACGGTAACTCGTTTTTTTACAGAACGGAGCGTCCGATTTTAATAATTCAAAAAACATTTTTTTGTATTAACAAGATGAAGAATTGATCAAATTTTCATAAAGGCAGGTCTAGCGGTTTCGGAGATTTAACGAAAGAAGTAAAAAAAGCCATTTGGCAGTCAAAAATGATCATTAGACATATGCAAATCAAATTATCAGATATTTTAGAGAGATTTTAACAATAAGTATAAATTTTGTTTACATTTCTATGGGTTCCGTACCAATGTTTATCCATTAGACGGCGACGCGGCGCTTACGCGCTTTATAGTTCGTCTCTATGCAGATAAAGCAGTACGATTGCTTTGAAAAATAGTTCAGAATTTCAAAAATATGTCAAAATAAAGAAAACTTTTTTTTCAATTTTTTTTTTGTCCAAAAAAAAAGTAATTTTTTGTCAAATTTATAGTTTCTCAAAAATCTATTTTTTTCGAAGTAATTTTTTTTTTCAAAAATGTTAATCGTTTTTAAAAAAAGAAATAATTTTTGATACGGGAAGTTCCAGCAATTTGCCTTAAGGCACGATGCCATGCACCTCACTAATTGTAGAACTGTTTGGTGCATAAAGTTTATCGCCGAAATATATTTTATATAAACGCTATTATTTTTCCAAACTTATATGAATATTTAAAATTAAACGGTTTGTCGTAGGGCCGTAATATTTTCGTATGTTCTATAGGACCATGATATCTATCGTCAAAAAAAGTTTCATAAAAATCGTCAAAAATCGACTCACATGCACACACGCGCGCACAAACACATACCTTTTCCAAATCATTTGAATCAGACTGGCTTAAAACGTCATAAAAGGCAAATATGATTTTAGGATGAAAACAAACTTCTACGGGAAGGTTAAAAGAGAGCGTCATTTCATATTACTATTATTTCATTATTCATATTACTATTTTATTTATCTTATTACATAGCTCATATAGTAGCTCCAGAAGGGTTCGAAAATACAACGAGTTAAATTGTTAAATACAATTATACTGAATACATAATGATATCTATATATTTAAAAACCAATTTCTCTGTGTTTCTGCTTGCCTATGCGCCGCACAAAAGCTTACGCATATTTTCATTGCAACCCTTAAGATTTTTTTTTATTTTTTGGGCATTTTTTTTCAAATTTTCTAATGCGTATATAAAAGCACATCTGACCATAATTATATTTTACCTAATATTTCTATTGATCCTTGACAGTCAGTATCCATGCGTGTGTTTAGAGCTTCCAATACCGTACTAAAATCTGAATAGCGGTATTCGATATTTGAAATTTGTAAGTATTAATACCGGTATTATTAATGAAAAATTTACTAGTAATATTTTTAGTTACGTGCATATGGACGACTAATAATTTTTATAAATGAGTTTCATTCATTAGGTCGCATATAATATATAAACAATCGCTTTATTGCGCTTTATCTTGTCGTCATCGAGAAGATGTGTCATACGTGGATGAGCCGAGCCGGCAAGCATATACACAGCAGAAACTGTGTATGTGTATTGCGTAAGTTAAATTTTTTAAAAAATTTTGGTAATCCCGAAATACCGGTATTATTGTATCAATACAGATATTGAATACCGGACAAAAATTGCCCGAAATCCCGGTATTGTAAGCCCTACGTGTGTTACATTTTCTGAGGCCTGTCAGAAATTCTATGTTTCACCAAACGATGCTGATTAGAATAATTAACTCGCTGTTCTTTTAATACAATTCAATCAATCAAATCAATTTAATACAACGCACATTTGCTATGTTCTATCATAATAATTGTGTTAGATGTAATAACTCTGCGATTTAGTTAAGGTTTTTAATTAAATTCATAACACACCAACGCATGATCGGGTGCAACTAGTATCTTATAAATGAAAGATGATAATAATTAACTTGTAATGTTGATTATTCATTGTTGAAGTGTAACATTTTGTGATCCGATATGCAAATTTTATGTTTTCTCGACATTTCAAGCCATTCTGAATCGAATGAGACCAAATTTGAAAAAAAAATATGTGTGTGTGTATGTGAACAGGTTTTTTGCCGTGAATCGACGTTTTCTCAAAAATGGCAGGACCAATTTTAAAAATTTAAAAGCCATTCGATTCGACGAATTTTGCGCGCCGATCACCCAAGCCGTTTCTTTGTAAATAGCAGAAAAGTGAAATTTTTTTCACATTTTACCTTTCAATTTTAAATCGATTTTAAAAAATCAAAAGCTGTTTGAACAATTGGTTGGAAATGATACTGATTAGTTTTAGGTGAAAATCTATCGGGCCATTTTTTTGAAATTGTTTTTGCCGATTTTTATGAACCTTTTTTTGGCAATAAATATCTTGGTCTTATAAAATATACTAAAATGTTACGACACTACGACAAATAGTTCAATGTTAAAAATTCATCAAAATTTGCATACAAGCACGTGTCTATGCAATAAACATAATTACAGTTAATTTTAACGTGTTTGAGAAAATTCTATTCAAAATCGAAATGTTCAGATTTAATTGTAAGCGATAACTTTATTTTTGAAATAACCAGTTGAAAATTTTATCTAACTTTCAATTTTGATTAATTAAGTCAATTCTTACAAATTTCGGGAAGTTCATGCAACTTGCCATAAGGCTAAATGCCACTTTCAATTGAATAAAAGTTACAAGATATCAGTGTACCACAGAACAATTTAAGAGAACATTAGACCTAGAAATAGGATATTTGGAAAATATATGCGTCATTATTTTTATTTACTATATATTTAACCTCTCGAATGTGAAGTTTCTGTTTTTCTATAAATTTTATACCTAATTTGTAGCGAAGAAAATGTATTATCATTAGTTTTGTTTATTATCATTAATCTATATATTTTTTATAAATTTCATTTCATCTTTTTTTCATTTCAAATTTCATTTCATTTATTGTTCTTTTTAATGGTAACGTTTAGATTTATTTTAACTTTTTTTTGCTATATTCACCATATGTATTTTGATCTATACATACGAATGAAACGGGATATCATTAGTGATGTGAGCTCGAGACCTTGCGTTTGCAAGGCACTAAAATCTAATAAGATTTGAAAATATTCAATTAAAACAATATTTACTTTGTTTACTATAATGATCTTATATTATCTACCATGTCCATGTATACATTTTACTATAATGATTTTATATTATTTTACAGCATTAGAAGGTTTTGGAGGCGTTCCGCCTATCCGACCTTTGGAGACTTTACATAATGCTTTATCTTTGCGCCAGTTGGATAGGTTTCTGCAGCGTGTTACGGGTTCAAATCAGGCCCCGAGAACGCCATCGCAAACTGCTTCGGGAACACCAACTTTAGCCGCATGTACACGTGATGACCGAGGTGAAATATCACCAGGAAATAACAGTCGTAAGGATTTACTCATTATTTAATACTTTAAATGTTTAAACTAGCAGTGCATGACAAAGTGTCGACATCCCTCCCTTCTTTCCTGGTGCGGCTGTCAACACACTGTCGACGGTCCCATATCTATTTTAAATCTATCCCGAAATAGTCAGCATAGTACAGTGGTTCTCAACCTGTGGGTAATTACCCCCGTAGGGGTAAAACGGAGATTCTAAAGGGGTAACAAGGGATGGCACGAAATAGTATTAAAACATCAATAAACAAAATAATAGTGGGATAAACAAAATAAAGGAAAGTCCTATGTTTGCGCTACAAGTGGACGAGTCCACAGATGTTGTTTCGTGTTCACAATTATTGATGTTTACACGATACTTTAAAAATGACGATGTAAAGGAGGAATATTTGTTCTGCAAGTCTTTATCCACTACTACCCGCGGCGAAGACGTATTTCAAACGCTAAAAGAGTTTATTGAGGAAAATGGCCTGATACACCATTTCGCTTTGGCTGTGAATGGAGTTGAATAATAAACATATTTTCGTTCAAATTTGTGTGGTTTTAATTATTTTAAATTAGCTAGGGGTAGTGACATTGAAAAGGTTGGGAACCACTGGCATAATAGAAGCAACCAATTCCTACCCATACCGCAGTCAACGTGTGAAAGCAAATTGCTGGAAATTTCCGTACCATACTGTAATTAAACATTCGAGAAATAAAAATAATTAATAATCAATAAATAAATAACAAGAATTAATAACAGTTTTTTCTAAATATTTTCGAATAATTATTATAAATACTTGAGATGATATTGATGATTCGTATTTTATAGGTCTAATGATCTAATGATGTATTGACCATTTTTGACCAAGAAATGGGAATTTTTTAATCTTTTTTAAACTCCCTAAAAATGTTATCAGTCCTAAATTAAATTGTTTTTTTTTTTTTAAACATTCTAGTTGGATATTCCATTCTCTCCAAAACTGCTATTTTTTGCTGGTTGAGCATTCGTAGTTATAATATTATAAATAACTATCTATACTCTAATATGGTTATTGTTGTATTTAAGGATCATCAAATTGGAACGGTGCTTCAGGGGCATCTAGCATATGCAGTTCAATTTGTCCAGCAAGCACAGAATCTAGTGGCGGACCATCTTCACCCAATGGACCTTCCGATTACTATTCTAGAGGAAGCAGTGATTTGTCTGCTATAAGTAGTGATGGGTAAGCAATTTTATCATTAGAAATTAGTTTCATCCCTGTGCACATTTGGAGGACAGAGAATTTGGAAAATTCTGTTTTCAAACTAATATTTTAGGTATATGGCATTAACTACTGCTCCATCCATATCTGGTTTATTTCCTGCTGTCGGTGGTGACTTAGGTAACGTAGGATTACGTCTAGATGGTAATACCTGTCCGACTCCAGATGCTCCTCTAGCTGGTTAGTAACTAGACATTTTTTCTTTTTCTTTGATGGTTTGATGGTTTGACGCCTTGAAGATGTGATATTTTTGCTTCTTTTGATCATTTTCAAACTTTGTCTAGAATAATGTTAGATGAGTTGTTAAATATATTTTGATTTTAATATATTTAATTATTATATATCATTTGATATATATATATATATATATATATTTATATATATATATATATATATATATATATATATATATTTATGAGTGAGTTCTTGAGGGCGATACATCAAACAAAGAAATATATTTATATATATATATATATATATATATATATATATCTATATATATCTATATATCTATATATATATATATATATATATATATATATATATATATATATATATATATATATATATATATATATATATATATATATATATATATATATATATATATATAGCCATACAAAATCAGCCCCAATCTAGTGTTCAAATGATGTAATTACCATTTTAAAGATCATTTCAATCTCTCAGTTTAAAAATTGTTTTAATTCCACCTACTTATATTTAAACAAAACTATCAACGAATTTTGCCCTTTTTTCCCATGACTTCCTCATCAATTGTGATAAATATTTTTATTAAAATGGTCTACTAACACAATAGAAAAATTTTATTTGTTATATTGCCTACATAACCAATTTGTTTTTTATTCCATTGTTTTCCATTGTTTCCGTATATTTTATTTTTCGATCTTCTATTCTTTATCAATAGTTGGTGAAGACAGTGGGGATTTAACACCAGTCTCAACCGGGTCAGAATGGGAGTTCAATACAAATGATACAACAATGACTACAGACACAGACATTCCACTTTCTACTGACCTTAAAAATGAATAATTGAAATTTTAGAAAATTGTTGTTTTTTTAGAAAATGGTGATTTGTGTAACAATTTTCAACTGCCATTTTTAGATCAGGGTAATGTACGCTTATGTTTGAAATAATAAATACAGTAATGGTCAACTATGTAGCAAAGTGGTTGAATTTTATAGCATTTGCATATTCTTCATAGTAAATTTTAATAGATAGTTTATAGTATAAGTTGTTACAATGTTTATTCTTCAATAAACATTATTGTTGTTATTTTTAAACATCTGCTGTGAAAATTGTAGTACATGGAATTATGTTTTCAAATAGACTGTTAATTATAATTAGAAAAATTAATATCCATCACAATCCACAAAAATGTCGCGATGTTTTAACAAGAACACACTATTAGTGCCATATTTGATAAAGGCACAAATTTATTTTGCCATTAGTTTTGACTTTATAAATAAAACATCATTAAAATCATTAAAATCAATTTCGTTGAGTTATGTAGTATGTTGAAATAACTTATAGCCTTGATATACCAGCAATATTTAATTTAAACTTTATTGACATCACTAAATAAGTTGGACTAATTGATCATAGAAAAACAGCTTCAGTAGCCATATTCAGTTTAAAAAAATTGAATATTTTTCATAAAACCAATGCTGTTCCATACATTTAAAGCTGAAGATTAATTTCTTTGTTATGACTAGAAAAAGCAATTTAATGATCACATCTGTATGAAAATAGTATTAATGACTATTTGTTATTATAATCATTTAAAATATCAATTTTGTGATGAAAAATCAGTATTTACATATCACTTGATTGTTACAGCATAAAAAATAAGTAGCAGCATAAATAATTTTTAAATGCCCAAGAAAAATAGGCTCCAAGTGGATATTTTAAAAGCAAATTTTAAAAGTTTTAATTATGATCTAGAGATGTTTCATTACTATAAATATGTATATATATATATATATATAAAGCGAGAGGTTTTTCTTCAGATGGTGAAATAATATAATAAATTGTTTCTTGGGCATCCATCCAGTAATTAAAAAACAGTTTTAATGAAAAATGTTTTTATTTATAGAGAACATACGTTTCGGGTCTGGATTTGACCCATCTTCAGTGCTACAATTAAATAATTCAGGGTTACAAATTAAAACAATATAAAAAAATACATAATTAACAGACAGAAATAAGTAAAACAATGTATATGAAAAGTATATATGAAAAACAACCATAAAATAAACAATGTAAAGAAACTCACCATACAAATAAACTTTGAAAAACAACACAAAAACACAAAATTGCACGAAAAATAAATAAAAGTGAAATAAAAAATTGATGAAACGTCGAGTTATGAAAAATTTTAAAAAAAATTGTAAAATTAAAATGAATGATATATTTTATTATAAAAAAGCTTATTCCAAACGAACATGTTGTTGGTTTGGAAGTTGTATTACGAGTGTGTACGAGAGTAAAATGTGTGCGAACGTGTTTGCGGAAAATACTGGAAACTGTATCGTCATTGGTGAGAGAACGGGATAGAGAGAATTTTGGTGGTTCCATATTACGAAGATTTTCTCAACGATCATGCGCAGTAGGAACATAGTAAAAAATTTTTACATATATATATATATATATATATATATATATATATATATAAACATATATATACATGTATGTATGTATGTATGTATGTATGTATGTATGTATATATAAGAGTCTTTAATTCTTACTTATTACCGTATATATATATATATATATATATATATATATATATACAGGGCCGGTCCTGGGGTCCTTGGCGCCCGCATACAACTTTTTTTCTAGCGCCCCCCCCCCCCCCTATTAATATTCACCGTTTTAACAGTTTATCATTAAAATTATATAAATATTTACATATTTTTTAAAAATTAATTTTTAATTATTCTGGATTTAGTACACAAAAATAGATTATAATCTAGAAAGGTATAAAATATATTGATTTTAAATTTATTTATTTCACATTTTAGTAATATTCAATATGTAGTAAATTGGTTAAGGATGTAAGTTCGACTACCATAGCAAAAGAATTAATATTTTTGTTAAAGTTATAGAATTTAAGAAATGCATTTCAGAAATAGTATTTATTATTTTGATATAAAGATCTTGATATCAAAATAATAAATACTATTTCTGAAATGCATTTCTTAAATTCTATAATTTTAATTTAACAAAAATATTAAGTGAAATAAATAAATTAATTTTTAATTATTCTGGGATTAGTGCACAAAAAATTAGATATAATCTAAAAGCGTATAAAATATATTGATATTAAATTTATTTAGAAAATCGAGGCGATTCGGGGGTTGGTTATAATCAAGTATTTTGAAATTTTCAATTATTTTTAACGTATGTACAATGTTAATATTTAAACAAACTAGCATTTAATTTTTAAACATAAAACTCGTATTTCATGTTGGATTTTTTAAATTTTAATTTAATTTAATTTTTCATCATTTATAATATCCAAAATTGCGTCGTAAACTCCTCCTTATTGATATCGTAAGAGCCGTCATATTCAGAGTATCAGCTTGTTGTTTTAAAGTTAAATTTTTAACGTATTTTAGAAGTATTGTTCAAAAATCAGTAAAAAATGCAAAGAAATTACAAATTTTTTGAACAATATTGAAAAAAAAAACTTATTATGTTGGATATGTAATATTTCTGCATAGTTAATAATTATTAAATTTAGAGTATGGACACCACTAGTTATATATAAACAAGCCTTAAGATTTTCGTTCCAAAGTAAATTTTGCTTCCATTTTTCATATTTGTTCCACGCATGTCTTCAACATTCAACGTTCAACAGATGCGAAACATTTGCAACAAAAGCAAAAGTTACAATTCAATTTCTCGAAATAAACATGTCATTTTCTAAGCACTGACTCCCCATTTTTTATAAATTATTTATATTTTTTAACAAGTTCCGATTCACCTAAATCAGCTCGCAATTTTTCGTCAATAATGCCCAACACTTAATTTAATCTTTCGCAGGTTTGCGCTTATGGGATTGAACACTAGATAATTTCTTTTTCGATTCCACGGTAACTTCAAATAAAGAAAAAATTGAATAAGTAGATTAAGCAATAAACAGAGTTGTTATTTAATAATTCGCAGAAGTATTAATCGGTTAATTGTTTCTACTGATATCACATTGCAAAATAAATATGCTTTTTGTGTCTCCGTATCCCTAGTTAAGTTGAATTATTTATTATAATTTATTAAGTATTCTAGATTTTAAATAACTAATTCTAGATTTTATATAAAAAAATATAAATATTATATCATAAATATAATTTCCGAAACTCGTTTTGGCGCCCCCTAAGGCTTGCGCCCGCATTTTTTGCATGCATCAAATGCAAGGCAGGACCGGCCCTGTATATATATATATATATATATATATATATATATATAAACATATATACATGTATGTATGTATGTATATATAAGAGCCTTTAATTCTTACTTAACTTTATTATATGGTATTTTTCAAATATTATATAGTCATCAGAATTTATAGAATCGGAAAGTTATCTAATGAATATATGGCACAGACAATAATATTTATGTATGTAAGTGACTTACAAATATCACAGTTTGCTAATTTTATAGTTTATTTAAATATAAGAAAATTTAGATGGAATCAGCTATCTAAGAAAGTATTAAATAAAATAAAATATCTATATGAAAATTAAATGTATTTTCATTCATGGTTAGATTGAATCTCATAAAACAAAGTTTCTAAATATAACACAATAATAGTTTGTTGATTGGCATATGCTTTAATATTTGTTGAAAATTTGAAATTTAACACTTTCCACTCGGTAGCCTGACTGCTCGACGTTGCGCTGCGCTCGGTGTACGTATAGTGCTATACATACCTCTCAACCCGGAATTTTTTGTTGTATCGGATTTTTTTAAAATGTGGTAATATTGCTTTTAAATACAGTTAGTATGATAATAAAACAGAAAGTTTGAAAAAAAAAAGTTATAATAACCATGTTATTGTTTAAAAAATCGTTTTTACAACAGATGTTTGTTAAAATTAATTAATAAAAATTATATCAAATATATTCTGAATAAAAACTAAATAAAAAAAATTAAAAAGACAATATTCTTGGAGAGTAGATACGGTTATCGTGCCCGTATATTGTGTTAAGAACAACCCCAATAATATCGTTATTTTTTCTATTACACGTATATATATGCCGGAGCGGCGGCATCCGAGTCGAAAGGGTTAAACTATAAACATTATAGGTGAAATAATCTATATTTTATTTCACTTATAATGCTTATAGTTTAAATTTAAAAGTCAATTTTTTTTTAAATTAAAATTTTCAAATTTGCCCCAGTGAGCTGATGTCAGGTCTAACAGGTTGGTAGTGCTCATGTAATTCTAAAAGTTTTATGTTGTTATGTTTTTTTATGTTGGTTAAGTTCGTTTAGTTTTAACTCTAGACAATATAATAGTAACTTATAATATAATGGTTTTAACTTGCAACAGTGAGAAATCCATTTATTTCCATCCCTAGGCAATATTAGAATATGATACATGTATTAATAATTAAGGCATTGCAGGCAACTTACTTCAGTCAATATCACGACATAATCATGAGATGGAGAAAATAGGCCAGAAGACTTATGAAAAATAATGAAATTGCCAGAGCAGAGCTGAAGGAAGCATGCAGAATTTAGAAAATGTTGTGAATTCATTCACTGCAACATTAATAAAAGGCCAGATGAGGAATCAGACAAGGCAGTCTTAAGGTAGAAAATATAATCTTGATGAAAAGGCCCTTGGAATAGCATTGCCGGAAGGTGCCGCCACACCTAGCGAACGAGCACGAACGAACATGGCGTTTGACATGCGCATGGTTCGCTTTTGTTTGAAATTTTTAATCTGCGCATGTTAAGGTGCGTCCACACCTAACGAACGAACACGAACGAACATGTCGAACAAGAAAATACAAAGAAGAACGAACAGGAACACGAATGAACGCAAAAAATTCCAAACGAACGCCTCAAAGCAGTGAGGGCTTGAATCTTTTTGTTCGAGGATGTACCGTGAAACGTCAGATTTATTATTTAAAGTGGCGGGAAAGAGCAAAATTATTTAAAGTCATCAAATTTACAAAATTTGTCAATAACAGCAATATCTTATAATAAACACAGCATAAACTAATGCAGGACTGCACATTTTAACATCAAAAAAGAAAAATGTTTGTCTACATTCGTGGTAGCGTCCACACTGCACATACGAGTTCAAACATGAACGAACAATTCCCTTTGATGTACCGATAAGTTGCGGAACATTGCTCGCTATGTTTGTTTATGTTCGTTCGTGATCGTTGTGGCGTCCACACTATGCTGTTGCCGTTCGTTCTGGTACGTTCTTTTATGTTCGTTCGTGTTCGTTCGTTAGGTGTGGACGCACCTTTATTCATCATGTTCGTTCGTGTTCGTTCGTTAGGTGTGGACCACCTGAACATTGCTCGCCATGTTTGTTTGTATTCGTTCGTGTTCGTTGTGGCGCCACACTATGCTCGTTGCCGTTCGTTCTGGTACGCAATTCTTGCTTGTTCATGTTCGTTCGTTAGATGTGGACGCATCTTTATATAAGCAGAGCCCAACAAGCTATAAATATTGGAGATCCTTTTTGGCTCTAGCTTCTGAAAGTACTGTTTCTAGGTCATTGGGCAACAATTCCTATCAATTATATTGACAATAATACTATGCAAAAAAAATGGATTCTCTTAATAGAAATGTGTCCTCATGTTCGATGAAATTAGCATTGCAGCAGGTATTGAATATGAAGCAAGTAAGATCAGCAAGTTTGCTGATCATGCTTTGGTGTTTATGATTAAAACCATTTATGGCTATTTTAAAACTTTAGTGGCATTTTTATATTGTGGAAAGCAGTGTTAGAAGTCCTGAACTAAAGGTCTGCATCAAAGATGTTATTTCAAACCTGCAGCAAATTGGAATCAATTTTGTAGCTACTGTGTGCGATAAACATGCTGATGCAATTGTAGCTGCAATATAAACATATTGCTTAATGAGACAAGTCCACAGTCTCATAGAGATGATCGAATTTGCAAATTCCAAGGTTTTTAGTTGGAGATCAAGAAATTGTACCACAATATGTCCACATATGCTGAAATGTTTATGAAACAGTTTTTCATCATATGACGTAAGTTTCATGTAACAAAATCAACAGAAAGGGCATCCTACAATCATATAATTAAATTGTATGAAATTGATTATTGCTTGCAGTTCTGCTAGAGACTATAGTCTCTAGTAGAATTGCAAGCTGTCCCATTTACATATACTGTCAAAGAGTTCATCCACAAATTTCAGGAATGCAGAAGACCCAGTAGTGCTATATAATAGCTTTATATATATAAAGCTCTACGCTGTGCTCTCACAGATAAGTCTGAACATTTAAAACTCTAGAGGGTTTTGAATATATTAAAATAAAATAAAATCTCCTGAGATAAAATTTTTATCAACTTGCAATTTTAACCCAGACCTTCTAGAAATTTTTTTGGTAGCATAAAAGTCATGGTGTTAATAATTGCAATCCTACTTGCAGTGCATTAATCGGATCCTACAGAAGCCTTGTTGTCAATAAGTTTCATTCTTGACAAAACTGAAGGAGCTATTGATTCATTCAAAACATTATTATTGAGTAATGCTTCAATGAATGTTATGTGTGAGTTTAGCTTGAATGAAGATATTCTAACATTGTCTAATGTGAATTCTCATGAATTTACATTAGAAGAAGAAAGTAGCAGTTTATTGCATGTTGAAGTTATCACATACATGACTGCAATCATGTACCTGGGTATGTCGGACTCAACAAATAATACCAACTGAAACCTTTCCTGATAATGGAGCCATGGTTTCAGTTGGTATTATTTGTTGAGTCAGACATACCCAGGCATAAGACCTAGTATGGGATGCGTAAATGCATTTCCTTGATTGAAATGTTGTTATTATTTATTTTTATTTATTATTATATTTTTACAAGTTTTAATACAATTGTAATGCAAAATTCAAATTCTAATAAATTATTTTTAAAATTATAATTTTTTTTAATAAATTTTCTTTAAAGTACCAATATTTTTATTCCAAATTTTGCTTATTTATCTATGTTTGGAGCTTTAATTTGAATGGCGAGTGATATGCGACTGAAGCGCCATAGCAATGCAGCGCCCGCAGTAATAATTAATTCTATGAACCAAAATATCGCGAGAATGACAACTCAATTTTATGTTTCCCTGCATACTTCACATGTAAACAATTGCATGTCAGTGGCAATTGTCATTTGTCAGTTATGTTACAAAATATAACCTAGAAATATGTTTTTTTGAGATTAGTCAAAGATTTTGTTTTAATAAGTGCGTTTGACTAACTATAAGTGAACGATGTACGAATAACAATTAATGAAATACTTGTGGTTACAATAATACGTTTTGAATTCAAGTTTTATGTTGTCTTTATGGAATTAAAAGATCATTTACTCCAAAAATGTCTAAAAAACATCCGTCCACAAATTATACTTCTTGTTTTAAAATTGATGGAGTTCCAATATTACCTCCTTTGGTGAGTTTTTTTTTGTATTTATATTAGTTATGAAATTTAGCCTGAAATGTATTGTTTTAAAGGTATTGATAATTATTTAGTTCTAAACAGATAACGTAGTAAGCAATATCTTTATAAAACTCTAATACAAGTCAATAGCAATCAAAAACTAGCTAAATAATGATGGTTGGCTTTTCAATTACTTTGCAGTTCTCTTTATCCTTATGAACACAAACTTAATTTTTCATTATTTTTATGCAACGATTGTGCAGAACATAGTATTATCATTTTTAAAGTTATGCTCATACATTTTTTAGTTGACTCCTAATAGAAGAAAGGAAATCGCTTATTACAAACAACTAGCTCTAGCAGTCGAAGAAAGAATACAATTACTGAAGGGAAATAAATCAAAAACCCCAGAACATAGCAAGCAACAAATATCTAATACAAATATTTATAATTGTGGAGATAATAACTATGAATTAGTTTATGCTGAACCTTTATCTTCTAATACAATTACAGATCAAAATGTTTGCAAAAATAACAAGCACTTAGATTATACAGCATCATGTCCAAGTCATTGTGTTCAACTAAAAGATAGTTTGGAAGTTAAACATTTTACTTCAGTACCTGTCTTGGTCAGATCTAATTCTTATACACTTGATGAACCAAGTCCTCTGTTGCAAGCCCAACTTGAGAAACAAGGAATATTTGAAAATGGTAAAGGTACTAAATGGGTTACCAAAAATAATATACCAAATCATATGGGAGGCTGTGGCGATAACATTGAGCAGACCAAAATTGGTATTAAAAGAAAATTGCCTATGAAATATGCTGATAAAAAGAATTACAATGGGTACTCAATTGTGCCCAAAACTGCTTATGAATCTGATTTGAATACAGAATATGTATCTGATCAAAGCTCTACTGAATTTATATATTCATCTCAAACTAAACCCATGAATAGACAATCTGGCAGCATTTACAGTGTCTCATCAAATACTGGCTCTTCAAACCCTAGCGAAGAAACTAATGATTTAGAAACTACAATAGAAGCAAATACTATCGAAGCTGAAACAATAATGAGAGATAAATCATATCAAACATCCCATTGCAATGAATCTTATAACGAGTCAGTTACAGAACAAAATTTATCTCAGAAAACTTCACATTTGAATGAAGTTATAATACCCTTAGAAGCCCAGAAAAGCATTCAAAATCTATTTGAAACAATTCAAAATAATCATACAGCACAAATGCAGAAACTAATAGATCAGCAAAAAGCCGATCAAGAATTATTAAAACAAGCTTTTGAAAAACAACAAGCAGTTCTTTTGAATGAGATACATAAATCATATTCATTGTCTAAATTTTGCAAAGCACACTCTGAAAATTCTTCTAATAATAATCCTGATCCTGAAATACCACATTTTCAAAATATAGATAATAATGTTTATGCCGTTGAAGACAAATGTTGTGAAAATGGCAGTGAATTCATTAGGGCATCTCAAACTGTACTTTCTGAATCCAAAGATTTATTAAAACGTGCAAAGTCTTCTATTGATTCTTATGTAGAATCCCATCATCCTAGTGCAAATCTTTCCCGCGAATGTCTTTCTAGCGTCACATCAAGTGTTGCATGTAATTTGAACAACAATGATTTACAAGAAATCACACCAAGCACCACTTTAGACGATTCTGAACTATATTGTACACCAATTGATACCCCAGTTAAATCAAAATTAAATAATGATTACAACAATTCAGTGCAATGTTTTAAAGATTTGAAAATTAAAGACATAAATGAAGAAACTGGTGATTGTGATAAAGAATTGATTTGTGATCCTCAAGACGATGCTAGTCAAACAAATATTTCTGTGGAAACTTGCACCGAAACAATATCTTATTGTACTAGTTTGCATCGAGTGAAAGGTGAATTGTTCCATGAAGTAAAACAGGAACAGTTTGTTGATCCAGAAATAGAGGTAAGTAATTATTATTAATTAAAATTTGTTGTGTATGGCATTGTGCCTCAATGCATATTATTTAAACATTCTGTTATACAAATAGTATTTGAAGTAATCGACAAATCATAATTTAAATTTACATGCTAATGTGATGCTATATTTAGAATAATAAAACAATGTTCATCGAATGAAAACTTGAAAACAAATTCATACATGATAAAGATGCATGTGTAAAACATACACTTATCTCCCATTTAACAGAAGATAGATTTTATAAAAAAACATGTAACTCAAAAAATGCACTTTTACATGGAAAAACCGTGCTGAACAAAAATCATTGTAAAACCCCATTTTGTCAGTTCTTAATGTGATGAATCATTGAATGAAAAATAAATAATAATATATTTGACATCAAACAAATTTAATAAATTATAGCTTCATTCATAGAATAAAAGTTAGCATCATCTATTATTCTTTTATGATTATGGAGACGGTTCATAAATTTAAGTTAAATAATAATCGGTTATTAAAATTCATTATTTTTTATTTCAAATTTTTCGTTATTTGAATGCGTTATGAATGGGCGGGCTTGCCGAGAGATATTTAAACGCCCTTCGCTTCCTCTCTGAAAGTAAATTATCCAATTATAGTTATTAAGCTATCAAATTTGCCTAATAGATTCCTAAACGAGCTGAAAAATTTAGGAAAAATATGTTCTTTAGACCTTATACTACGGCAAGTTAAAAAGTTCGTCGAATGTAGCTTTTTCAGTTTTCAAAAAATTTTAAAGCTTTTTGAAAAATGTAATTTTCGGTAAGTGAAGTTTTGGCAATTTGCCCTAAGGCACGATGCCATGCACCACTTAGCTAACTTCCCGTAGGGTAAGTTATAGTGATCGCAAAAAATCGCAAATGAAAATTTCTATATACATGTATCTTTACTTTTCAAAGGTTTCTGAACATTTTGGCATACCTTAGAAAACAAATGATGTATGTGCTGATACAATTTTTCATCGATGATTTCGGGAAAACCGATCAACCGATTTTGAATAATTCAAAAAACATTCGATTCCAATCGATAAGGAGACGTGCTGATTAGTTTTTGTCAAACGCAGGTCTAGCCGAAAATATGGAGCAAAAAGTGATATTTCAGTTTTTAAGAGAAAAAGAGTGTTTGATTTGAATAATTTAAAAAACATTTTACTTGTACTGACGAAATGAACAACTGGTGAAATTTTTGACAAGGCAGGTCTAGGATTTCCGGAGATCCAATAAAAAAAGTAAAAAATAATGCCATTTGGCGGTCAAAAATGATCATTAGAAATATGCATATAATATTTTCAGATATTTTATAGAGGTTTTAATAATAAGTGCAAATTTTGTGTACATTTATATCAGTTATCACGTTAGAATACGACGCGGCGCTTACGCGCTTCGATATTTCGATTTTAATACAGCTATGCAGCGCGATTGCTGTAGAAAAATGTTCAAAATTTTCAAAAAAATTCACAAAATAAAAAAAATTTCAAAGAGGCAAATATTTGAAAAAAATTCAAAATTCTCAAAAATCTATTTCCTTTTTCAAAGTTTTGAAAAAAATTTAAAGGTTTTTTTAAAAAAAATAGTTTTTTGCTCTAAGGCACGATGCCTTGCACAACTAGTTTTAATATGCTATTCGTATCAAATTTTCTGTAATCAAATAGTTATTTCAATTTTAGAAAAATGTCACAAAAACTACTTAAGTAAAATTTTAGGGAAGGGGTGGCATTTTTGCCAGTGCCCCAGTGCGCCAAATTTCTAAATCCAGGCCTGGGTGTAGTGAACATAGCTTTGATATTGCACAAAGATTATTTTAGGATGTCACATGTCTTGTTTTCCTTAAATACTATTTGTCGCAAGTAATTTTAATCCTTACGGGACGGCACCGATTTCAAAACAATCTACTGTACCGGCTGACTGTAAACTTGATTTCATTGTGTATGTTATGCAATTTGTTTAATAAAAATTTGTGGTCATTGAAGGACATTCTTTTATAATATCAATTTATTTTTTATCATTTTATAAATAATGGTAACGTTTAAAATAATTTCCAACATGCATAGCGGGCCGCTTTTTCTGTCAGAACAGGCAATACAATTCCCTTTTGTTCCTCTCACATTTAGAACATGCCACTTATTAGTCAGTATATTGTATGGAGATGGAAATGTTTGTGATTTTCGAAAATCACCTCTCAACTGTTTTACAAGACTTTTTCACAAAATTATGGTGTGACTTGGGTTTTGTTGTTTTTCTTCTTCTGATATTCGGTAAAGTATCTAGGAATTTATAACGCACATTTCCAATCCCCAAAAAAATCATTTTCTTCGCCATTTCAAGGATTTTTTCATAAAGCAATACATGGAGGCATATTGATCTGCAAGATTGACACCACCCATATTTCTAGTATAATCTATGACCATTTGAGGCTTATCAATGAATATAATATTTCCACCACCGTTTCCGCATGTGTATAATTGCTCAGCATTATGGTGTTTTTTTTTGTCTTTCTACGTAAGAAGTGTAATATTTTTTTCTATATGGTACAGTTTTTTCTTTTGAAAATTTTGGTTAACTATTGTCGTGCCAGTGAGATGGCATTTCATCTTCAGCAATTAGTCTGCTAGAAGAATTCTGGTATATTTATCGGTATACATGTGGTATCCCTGAGCATCATGAACTGTGTTTCATAACGTTTGATATACAGTAGGCCCTCGCTTTACACGGCACTCTGGGTACACGGTTCCCATACTACACGGAGCTAAAAATCCGACATCCCTCCGACTACACGGACTTCTTATTACGCGGTATTTGGTCAACAGCCCATAAGTTCGTTATGCAAAAGGGTATTGATGTAAAATTTGTTATCGACTTTTATCTTTTAGACATGCCTGATTGTATAATAGCCGCCTAAGAACACGTTTGAGCTGACTACTGCGTCGCGCCAATTTTTGAATAAGGTGTCAATGTCCTACACGTCATTTCGTCCGTATTTCTCCTACTTCAAGTTGTATTTCTTGGTCTCCATACAACGCGATAAAAATGGTGCGATTTGTACCAACTCTGAGTCTCTCATAACACGGTTCCCATACTGCACTATGTAAGGTTCCATAGAACGCACTACGAATTAGCCTGAATTGTATGTTAAATACGAGTTTCTTATAGCACGGTTCCTATACTGCACGGTACGCACTTGCCGCGTAAAGCGAGGGTTTACTGTAAATGCAATAGAATTCTCAGAAAGATCTGCGTGGGAGATACTTTTGGATGTATGGCCGCCAAAATAAGGAAGGTTTGAAAATGAATATCCAGTTTTTGCATCAGTTAATGCATATATCCGTATACCCGACTTAGTTGACTTATTTGGATTATATCTTGAGAAATGATACTCTTCTTTTGATTTTTTTTCACTGATTTGTCGACACAAATTGCTTTGTATGGTAAGAAATATTTACTAAAGTTAGAATTTACATATTCTAATTAATTGCTGACCTTTTGGTTACAAGTTTCGATTGTGTAATCGCTTTGCGTATCTAAGGAAATCGTAAGGAATTTTTCTAATGGAATCAGTATACCAATATTCGATAAAAGCTAAAAAAATTAGCTTGGTAACTTCATGCCTCTTGTTGCCTCTTGATAATTTTGTTCATTCATTTGTTGGCATAATGGTTTGATTTTTTCTATTATATTGTCTATTAATTCATTTGTAAAATATAAAATAAAATAATCTATTGGATGTCTTATATTGCTTGGTATTTGTGGTCCGGGTGTATTCTGATGTATGTCAAACTCAATTATTGAAGGAGAATTGGCACTTTCGCTAATGTCTTTCCACTCTTCATTTAATTTGCCATTTATAGCGATATTTTCTGTTTCACTACTTGTATCGATTCAACTATTTGTCAAACTTCTTTTTCTTTTTGTTCGTTAGATAATATCATCATCACATTCATCACTATCTTTGGTGCGAATAGTTATTTCCTAAAAATTGTCTGTATAAATGTCTATTTGAAACTCATGTTCACTACTTCTTACTTCACAAAGTTTACCAATCATTTTGCCATATTTAAAAGCACTTGGCTGTTTTGCCATATTTAAAAAATACCATTATATATAGCAAAGAAAAAGGCTAAAAATGCTTCTAAAATAACTAATAATTATTTTCAATATACAACACTATTTATCACTGCTATATGTAATCTATTCAACGTTTCGATGCAAACTGAGTCATTGTTTATAAAATAGCCTGTGCCTCACAGATAGAGTACGTTGTGGTGGACAGCCGTCTCCAAAGATTTTTTGTGTTTTGAAGCAAACCAAGTCATGATAGAAATTATGTTTACAAATATAATTTATATGCAAATAATAAGATTGCACCAAATATATTATGAGTAGTATTTATACATTAAATACAAGCATATTATTTTTATAGCTCATATTAAATCTACATGATTCTTTACCTAGATATTGTTTTTTATATTTTATATTTGATTCATAATCGGTTTATGGCGTACTCGCAAAATTTTGTTTTAACAATAGCCTACTTTTAAAAATATTTTATTTACTATAGTATTAAGTGTTCAATATATTATTTTTATTAAAAAATATTATGCAATCAATCCATGAAGGACGATATACTCCCCACCCTCTTTCACACCGATAGATATAAGTGTTAACATTTTTGTTAAATAGGAATTTAGAAATGTATATGAACAGATTGCTCCGTTAGAAAGATCGTGGTGTCTTGTTATGTATAGAACATATTTTGGAAATGAATGTAAATTTGGTCGTTCGTGTCATGATGTGTCTGTGTTATATTGTTAGAGGAAGGACCGCGCCTCGACGGTGATTTGTGCGGCTGCCCGTTCGTTCCTCGTCCGCCGCCTGCTGAGGACGCAGAAAGTTTGTTCGATAAAACGCGCCATCAGGGAGACGCTGCTCTGCGCTTTGAAATTGCACGGCGAAGGCGGAATCAAGACAACCGATGCCGATTTGCATCGCAGGCTCATTCAACAGGTCAGTCGACTATTGCTAATTAATTAATTTCAACAACAATTCAAAACTTAAACTTAAATCAATGATATATTCGGCACGTTGTATCAATTTGCTTTCAAATATTTGAAATCGCCGTACTCGTTTTCGGGAAAGCATTCAAAATTTGCGTTCACATACAACATATACATTACTTCCAAACGATTCAAAATAAATTAGAATATAAACTTTAAAAAAATTATAGAATATGTGATAATACAGCATTCTCTTCTCAAAATTCACTATTATTTATATTCAAAGTATTTTTTAACCTTCATTATTTTATAATCTTTTTTTTCTAAAAACGGTAATATGACCAAATAATAATTCATAAAGCAATATTTTCATAGAAACAAAAATATAAAAAACGATATACTACACATAATTTGATTTGATATTACACTTTTCTGTGCAGTGATAAGAAAACTGTCACGACCTTAATACTGCCAATGCTCACACAGTCATAGCAAACGAATTGCATAAACATATGTTTTCGTCAGAATGCGGCACCGAGTTGCTAGTAGATTGCTTTTAAATTAGTGCCGAATGGTGAGGGTTTAAAATGAAAATGTTTTAATCATAACAAAAATTAACACTTTTGGGACGGCACCGATTTCAAAACAATCCACTTTACCGGCTTGATTTCATTGTGTATGTTATGCAATTTGTTTGATAAAAATTTGTGGTTATTGAAGGACATACATTTATAATATTAATTTATTTTTGATCCTTTTATAAAGAATGGTGACGTTCAAAACAATTTCCAAAATGCATAGCTGGTTGATTTTCACATGTTTTACAATAAAATGTTGTTCGCCGCCTTCTGTCAGAACAGACAATACAATCCCTTTTTCTTTCACTCGCATTTAGAATATGCCACTGATTAGTCAGTATATTTGGTTATTTTTTTGTTGCCATAATGGTTTATTTTTTCTATTATATTGTCTAATAATTCATTTATAAAATATAAAGCAAATAACCTATTGGATCTTATATTGCTTGGTATTTGTAGCCGAGGTGTTTGTTAATGTATGTCAAACTCGATTATTGAAGGAGAATCGGCACATTCGCTAATGTCTTTCCGCTCTTCATTTATTTTATCAAACTTCTTCTTCTTTTTGTTGGTTGGATAATATCATCATCACATTCATCACTATCATCGGTGCGAATAGTAATTTTGTAAAATTTGTCTGTAAGAATGTCTATTTGAAACCCATCTTCACTACTGCTTAATTCACAAAATTTACCGGTCGTTTTGCCATATTTAAAAGCGCTCGGTCGTTTTAAATATTAAAAAAAAGACCATATAGCAAAGAGAAAGGCTAAAAATACTACTAAAATAACTTAAAATTATTTTCAAAATACAACACTGTTTATCACTGCTATATGTAATTTATTCAACTTTTCGATGCAAAATGAGTCATTGTTTATAAAATAGCCTGTGCCTCACAGAGTATGTTTGTCCACTGAGGTGGACAGCCGTCCCTAAAGTGAGTGTTAATGTTTCGTTTCATGGCCAACGCCCGTAGCATATTATGCTACATGTGCATGTCCTTGTTCTTAGATTTATTTGTTACGAGTACGGTAGTAAAGAATTGGAAAGATGATACAAATTTATTTGTAGCCGATTTTTTTTATTCAACAATAATTTTCCAACTAGCAAGCAAGTAAAACGTCATTTACATCAAGGATCCTTGAATCTGTATAACAATTCAATATTTGATTTTGTGACTTTCAGTTAAATTCGGCATGCCACGAGCTGCACGACATCTTCTTCAAGACCACCGTAGCCGAACGAATGCGTATGATTTCCTGCGATAGGGACATCATGACTGGTTCCTACCGTCACCACCGGGCCGGAAGCACCATGTCGAATAACAGTGCCGACAATCGTCACAGGAACTATTCCCTGGATTGTCGGCAGCACTCGAGACACACCAGCTCCAGGTCGCTGGATAAGCATAGTGAGGCCAATTATGGTGAGATAATAGAATGTGATATTTGAGATAATACGAATTATCTTATTTGTCGTTAACCAGTATATTTTGAGGTAAAAATACTATTTTAATTAGCACTATTTTTTGCTAAATTTTGCATTAGATTTTTTTTACTTACAATGTAAGCAATATTCATTTAATAGTTATTACTCATTTTTATTTTTGTCTATTGAAAACTTCAATGAAACTTGAATCAAAGAAATTTGATGGGATCTTATTTATAAATAGAAAATAAATTTTATATAATGTATTCTCAAAGTATATATCTGTAGACTAGAGAACTACAGATTGTAGTTCTGGTTATAAGTATCTACATTCAATGTAGAATAACATGTAATGGCAATAAATTTAGAATTAATTACGAATTAGAATAATGTAATTGTGACTTTTAAACTATTATATATGAAAGATATTTAAGTGGAATTTTACGTACAACATATTTTTATACTTGTATTACTTAAAGGTTATCTAAAAAATTGGAACTGCAATTGCAAAATGAACCAAGTACATCAAGCAAAAATGCACTTTTTTATCTCATAAAAATCTTTATCCTTAAATTAGATAACGAACTATATTATTTATTTTCTGACAATATAATTATAGTGAAAAATACGGCTTTATAATCAAATTATTTGTAGAATAAGTTAGGATTAACATATACCTAATTTATTATATAATTAATAGTTTTAATATGAAAATAATATAAAAAAAATCGAACCAAGTATAGATATTTGAGAAACTATTTTGATTAAACCTTTAGAACACACCAAGAAACATATTTTTGTATATTCTTCATTAATGTTGTTTATGTTTAAAAATAGAAAAGACTTCGCGGAAAGATGTACGACGTTCTATGTCATATTCAATAACTCGAAAACCATGGCGATAATACTATGTGGAGAGCGTATTGGTATTGTAACTTTCAGAACGATTTGTTAAATTACAAAACATTTGTAAATTAATCAAGATCGCAGAAATATATTAATATATGCCAAAAAAATCGAAAACAATAAATTTATTTTGAAACAATTAAATGTGTATTAGATTTGTAATTTCTACAACGTACATATTAAAAAAAAAAAATTTATTGTTGCTTCATCTTAATCATAATATTACTTATGTATTAAGATGTAACACTTTTTTAAAAAGCAAGCAGTGCACGACTTCTCTCTTGAATTGATCAGGCCAGCTCTGAAATTACTAAAATACCATATATCGTATAAAATACAATATATCGTATACAATATCAATACAATAAATCGTACTGATATACATACAGTGACATTTTTCACGCAACCTACATGACCGGAAATTGTAACCTTCCTTCTGATTAGGATACAAGTATCCGAACGTGTCTATGAATTCTCGGCTCAAAAAATCAGTCATACCCAACTGTACCCAGTCTTTCTTCTAGGATATATCCAGCATTTTTAACTTCCCGAAGGAAGGGTTTGTTTTCATCAAAAAATCCGATTCGCTAATTTTATGTTTTCTCGACGTTTCAAGCCATTCTGAATCGAATGAGACCAAATTTGGAAAAAGTATGTGTATGTGTGTGTGTGAACAGATTTTTTGCCGTAAATCGACGTTTTCTAAAAAAAAACTAAATTATAAAGTATATCTGTATATAAATGATAAACAGCTACAGAACTATTCTACTACGCATACAAAAAATGCGGGCGCACGCCTTAGGGGGCGCCAAAACGAGTTTGGAAATTAAATTATAATATATTATTTATATTTTTTATTATTTATATAAAATCTGGAATACTTGATAAATTATAATAAACAATCTAACTTAACTAGGGATACGGAGACACAAAAAGCATATTTATTTTGCAATGTGATATCAGTAGAAACAATTAACCGATTAATAACTGTGCAATTAGTAAATTGATCTGTTTATTGCTTAATCTACTTATTCATTTTTTCTTTGTTTGAAGTTACCGTGGAATCGAAAAGAAATTATCTAGTGTTCAATCCCATAAGCGCAAACCTGCGAAAGATTAAATTAATTGTTGGGATTATTGACGAAAAATTGCGAGCTGATTTAGTTGAAACAGAACTTGTTAAAAATATAAACAAATTATAATCGGGATAATGACTAATCGGGATACTTTTGTTTTTGTTGCAAACGTTTCGCATCTGCTGAACTTTGAAAGACATGCGTGGTTAGGGATATGAAAATGGAACAAATATGAAAAATGAAAGCAAAAATTTACTTTGGAACGAGAAGCTTAAGGCTTTTTTTATACCTAGTGGGTCTTCAATTTTTCAATGTGTTCCACAAATTTGATTTTAACCATTTTGCAGTACTAAAAGAGAAAACAATAAGCTTTTAAATTAACGCTAATAATAAAGTAATTAACAAAACGCACTATCCGAAAACATTATTGAAAATTATTTTTTATCCTTTTTAGCTAATAATAAAGGATTATTAAGCATATTTTACTATACATTATGTGGTTTAAGCCAGTATGAGTATAATCACGTAATTTTTTTTTCGATATCTTTTATGGTTACGCCAAAAATTGAGTTTGAAAAAGGGGCCACTTTGGCATATTTTCAATGACATCTCGGCCATAAGGTGAGATACAAAGTTGAAGTTTGGTATAACGGATATTTTCAAAATGACCTTCAAATGGCGTATAATATTAAATACAAATACAAGGGTATTAGTCAATTATGTATGGCAATGCGCCACACCCTTGCGCGTCGTGACTATTATGTACTCGTCTGGCAGACCCTTGCAACCGTCAGAATGGGCTGGCTTTTTACATATGCTTTCTGAACAGTTAAAAGAAGACACCCTCAAAATTTGAGCCTTGTGCGAGCAAGTTAAAAAAAATTTTTTTTTTACATTTTCACAAATTGAAGGGATGATGACGCAACCGCGGAATGACTGCCAGAATGGTACTTTCTTAATGGGCCGATAATAAAATATCATTAAAAAAATTTCTGGCTTTGTGAAAACAGGTTAGTCAAATAGTTCACTGGCTTTTAGACTATAAATGATAAACAGCTACACGAACTATTCTACTACGCATGCAAAAAATGCGGGCGCACGCCTTAGGGGGCGCCAAAACGAGTTTTGGAAATTAAATTTATAATATATTATTTATATTTTTTATTATTTATATAAAATCTAGAATACTTGATAAATTATAATAAACAATCTAACTTAACTAGGGATACGGAGACACAAAAAGCATATTTATTTTGCAATGTGATATCAGTAGAAACAATTAACCGATTAATAACTGTGCAATTAGTAAATTGATCTGTTTATTGCTTAATCTACTTATTCAATTTTTTCTTTGTTTGAAGCTACCGTGGAATCGAAAAAGAAATTATCTAGTGTGCAATCCCATAAGCGCAAACCTGCGAAAGATTAAATTAATTGTTGGGCATTATTGACGAAAAATTGCGAGCTGATTTAGTTGAAACAGAACTTGTTAAAAATATAAACAAATTATAATCGGGATAATGACTAATCGGGATACTTTTGTTTTTGTTGCAAATGTTTCGCATCTGCTGAACTTTGAAAGACATGCGTGGTTAGGGATATGAAAATGGAACAAATATGAAAAATGAAAGCAAAATTTACTTTGGAACGAGAAGCTTAAGGCTTTTTTTATACCTAGTGGTGTCCATATTCTAAAATTACTTGTAATTGTGAAGTTTACGACGCAATTTTGGATATTGTAAATAATGAAAAATTAAATTAACGTAAAATTTAAAAAATCCAACATGAAATACGAATGTTATGATTGAAAATGAAAAGCTAGTTTTTTTAGTTTTCTTTGCATGTTTGCTCAATAGAATAAATAGCATAATAAATAAGTAAAATGTTTCAAAACCCAAATATTAATAATGCAATACGTTAAAAATAATTGAAAATTCAAAAATATTTGATTATAATCAACCCGCGAATGGCCTAGATTTTCTAAATAAATTTAAAATCAATATATTTTATACGCTTTAGATTATATCTAATTTGTAATACTTAATAGCCATTATAAACGAAAAACATGTAGATTTCCTCTAAAATTTTAAAAGTGTCTGAGATATAATTCTGAAAAAGATGTATCTTCGGCATGTTAGAATAAAGCTATACTGCTTTAATATTTTTTAATATCTATAAAAATGCAAAGAATTTTTATGTTAAACTACGCCTAAATAAATATTGTTTTCACAATTTCACTTGTCGTGTAATTGCGTTGGCGATACAGTTTCATTCTTTGAACAGTTGTAGTATCTGTCTTGCATATAAAAATAATTTTCATTTTAATAACCTCAAAAATATATAGTAACCACGAATAATACAAAGTACTTCAATAAACTTGCGTGTCTTACACGGCACAGATTTTTCATTTGCTTTATTATTTGCACTATAATTATTTATACGGGACGGGATAAAATATTCTTCCGATCCAGACATTTTTTATTAACTCAAGATTTGTACTAATATAATATTTAACCTTAAAATGTAATGACATGAAACACCGATAAATGAACAATATGCTTCACGATTTTGGTTCGATTTTCGTACACACGTATAAAGTCACGCATACCAAGAAGCCTCGCACAAATACGACCAATCACAATCGAACCCGTATAGTGATATCATCGAGAGCGAATGACAAATCAATGGCACGCGACCTTGCCGTAACTCAGTTCCGTTGCATTTGTACGGATTCACATCCATGTCGCGCCTAAAGAAGTTTTACTTAAAAACAAATCGTCCACGTTTTAGCTCGCAATTCTGAATCGATTTTGAAAATTCAAATACCGTTCGAAAGATATTGGTAGGGAATCGTGCTGATTAGATTTTGGCATAGATCGGCCGGGCCGTTTTCTTGTAATAAAGTGTTAAAAAAAAATTCGACGATTTTTATGACTTTTTTTGTATGACCAAAGTCTTATATCTGCGGATCAGGACTCTAACATTAGTGTCGCACAGCAACTGAACGAGGTACTGCCAGCGGGGCGATTTGTGCATATAAACAAATTTGCGCCATTAGCTTGTGCTGAACAAGATGAAGAAAATAGTAAAATCGAAATGGAAGATGAATTTGTGACTACTAAACGCAAAAAACCTAACCCAACCGAACCGGAAACCTCAAAAAAAACAAAAAGAAGAACAATTTACCCAAAAAACAATGCCTGTAGTTTTAGATGATTTAGGAAAAAATAATTATGTTAAACTTCTGGCAAAACAGTGTAAGAACAAATTGCAAGTGCAATACAAAGGAAAACTGCACTACAGAATCACCACATACAGCGAAGGGGATTACAAAAAAGTGTACGAAAGTTTGAAACAAGACATCAAGAAATTTTACACTTTTCCACAGAAGGGATCTGAGTTTATAAAAATTGTTGCTGCAGGAATTCCACCTTACGTAACAAGTGATGAAATATATCAAGGACTGATCATAGAATTCTGCAGAATTGAGAAAGCTATTCAAATGACTAAAACCAACGTATTAGGTGAAAAAATCAAACTACCAGTGTTCGTACTTTTCTTTCATCATGAACAGGATATGGCTCGTATTAGAAACAAAAAACACTTAGCAGGGTACGCAGTCAAATGGGACAAATATAGATCAAATGGAAACATTACACAGTGCTACAACTGCCAAAATTTTGGTCACACTTCCTCTTATTGCAACCTTCAGAATAGATGTGTGAAATGTACAAAACCCCACGAGGCGTTCAGCTGCCCCAAAACCAGAGCGGAACCAGCGCAGTGCATCAACTGTTTAGGCAACCACCCCGCAAATTTCAAATCTTGTCCGAAACTACTGGAAATCAAAGCTAGAAGAGAACAACTGAAAATCAAGGCCAGACAAAATGTCTATTTTCCGGCACCTGCTCCTCTACCGTTAACCAGAAAATTCAATGCAGTGTTACAACATGGAGAGTTTCCAGCGCTACCTGAGCGAATGACAAATACCCTACCCTTACCTCAGAATCCAGTTCCATCGCCGCACCCTCAACAACAAGCCGCTCTGGATCAAGAAACAGGTACACAACCGCAGGCCAATAATTTTAATTTATCAGGTATCGTTTAAATTCATTCAAGAGGTTTTTGCAAAACCGGCAATAAAATTATCTCTTGAAAAAATTTTAAAATTAGCCCAAACTTTAAATTCAGCAATTGAAAATGAATATGATAATATATTAATTAATCATTTTATCTTTGGGAAATGATTTTAAAAATTAACGAATTAAATATACTTTACTGGAATGCACGCAGCATTAAAGCTAAAGCTTCTGAATTTAAACTATTACTTACTCATAACAACATACACATAGCATTGGTTTCCGAAACGTTTTTAAATCTCTTGAAAAAATTTTTAAAATTAGCGCAAACTTTAAATTCAGCAAATGAAAATGAATATGATAATATATTAATTAAACATTTTATCTTTGGGAAATGATTTTAAAAAATAACGAATTAAATATACTTTACTGGAATGCACGCAGCATTAAAGCTAAAGCTTCTGAATTTAAACTATTACTTACTCATAACAACATACACATAGCATTGGTTTCCGAAACGTTTTTAAAGTCACATATAAATTTTTCTATTTATGGTTACAAAAATTACAGGAACGATAAAGATGACATCAAAGGTCGTGGAACCGCTATTTTTATCAAAAATAACATCCCACATACCCATATTCCTACCCCCGTTCTTAATAATATAGAAGCAACAATTATTTCAATAAAAGTCTAAATTGGGACAAATAGCTTTTATTTCCGAAAAAAAATAAAAACCAATGTCACACCACAATTTTGTAAAAAGTCTTGTGAAACAGTTGAGAGGTGATTTTCGAAAATCTCAAACATTTCCATCTACATCGTTCTCCGACAATATACAGTCTAATCAGTGGCATGTTCTAAATTCGAGAGACAGAAAAAGAGATTGTATTGTCTGTTCTGACAGAAAAGAACCAGGAGGAAGGCGGCGAACAACATTTTATTGTGAAACCTTTCCAAATCAACCCGCTAGCAAGAAAAATTTTGGAGCCTAGCGTATGCGGACGATCTGGCAATTTTGGCAACAAGCGAAAAAGACTTACAGGAAACAATGAAGCGGCTAGAGCGATACTTGGAGAAAAGGAAATTGGTGTTGAATGAGGAAAAGTCGAAAGTTATGTTTTTTAAAAAAGGGGGAGGGAGAAAAAAAGTACAAACTGTCTATGGAAAGGGGTCAATATAGAAGAAGTTAAAGAGTTTACGTATCTGGGGTACCATTTTACAAAAAGTGGAAAAATCAAAGAAAATATAAAAATCTGACTAAAAAAGCAAACACAGTAATGAGAAGTACGTGGAGCCTCGGCGAAAAATTATTCCACAATAACTTCAGCAGAAGAATAAAGATGTTTGACAGTTTGGTAGTCGGAGTGTTGGCTTACTGCGCAGAGATTTGGGGTTAGAGAGAGATCGCAGAGCTCGAAAGAGTACAGAAGAGATACTTGAAATAGATACTTGGTCTGGAGTCCTGTACTTCAGATTATGTACTCTATGAGGAAGTAAAACGAGACAAATTACATCTGAGATTAGCTAAGAGAGCGATTAATTATGAAGAGAAACAGTTAAAGACAGGAGAGAATGCCGTAGTGAAGGAGTGTTTTAGCGAAAGAAGAAGAGATAAAGGAGATAAAGAGAGGTTGGATGAAAGGAGAAGATATATAAACAAATGTGGATTAGGCCAGGAGGGCATAGTTCAGCTGAGTGAAACCGGAGCGAATGTTGGAGAGATACTGCGGGAGAGAGGAAGCGAGGTACAAAGTCAAGAGCACTGGAACAAACTGGAAAGATCCAGATACAATAGAAAGTAAAGAGAAATAATGACAAGTGGACGTCCGCTGGAATCTAAGAGGCTGGAGCAATGGTTGCGATCAGAGATTAATTGCGCGGTATAGATGTGGCACCATGGAGAAAAATAACAAACACTGGCTGAACCCTGAAGAACGAAGGTGTGAGCTGTGTGGGAAGGATGAGGACACGGTTGAGCATTGGAAAGAAAGATGCGCGATGTTAGAGAGAACAAGCATTTCTATAGAAGACGTTTACTGTAGCAAGAATGACAAGGAAAGTCTAGGCTGGTTGAAAACAATCAATCGCATGAAGAAAACAAAGAAAAAAGAGTTACTTGGGCAACCAGTCTAGAACGAGCGCAACGGTAAAATGACTATGCCGCCGGCGGCATCCAAGTCGAAAGGGTTAAACTTGGTCAGTCCTGACTTTCTTATCTACTGATGCGAACGATCAGTAACGCGTTAACCAACTCAGCTGTACCGATATGACGCGCAACACTATTAGCGGATGTCTATCGGATCTAATCAGAATTTCTGCCCTTTTTACTCTCTATCTTCGAAACGGCTAGAACTGCCTATACCAAAAACTAATCAGTACGTCTCCACATCACTACGAATCGAATGTTTATTGAATCATTCAAATCGAACTATTTGTTCTCTCAGAACCTGCCATTTTTTGCACTTTTTGCTCCGTATCTTCAAAATGGCTAGACCTGCCTTCGCCAAAAACTAATCGGCACGTCGAATCGAATGATTTTTGAATTATTCAAATCGGTTGATCGGTGTTTCCGAAATCGTCGACGAAAGTTTGTATCCGCACACACACACACATACACACAAACACACACACATGCATCCATTTTTTCTAAGGTATGCCAAAATATTCAGAAACCTTTGAATCGTAAAGATATATAAAAGTTTTTATTTTCGATTTCCCTACGGGAAATTATAAATTTGGAAAAATATAAAAATGATAATTTCTTTAAATTTATAATCAACGATAGTGATATATTTCTTAATAATTTATAGAATGAAAAAATATTGTGAAAGACAGATCAAATTGCTTATTCTAAAGTCGTATTGATTTAAGTATATTATTAACACATTTTGGGAAGTTCATGCAACTTGCCTTAAGGCTAAAACCATAGATAAAAGAAGAGTATAGCTTTCAACTAGTTCTTATTTGTCTTTGGGTTTGATAAATATACTTCGTTATGAGCCACATTTACATCACACAATATTAATATTGCTTTTCTTTTGTCAAGATACTTTATATACTCTGCAAACACCTTGTTTTACTACAATAGTGTGGAAAGTGCCACTAATATTCCTTTGCCGTATTTGCATGAATACACTGAATGAATTGTATTCTGCAACAGCTATTTGTCATATTTTATAATAATTTTTATAATCAAATTGAACAACTAGCTGTAAGTGGAAATCTGTCTTAAGCCAATTAAGGCATCGTGCCTTAAGGCAAATTGCTGGAACTTCCCGTACCGCAATTTAAAATTCGAGTAATTAAAAATAATCAATAATAATCAATAAGAGTTGATCAATGATTTGAAACTTTAGAATTTCGAATCATATTAAATCGTTCTATCTTAAATCATTTATTTTGAAGTATTTTGGAAATTCTGAACTTTTTTTCAAAGCAATCGTACTGCTTTAACTACATAAAGACGAAATATTGAAGCGCGCAAGCGCCGCGTCGCCATCTAATGGATAAACATTAGTACGAAACCCATAGGAATGTAAACAAAATTTATACTTATTGTTAAAATTTCTATAAAATATCTGATAATTCGCTTACTCAAAAACGGCATGATCTTTTTTTGCACCCTCTGCTCCAACAAACTGGTACTAAAATGACAGCGCGACCGCGCTTCGTACCTGTTCTAGAGACAAAATATCAATACGCATAAGTGATAGCGCGCGTAGCACTAAAACAATATAATATTTGTATTTATTATTAAAATTTATATAAAATATCTGATATTCTGATGTGCATATGTCTAATGTTCATTTTTGACCGCCAAATGGCTCATTTTTTTACTTTTTCCTCCATATCTCCAAAGTCGTTGGACCTGCCTTTCCAAAAATTTGTACAGTTCTTCATTTCGTGAATACAAATGTTTTTTGAATTATTCAAATCGGACGCTCCGTTCTCTTAAAAACTGAGTTACCGTTTTCGGCACTTTTTGCCCCGTATCTTCGGAACGGCTAGACCTGCCTTCGCAAAAAACTAATCAGCACGTCTCCTCATCAATACGAATCGAATGTTTTTTGAATTATTCAAATCGGTTACCGAAATCGTCGACGAAAATTTGTATCCGCACATACATACATACACGCACACACACACACATACATCAATTTTTTCTAAGGTATGCCAAAATGTTCAGAAGGTTTTGAAACGTAAAGATCTATAAAAAAAATTATTTTCGATTTTTTTGCGATTACTATAACTTGCCCTACGGGAAGTTAAAAATTGGGTAAATCAGCTTATATCTTTCTTCCAAATATCTTCCCCACTATCTTCTTAGTGTAAATGGCTACTTGAGCATATCTTTTTAAATTTTTATCAGGCTTACTTTCATGGCAAATCAAGGTCAAGCAATTTATACTAATACTAATCACTTATTAAAAGCACTTTTTACCATATCATGGATTCAATTTGAAGATAATGCGAGAGTTCAAATGCTCCAAAGTGGCAACAGAACATATAGACATTCCGCATACTGCTTATGTTAATAATTGAGAAACTAGAAATTTTCTAACTGTTTGAAATAGGAAAACCAGCTATGGTTTGCTATGTAGCATAACGATCAATTTTTCACCAAAAAAGATATAACGAATGTCCATTTAATGAGAGTTGTCCTGATATTTATAGTCCAATGAAAATCTATTGTGTAAATCATATGGTATTATGTTTTCTAACAGACTGTTAATTTTAACAGAGTCCATCACAATCTTTTAGAATGTCGTAATTTTTAAACATAAGCACATTGAATGGTATTATTTAATAAGCACACATTCTGTTGCCAATATCGAGCATTATTTTCGACATTGTAAATAAAACTTTTGTAATCACTTGTTTTTCAAATATCTTAAAAGCATTGGTATATCAACTGAATTTTATTGGTATTTTATAGACATCATCAGATAAGTCATATTTCATATGATATAGAAAAAAAATTGTTTAGATTAGTTTTTCAGCTTTAACAATTAATCATAATATTTTTTTATAAAATCAGATGTATTAAATTTTATTATATATTTTTCATCTTTTGTAATACATTTAAAGCTGAATTAAAAATGTTATAGTGTAATATATTTAATATGAATGGAAAAAGTGTGTTTACTAAAATTGATCATTTGGTTCGAATGGATCAAAAAGTATGTTGTTAAGATAGATTAAAAGTGTATAGAAGTTCGTGATCTACCGAGATGCTGCCGAACTATATTAAACCACTTGCATTTTGTCGAAGGACCAGATATACTTAGATGATGGCTATATCAGACCGAATAAAGATAATATCAATAAAAGATTATGAATAACTGTTTAATTATTGTGTATTTGAAATGTTAAGATTTATAGATGTTAGATGTTAACTAAATTATATAGATTTTACAATTTTATACATTTTTCTGATTGGTCCATTTTGTAGAATTAACGACATTCCCTTACAGTTTTGGATCCAATCAGTAGCTGTTACATTTGTCAACCAATCAGGTATTGGTCGGTGATTGCATGATTCGTAGAATTAAAATTGGGTACAGGTAATGTGAGTTTCTTGGAAATATATTAATTGCAGGATGATATAGTTAGGGGCAGGAGATTAATATTCTTAGAAAAATGGATTACTGATATGATGACAGGTTTTGGGACAGGATGCGTGACAATGAAAGGGATTATTTTATCGTTTTAAATTATATAATAAGGGATGAGGGTTTATTATCGCTATCCTGCATGAAGGCAACAAAATATAATAATTAGACCAGGGTTGGGAATGAGGCGTTAACAAAGTGATTATATGATAAATATCACATTTGTATGAAAATAGTAGACCATTTGTTATATTTATTTAAAATATCAATTTCGTAAAGAATTAAGAAGTCCAATGTCTTGTTAACACTTATTGATTTATTCAGCATAAAAAGTAAACATCAAGTTTTAATTTTTGTAAGTTAGCAAAGCTGAGGTCGAGATGTATTCATGAATTAGTCTTTCTTTCAACAATGCAGATTTTTTAACTCCCTTCAGAAACTTTAAGAAAGTTTAAAATGAAAGTCTATATTCTGTCATTAAAAATTAATTTCATAATATTTTATAGCTTTTGTTTTTACATAAGTTTGACACAACCTAGTTTTTAATAAATTAAAAAATTACTACAAATTAAGTAATTATTGCTCTAAGATTAATTTACTGAAAGGCTAAACTAAAGTTTATGTGCCCCCATGATTGGGGGTACAGCAGCTTCTTCAGAATCGAAAAAGGAAACACACAATCAAATAACCGAACATCCTAAGATGAATATTGATACTGAAGATACCGAAGCAACGCCTATGCCGTCTGTCTCATGGCAAGTAGTAAGTTCAAGTAAAACTTTTAAGCGTAGGCGCACATCATCAAACAATTCACTTGAAAATCCAATAAAAGTTTCAAATAGATTTGACATATTAAATTTGACAACTGAAACATCAAATTCCAATGCCGTAAATCAAACGGATAAAAACATCACAACGTCCACCACTAAAATACAAAAACCTCCACCAATATTTGTGTACGGCATTACAGACTTTCCGGATATGAGAAGTGATTTAAATAAAATCATGGATGAAAATGATTATATACTTAAATCTATGCCGAATGATATAATTAGAATAAACACTAATTTACCGGACCAATATAGGGCAGTAATCAAGTTTTTTAAAAAGGAAAATGTAGTACAGTAAACCCTCGCTTTACGCGGCAAGTGCGTACCGTGCAGTATGGGAACCGTGCTATAAGAAACTCGTATTTAACATACAATTCAGGCTAATTCGTAGTGCGTTCTATGGAACCTTACATAGTGCAGTATGGGATCCGTGCTATGAAAGACTCAGAGTTGGTACAAATCGTACCATTTTTATCGCGCTGTATGGAGACCAAGGAATACAACTTGAAGTAGGAGTAATACGGACGAAATGACATGTAGGACATTGATACCTTATTCAAAAATTGGCGCGACACAGCAGTCAGCTCAAACGTGTTCTTAGGCAGCTATTATATAATCAAGCATGTCTAAAAGATAACAGTCGATAACAAAATTTACATCAATACCCGTTTGCACAACGAACTTATGGGCTGTTTACTAAATACCGTGTAATAAGAAGTCCGTGTAGTCGGAGGGATGTCGGATTTTTAGCTCCGTGTAGTATGGAAACCGTGTACCCAGAGTGCCGTGTAAAGCGAGGGCCTACTGTATATCACACTTATCAGATAAACCAGGAACGGTCTTATAGAGTTGTGATTAAAAATATACACCATACATATGACACCAATGAAATAAAAAATGAATTAGAGAAACTTAATTTTAAAGTAAGGTGTATAATTAATGTGAAACAACACAAAACCAAATTGCCCTTAAACATGTTTTTTGTTGATTTAGAACCTGCAGAAAACAATGGCGAAATATATAAACTAAAAAAATTGCTTAATCATGTGATTGTGGTGGAACCGCCACGTAAAAACAAAGGTGTTATACAATGTACTAAATGTCAAATGTATGGACATTTCAAAAATTATTGCAACAGACTTTTTGCCTGCGTTAAATGCGGTGGTCCTCATAATACTTCCGTATGTAAGAAAGAAAGATCATCTCCAGCAACATGTATTCTATGTGGTGGTGCTCACCCGGCAAACTACAAAGGTTGTCTTTTTTACAAGGATTATTACAAACAACATAATTACTACTTTCAAGAAGGAAGACGAACCACGGATAGAGTTAAAACATCGAAAATAGAAGAAACCAGACGTCCATTAGCTAATTCTTACAGTGACCATAGAAGCTACTCAGAAGTATTAAAGTTACAACGAAATAACGAAAACGAACAGTCACAGGTAACCGTTGCTCTTATCACATTAATTAGTGATTTTAAAGACATGTTCAAACAACTAATGGAGCAAAACAGGTTAGTCATGAACATGTTATCCAAATTAGTTAAAAATTAATGGCCAAGTTTCTTCGGATTGCTCAATGGAATGCAAATGGTGTTCTAAACCATAAAAATGAATTAATAATATTTTTACAACAACATATGATTGATGTGATGCTAATCAGTGAAACGCATTTAACAAGTAATCTACATTTCAAGATTCCTTTCTATTCCTTCTATAATACTAATCATCCAGACAATACTGCACACGCTGGATCTGGTATATTGATTAAAAACAGCATTTCACACTACTCACTAACAAATTTTCAAGAAAATTACTTGCAAGCATCTACAATTTGCATTAATACATTTCCTTATGATATCATTGTTTCTTCTGTATATTGTCCTCCACGTCACAGGATGAAAACAGATGATTATGAAAAATTCTTTGATACATTAGGACATAGATTTGTAGTGGGTGGTGATTTTAATAGCAAAAATACATTATGGGGCTCTAGACTTACCACTCCTAAAGGTAAGCAGTTGGCACAATTGCTTTTAAAAAAAAATTATTTATTCTTATCGACTGGAAAACCTACTTATTGGCCTATGGATAGAAACAAACACCCTGACCTTCTAGATTTTTATATAATAAATGGTATTTCTGATTTATACACAAACATAGAAGATAATTCAGATTTGTCATCAGATCATACACCTATTATAGCAACAATTAGCACCACAGTAATAAGAGTGAAAAAAATTAATGGTCTTTTTAATAGTAAAACTAACTGGAACTCTTTTAGAGAAGAAATCGATGCTAAATTAGACCTTAAAGTAAGATTGAAATCAGAAGCAGATATAGAGAATAACTTAAATTTTTATATAAATACTCTGAAAAAATCTGTACAAAATGCAACTCCACATATAACATATAGCAATACAACATCTAATATCCCAATGGAAATTAAAATATTAATAAGGAAAAAAAGACGAGCAAGGAAAATATGGCAAAGATCACGTAATCCCAGGGGTAAAACTGTATTCAACAATTTATCGAATGATCTAAAACAAAAGCTGAAAGTCATGCGGAACAACAGTGTAGCGGAATACATTACTAATCTTAGTAGATACGATTATTCGATATGGAATCCAATAAAATCTTTGAAGAAACCAATCCATTTTAACGCCCCAATGAGAATGGAATCACCATCATTAGGCGAATGGGCCAAAAGTGACCAAGAAAAGGCAAATTTGTTTGCAATTTATTTATCAGATGTGTTTACTCCAAATGATAACGTTATTGACAACGACGTAAGGAATGCTCTAAAAGCAATTCATGATGATTCTACAATTATAAAAAAAGTAACACCAAAAGAAATAAAAGAGTTTATTAAACTTATAAACAATAAGAAGAGTGCAGAGATAGATAACATAAAAGGAAGGGTCTTAAAAGAATTGTCAAGAAAAGCAATTGTTCTGCTGACATATATTTATAATGCAATTTTTAGGTTGGGATATTGGCCAAAATGTTTTAAAATTTCAGAGGTTATAATGATTTTAAAACCAGGAAAACCAGCTTCAAATGTCACATCTTACAGACCAATTAGTTTACTGCCAATTCTATCAAAATTGTTGGAAAAACTAATATTAGTAAGAATAAAAGAGTATTTAAATATAATACCTGATCATCAATTCGGGTTTAGAACCCAGCACTCCACAATACAACAATGCCATAGGATAGTAAATAGCATCCAAAAGGCAATAGAAAGAAATGAATATTGTTCAGCAATCTTTATCGATGTCAAACAGGCATTTGATAAAGTATGGCACGAGGGCCTACTCATCAAGATAAAAAATTCTTTGCCGCACAAGATATTTTTACTATTGAAAAGTTACTTAACAAATAGATTATTCAGAACTAGAGTTGGAACAGAAACAACAGAATTATGTAACATCAAGTCGGGGGTTCCACAAGGGAGTGTTTTAGGGCCACTTTTATACCTCATATATACACACGACATTCCAACTGACAGCAATGTCATAATTGGAACTTTTGCCGATGATACAGTTGTCATGGGAACTCATACAAATGCATCCGTCGCAACGTCAAAAGTTCAACAATATGTCTCTGAATTTGAAAAGTGGCTCAATAAGTGGAAGATTAAAATAAATGAAACAAAATCTAGCCATATAACCTTCACAACAAGAACCCTAGACTGCCCAAGCGTAAAAATAAACAACATAGAAATACCGAAATATGAGAGTGTAAAATACCTTGGGATTCATCTCGATAGAAAATTAAGCTGGTCAACGCACATCAAAATGAAAAGAAAACAGATAGAAAAGAAGTTCAAAGAGTTGTATTGGCTAATTGGCAGGAGTTCAAATATGTGCTATGAAAACAAACTCCTTATATATAAAACAATAATTATCCCAATCTGGACATACGGCATTGAGCTATGGGCGTGCGCAAGCAATTCAAATATAAAAAAAATACAAGTAGCGCAATCAAAAATTTTAAAATGCATTGTGAACGCACCCTGGTATGTTACAAATGACACCCTACATAAAGACTTAAAAATAAAAACTATTAATGAAATGTTAAAAGAAAGGAGCAAAAGATACCATGAAAAACTACCAGGTCACCCAAACACTTATTTAAAAGAGTTAAACGAGGAATATCCGACACGCAGATTGAAAAAAAAATGGCCATTCGACCTTAAATAAATGTCAAAAATAAAAATATAAAAGAGAGATATCTCATAGGAGATAATCTCTTATATGCATTAAAACCAACATCACATTGTCTTAAAAAATGTATTTAATTTTGATTGACAATAAAAGTATGCAAAAAAAAAAAAAATAATAATAATATTTTATAAATCAAAATTTTGTATTTTTAAAATTCACTGTTATTTACTAAGTATTTTAAAAATCTTTTTAGAGCCTTTGATTCTTAATTAATTTCATCATGTCGCATGCTCATCAAATATAATATACTAAATCATGAAACTTATAAAAATATGGCACTGACAATAAAAGTCAGTCTGCTAATTTTATAGTTTATTTGTAAAGAAATAAAAATAAACAAAAAAAAAATATCCATAAGACCATAACATTTAAATGTATTTTCATTCATAAGTAGATCTACTAATCCAGAATATTTACAATACTTAACATATATTGATTCATCAATTACTATCAAATATGTCAAAATTAATAGCTGGGATAAATGGTATGTAAATTGAATTTTATTTGTAAATTTAATTTTAAATAAAAAATATAAGCCGAATAAACGAATGTTAATACATTTCAAATATTTATAACAATTTTTATATATTTACAATATTAACTTGACGATGACTGATATAAACTGTATATACAATTTGTTCTAGAATCAATAATGATTACTAAAGTATACTGAATCTTGTTTAGTTATAATTAATGAGTGTGTGCAAAGTAAGATAAATATCAGTTAGTTACTAAATAAAGCGCTTGCAATAACTTAAAATGTTTCTTTCATTTATAATGTTTGAACGATTCGTGAACTATATAAATAACTAGCAAACCCGACGAACTCCGTTTCGCCACCAGATGGTTTCGTGAGAAAAATGAAGAAATTTTTTGTTTGTTTTATATTTGAAAAGGAAAAATTTGATCAGGAAGGAAAACCCGACTTATTTATATATATATTTTTTTATATATATTTGCAATTATTTAAAACAATTATTGATTATGTTTATTACTCGAAATTTTAATTACGGTGTGTGAAGTTCCAGCAATTTGCATTAAGGCACGATGCAATGCACCACTAATTTTCTTAGCTATAAACCTTGCGGAGCCCGAGATCTTTCCAACGAATGCAAAATCGTCGAAATCGGTTAGTGCGTTCTGGAGTTATATCGTCAGGGAGGAAAACCCGACTTATTTTTATATAATAGATAAATTTGAGAAACTTATACGGAATTAAATAGTTTATAAAAATTTCTGACGCTGTGCATCACTTATGCTTATTAAACTCCTGTAAGGAAAATTTTTGCATATCTTTACGTTTCAAAGGTTTCTTAACATTTTGGCATACCTCAGAAAAAATGGATGTTTTTGTTCAAAATTTCCAAAATATTTCAGAATATAAAGAAATCTTTTTTATCAAAATAGTCAATTTTTTCAAAATTTCAAATTTCTCAAAAATAATTTTTTTCAAAGCAAGTATTTTTAATCCTTTTTAAAAAAAATAATTTTTGGTACGGGAAATTCCAGCAATATGCCTTAAGGTACGATGCCATACACTATTAGTTTAGTCATGATGCATCACATCATTTATTCAACTTGTGAATTGAAACAGAAACCGGAAACTTGTTTCATGATTTTACCCTGCCTAGACAATATTCGTATTCGTACCCATTAGGGTTTGTCGGTTTACAAAAACCGGTTTTCTGACAAAAATTATGGAATTCGAAAACTGTTTTTTTAGTAGAAAAAGTCGGTTTTCACTGTATAAATGAGAAATGACAAATATATCCAAAGTTTCAAGCGTTTTGATTCTTGGAATCATATCGGTTGATTAGCATTTGGAATCTTATTAGTCTGCTATGGTTCCCAGAAAGGTTTTGTGTTATCTTTTTGTCTAATGTATATATTGATTTAGTTTTTATACCAGCGTGTATATTAATTTAAATCAGTGTGACTTCTTGAAGAAGAAACTTCCTCTACTCAAACTTCAAAAAAGAGTTTTTAGCCCTTGAAACCACAAATAAAAGAACAAAAACTTAGGATTATTATATCAAGCTTTAAAAGCAATTAAGTCTAGTTCGGTCGCAAGTAAGAGAGTATTTTCTGTTTTGGAAAATTTTGTGAGCAAACAAGGACACGTCTAAGTAACAAATCAATAGATGTTCTCAGTTTTTTGAAATCATATTTTAAAAAATAATTAGAATTTTTAAAATTAATTATAAGAATTGCTCGGAATAGAAAATACTCGGGGTTTTCTTTATGTTTTAAATTGTCTTTAAAACTACAATTGATATTAACAACTATGTATCAACATTTTTTATTTATTTTTTTTTAATTTTTATTCTGCAATCTATAAAAATAATTATATTTAGCAGAGAATGCTGACAAGTATTTACAACTGATTGTTTACAAATTAGTAGATACGCCCAGTGGTGTATCTACTATAGTCTTCTATATATATGAAAATAAGTCGGGTTTTCCTTCCTGACGAAATAACTCCAGAACGCACGAATCGATTTTGAGAATTTTGCATTTGTTCGAAAGGTCTCGGGCTCCGCAAGGTTTATAGCTAAAAAAATTAGTGGTGCATGGCATCGTGCCCTAATGCAAATTGCTGAAACTTCACGCACCGTAATTAAAAATTCGAGTGATAAAAATAATCAATAATTGTTTTAAATAATTTAAAATAGATTATCTTCTTCTTCTATATATATAAAAATAAGTTGGGTTTTCCTTCCTGACGGAATAACTCCAGAACGCACGAATCGATTTTGAGAATTTTGCATTCATTGGAAAGGTCTCGGGCTCCGCAAGGTTTATAGCTAAGAAAATTAGTGTTGCATGGCATCGTGCCTTAATGCAAATTGCTGGAACTTCACGCACCGTAATTAAAAATTCGAGTAATGACATTAGTGAGAATTATCAGAATTATGCTTGGTTAAGTCAACGAGCAATTCTTGCCGCAAAGAATAATGTACACGCACTGAATTTCACCATTCAATCAGAAATTGCTGGCGATTTGGTGACATACCAATGATTCCGACTGGTCTTCCGTTTGACTTCAAACGATTGCAATTTCCAGTGCGCCTTGCGTCCGCAATGACAATTAACAAGTCGCAAGGCCAATCGCTTAGTGTTTGCGGGATAAATTTCAACTAGATTATTTAGAAAATCTTTGTTTTTCACATGGGCAGTTAGACGTTGCCTATTCACGAGTTGAAAAACCATTTGCTTTGTTTGTGTTAACGTCAGACCAAAAAACGAAAAATATGGTTTACCAAAGAGCACTTCAATGAAACGGATAATTTGCGGATTCACTTTCATTTACTTAAAGAATTTCAACTTAAAACACTTCATTTATGTCATCGAAATTCATTACTGTTGTATAACAAAATCTAATTTTCTCTTTTCAAATATAAAACAAGCAAAAAAAAATTTCATCTTTCTCACGAAACCAACTGGTGGCGAAACGGAGTTCGTCGGGTTTGCTAGTTAATATATAAAAAAGAAAAAACTAAAGACAAATAAAGAGAAAATATTAAATCTTGAGGTATTTTCTTTTTGAGCCTGGTCGGCTGGCCTTCCTGGTATAAGTTGCATGCTAGTTGGTTTGGATGTGCGTCAATTATATTCTTATAATTACAGGCAAACATTGATATATGTTCTTGAATTGTAGGTATACCCGTGTCTTTGTGGAGAATCCATGTTGGCGTGTAGTGAGGAGCGTTTAATATTTGCCGCAGGAATTTGTTTTGTGCTCGTTGTATTATGTTTAAATTGCTCTTTTTAGCAGTACCCCAAAGTTGTAATCCGTAGGTCCACACGGGTTTGATCACAGCCTTATATATAAGTAATTTGTTGTAAGTTGATAATTCTGATTTTCTGTTTAGGAGCCAATAATATTTTTTGAAGATTAGATCTATTTGTTGTTTTTTGTTCTTTATGTGTACTTTCCAGTTGAGTTTCTTATCTAAGTGAATGCCGAGATACTTTATTGATTCTTTGGACGGAATAATTTCATTGTTGTAATGTATGTAATTTTTTGTTTGTTTTAATTAATAAATGTTTTTTATTTAAAAATGTATTTTTTTTCAATTATTCGAAAACTTTCCTTTCACTATGATAAAAACATATATCCACTATCATAAAATATAAATATATAATAACGAATGGTTATTTTTAAAGTTATTTAATCCAGATAAACTATTATTGTTTTATTCTACTAATTAAAATTAAAATAATTTTGTTTACTATTCATAAAATTGAACAATAAATTAATTCAGTCAAATTCTGCTTTAAATCACACTGAATTTGTGTATAAATTTTTGTTATTACAAAATATTCGAGCAAAAATTGATTTTCTATATGAAATTCGAAAACCGGTTAAAACCGGTTTTCTGAAATGTCGGTTTTTGTATAAACCCTAGTACCAATCTTAAAACCGGCCACAGACGTTTACTTATCTATGGACGTAACATGTGCAACTGAATGAATGCGTAACCAAGCGTATTTTCACAGTGCCAACAGACGGCTCAAGTTTAAGTATTTGCGCAAGCATATCATAAATGTCAACTGAGAAACGTCGAGACATAACCTAAAAATATATCTTTTTGATTAATTCATATATTTACAGCATCAGAAGAGAATTCAAAGCAAAGTGTTCAAAGGGCTAATTTAATAACTTTTCGATAACTTCATAAAATTGAACTCTTCTTTTATCTATGCTCTATGGCCATGACAGCTACATTTTAATTTCTGTGCATACTTCACACGTAAACAATTGTATGTCAGTGGCAATTGTCATTTGTCAGTTATGTTACAAAATATAACCTAGAAATATGTTTTTTGAGATTAGACAAAGATTTTGTTTTAATAAGTGCGTTTGACGTACTATAAGTGAACGATGTACGAATAACAATTAATGAAATACTTGTGGTTATAATAATATATTTCAAGAAGAGTTCAAGTTTTATGTTGTCGTTACCGGATTAAAAGATCATTTGCTCCAAAAATGTCTAAAAAACATCCGTCCACAAATTATACTTCATGTTTTAAAATTGATGGAGTTCCAATATTACCTCCTCTGGTGAGTTTTTTTTTATATTTATATTAGTTATGAAATTTTTATTGTCCTAATTGTATTGTTTTAAAGGTTTTGATAGTTATTTAATTCTATACAGATAACCGTAATAAGCAATATTTTTATAAAACTCTAATACAAAAGAATCCTAGTCAATTGCAATAATAGAGAAAAATGATGGTTGGCTTTTCAATTACTTTGCAGTGCTGTTCATCCTTATGAACACAAACTTAATTTTTCATTATCTTTGTGCAACGATTGTGCAAAACATAATGAATTTAATGTAGTTTGTGTTATTTTTAAAGTTTTTGCTTATACTTTTTTCAGTTGACCCCTGAAAAAAGAAAGGAAATGGCTTATTACAAACAACTAGCTTTAGCAGTTGAAGAAAGAATACGATTACTGAAGGAAAATAAATCAGAAACACCAAGTCACAGCAAGCAACAAATAGCTAATACAAATTTTTATCATTGTGGAGACTATAACTATGAATTAGTTTATGCTGAACCTTTATCTTCTAATACAACTACAGATCAAAATGTTTGCAATAAAAATAAGCAACTAGATTATACCTCTTCGTGTCCAAATCAAAGTACTTATGTAAAGGATAATTTGGAAGTTAAACATTTTACTTCAGTACCTGTCTTAGTCAGATCTAATTCCTATACACTTGATGAACCAAGTCCTCTGTTGCAAGCCCAACTAGAGAAACAAGGAATATTTGAAAATGGTAAAGGTAATAAATGGGTTACCAAAAATAATCATATGGGAGGATGTGGTGATAACATTGGACAGACCAAAATAGGTATTAAAAGAAAACTGCCGATGAAATATGCTGATAAAAAAAATTACAATGGGTATTCAATTGTGCCCAAAACTGCTTATGAATCTGATTTGAATACAGAATATGTATCTGATCAAAGCTCTACTGAATTTATATATTCATCTCAAACTAAACCCATGAATAGACAATCTGGCAGCATTTACAGTGTCTCCTCCAATTCTGGCTCTTCAAACCCTAGCGAAGAAACTAATGATTTAGAAACTACAATAGAAGCAAATACTATCGAAGCTGAAACATTAATGAGAGATGAATCATATCAAACATCCCATTGCAATGAATCTTATAACGGATCAGTTACAGAACAAAATTTATCTCAGAAAACTTCACGTCTAAGTGAAATTATAATACCCTTAGAAGCCCAGAAAAGCATTCAAAATCTAATAGAAACAATTCAAAATAATCACACAGCACAAATGCAGAAACTAATAGATCAGCAAAAAGTTGATCAAGAATTGTTAAAACAAGCTTTTGAAAAACACCAAGCAGTTCTTTTAAATGAAATACATAAATCGTATTCATTGCCTAAATTTTGTAATGCAAGTTCTGAAAATTCTGATCCTGAAATATCGCGTCTTCAAAATAGAGATAATAATGTTCATGGTTTTGAAGATAAATGTTCTGAAAATGGCAGTGATTTTATTAGGTCATCTGAGGTTATACTTTCTGAATCCAAGGATTTATTAAAATGTGCAAACTCTTCCATTGGTTCTCATGCGGAATCCCGATATCCAAGTGCAAAACTTTCCCAAGAATGTCTTTCTAGTATCACATCAAGTGTTGCACATAACTTGAACAGTAATGATTTACAAGAATTCACACCAAACTCCACTTTAGACGATTCTGAACAATATTGTACACCAATTGATACTCCAATTAAATCAAAATTAGATGATTATAAAAAATCAGTGCAATGCTTTGAAGATTTGAAAATTGAAGACATAAATGAAGAAACTGGTGATTATGGTAAAAAGTTGGATTGTGATCTTCAAGACGGTTCTAGTCAAACAAATATTTCTGTGGAAACTTGCAACAGAACAATTTCCTATTGTACTAGTTTGCATCGAGTGAAAGGTGAAGTGTTCCATGAAGTAAAACAGGAACAGTTTGTTGATCCAGAAATGGAGGTAAGTTTTAGTAATCAAAATTGGTTGTGTATAGCATTTTATTAATGCATATTATTTAAACATTGTTATACAACTATTACTTGAATTAATGAACAAATTATAATTTGAAATTCACATGCTGAACAATAGACCAATGTTTTTTAAAAATATATTCCAGTTAATTACTGAAAATTTCAAAACTAATGCATAAGGATGCTTGTTTAAAACATGTTACAAAGGGTTTGGTCTTGTTTTCAGATAGATTTAACCCTACCCTGGTATTTAAATTTTCGTGCCATTTTATAGCTTTTTTATAAAAAATCCGATATACAAATTTTCACCTTCCTAGCTTATCATTTGGCCAAGATATCATTGAAAATATGCGAAAGAGGCCTCTTTCCAAATGTACATTTATATTTTGAATATTTAATATGTTTGTATGCGTAAAATAAATATATTAACTTCCCGTAGGGTAGTTATAATAATGGGCTAAAAATCGAAAATGAAAATTTTCCGACGTTTTGAGGGTTTCTGAACATTTTGGCATACCTCAGAAAAAATGGATATGTATGTGTTAGGCTTGCACCAAATATTCGGTTAATATTCGGTATTCGGCATATTTGGCACCTTTTTTAATATTCGGCCGAATACCGAATAGTTAAAATAAAAGGCACCGCCGCCGCTCAGCGACAGTCGTGTTGGTGTCTTTTCTTTTATGCGAAAAAAAGCAATGGATCTGTATTTAGTATATATAATATGATATATAATAATATAAATGAATTAGTAATTGTTTATATAATAATTTAAACTTTATCGATTTTTGACATTATAAATGATTACGCGAACAACTTTTTTCTGAATATTCACAAGGTACTTTATTGTTACATGTTTATATTATTTAATGTGAATCATTCAAGCGTTTAACGCATGTGCTGTATCTATACAATAATGTCATTCATTATATTAAATCTAAAAATTTCCAAATAAAGAGCTATTAGTGAGAATAGTTGCCGAATATTCGGTATTCGGTCTTTGGAGCATGTCGAATATTCGGTATTCGGCATTTTGCCGAATATACTATTCGTTGCAAGCCTAGTGTGTGTATGTGTGTGTTTCGGGCGCACAGATCAACAGATTTGAATGGTTCAAAAAATATTCGATTCCTATTAATAGGGAGATGTGCTGATTAGTTTTTGGCAAAGGCAGGTTGAGCCATTACGGAGATAAAGAGCAAAGTGTGCAGAAAATAGAAGTCGAGTTTTTGAGAGGACGGAGCATCCGATTTAAATGATTTAAAAAACATTCAATTAGTAATGCTTGGGAGCAACGGTTATCAGTTTTTGGCAAAGGCAGGTCCAGCCATTTCGAAACTATAGAGCTATATATACAAAAAATTGCAGTTTTTGAGAGGAATAAGCATCCGAATTGAATGATTCAAAAAAATTCTGCTTGTGTTTACAAAACAATTGCTTTTGGAGTTTTTTTTGTATATTGAAACTAATTTAGATTTCAATTTTAATTCTAACTGAAGGTTTAAAGCTCACTTATATACTTTAAATAAACAACTTTAACTTTGTAATTCAGTTTATATAATTCTTATAAATAAATATTAGACAAATGTTACAGTATTTATAATAATCTATTTAAAAACATTTAATATTTCTCGAACATTTCGTTACGGTATGGGAAGTTCCAGCAATTTGCCTCAAGGCACGATGCCATACACAACTAGTTCATTTTTATTTAGGAATGCTTGCATGATCATATTGCGCATATTTTCAGTTATATCTCTGCCAAATGATGAGCCAGGTAGTTGAAAATTTGTATATCGGATTTTTTCGAAAAGAGCTATAAAATGACATCAAAATCATTTTAATATCAGGGTGGGGCCAATTCTGTATGGAAAAACCATACAGGAGTTTAGACCAAACCCTTTATAATGTCATTGAATGAATATTTGTGGTTTTTATTCGAAATTGTTGTTATTTTTAACTTCCCGTAGGGTAAGTTATTGTAATGGGCCGAAAATCGGAATTGAAAATTTTTACATTTCTCGACGTTTTGAAGGTTTCTGAACGTTTTGGCATACCTCAGAAAAAATGGATGTGTGTGTGTGTGTGTGTGTGTGTGTGTGTGTGTGTGTATGTATGTGTGGATACAAATTTCCAGTCACGTTTTAGGGCGCACGGATCAACCGATTTGAATGGTTCAAAAAACATTCGATTCCTATTGATAGGGAAAAGAGCTGATTAGTTTTTGGCAAAGGCAGGTCCAGCCGTTTCGGAGATACGGAGCAAAGAGTGCAGAAAGTAGAAATCGAATTTTTGAGAGAACGGAGTATCCGATTTGAATGATCTAAAAAACATTCAATTAGTAATGATTGGGAGAAGGGGTTATTAGTTTTTCGCAAAGGCAGGCCCAGCCATTTCGGAGATACAGAGCTAAATGTACAAAAAATGGCAGTTTTTGAGAGAACTAAGCGTCCGATTCAATTGATTCAAAGAACTTTCTGCTTGTCTTAACAAAATAATTGATTTTGGAAAAAAAATTTTGTCCCATTTTTTTTTTTTTTTTTTTTTTTTTTTTTTTTTTTTTTTTTAATTTTTTGTATATCGAAAATAATTCAGATTTTATTTTTAATTCTGACTATAGTTCTAATATACTTTAAACAATTAATTTCAACTCTGCAATTCAGTTTATATAATTCTTATAAATATTAGACAATGTTACAATATTTATAATAATCTATTTGAAAACATTCAATATTCCTCGAACATTTCGTTACGGTACGGGAAGTTCCAGCAATTTGCCTTAAGGCACGATGCCACCCACCCCACTAGTTAGTGTATATGCATCGTACATTTATTTAGAATCTTAGATATAGATTATGAATTAACAGATATTAGTCAATCGAGTTGATTTATAAAATTAATGGTCTAGTGAACGCAGCTTTGATATAGCATAAAGAACATTTTATGATGCCAAATGTCTCGGTTTCATTAAATACTGTGTGTCACAAGCAGGGCCGGATTTAGAATTTTGGCGCCCTGGGGCACTGACAAAAATGGCGCCCCATCCCTGAAATTGTACTTAAATTGTTTTTATATATTATTCCTGTACCAAAAATTAAAATTAAAATAAAAAAAAATTGAAAACTGAAAAATTAAAAAATTTTGAGTTTTTTTGTATTTTGAAATATTGAACTTTTTTAAAAACAATCGCTCATTTTGCCAATATATGTCAATTTTTTTAACGATATTGGACGCTCCGTTTCTCAAAGACGGAATTACCGTTTTTGGCATTTTGGCCTGTATCTTCAAAACAGTTGGACCTGCCTTGGCCAATAACTAATCAGCACGTCTCCTTATCAATAGAAATCGAATCATTCGAATCGGTTGATCCGTGTTCTCGAAATCGACTTGAATAATTAAAAAATATTAGATTTGTATTGATGGGGAGACATGCTGATTAGTTTTTGGCACAAACAGAACCAGCGGTTTCGGAAATTGGAAATTGAGCTACGCAGTGCGATTGCTTTGAAAAAAGTTCATAATTTTCAAAAAATTTCAATATACATATAAAAAAAAGTTTTTAAAAGGGCTTTTTTTCATTTTTCTAAAAATTTTAAAGCTCTTTATACAATGTAATTTTCAGTACGAGAAATTCCAGTTATTTGCAATAATTAATGGAACAATGCCATGAGTCATTAGCTTAAATTTTTTTCGGCGCTATAAGCTTGGAAGTGCATAAATTTGTCGTCCTAAGTGGGCTGGAAATTTGAAGAACATATTTTTCTTAAACCTTCAGCTCGTTTACGAAACTTTATATTATCCAAATTGCCAAATTGCCAAATTTGATAATAACTTATTAACCAATTTGATAATTTACGTTCGGAGAGGGAGGCAAAGCAAAATAATAAATTTTAATAATTGGCTGTTTGAACCCAAATTTTGCATTGCAATCGTATTATGTTTTGTTAATTATATTTCTTGAATGTTATTAAAAAATTAGTATAGCATTTTTTTTCTCCTTATCAAAATTTTGCCCCCCCCCCCCGAAAAACTGCCACCCCAGGCAGTAGCCACGACTGCCCCTATTGTAAATCCAGCACTGGTCACAAGTATTTCAAATTTTTGTGTTTTGTAGGAAACCAAGCCAAGATATCATGTTTACAAATAGAATTTCTATGCAAAGAATAATATTGCACTAAATATATTATGAGTAGTATTTATATATTTAGTAAATACATTTAGTACAAGCATATTATTTGTATAGCTCATATTAAATCTACATGATTCTTTACCTAAATATCAGAATTGGTTTCATATTTTATATTTGGTCTATAATTATTAAAAAATATTGTGCAATCAATCCATGAAGGACGATATACTCCCCACCCTCTTTCACACCGATAGATATAAGTAAGTGTTAACATTTTTGTTAAATAGGAATTTAGAAATGTATATGAACAGATTGCTCCGTTAGAAAGATCGTGTTGTCTTGTTATGTATAGAACATATTTTGGAAATGAATGTAAATTTGGTCGTTTGTGTTATGATGTGTCTGTGTTATATTGTTAGAGGAAGGACCGCGCCTCGACGGTGATTTGTGCGGCCGCCCGTTCGTTCCTCGTCCGCCGCCTGCTGAGGACGCAGAAAGTTTGTTCGATAAAACGCGCCATCAGGGAGACGCTGCTCTGCGCCTTGAAATTGCACGGCGAAGGCGGAATCAAGACAACCGATGCCGATTTGCATCGCAGGCTCATTCAACAGGTCAGTCGACTGTTGCTAATTAATTAATTTCAACAACAATTCAAAACTTAAACTTAAATCAATGATATATTCGGCACGTTGTATCAGTTTGCTTTCAAATATTCAAAATCGCCGTACTCGTTTTCGGGAAAGCATTCAAAATTTGCGTTCACATACAACATATACATTACTTCCAAACGATTCAAAATAAATTAGAATATAAACTTTAAAAAAATTACAGAATATGTGATAATACAGCATTCTCTTCTCAAAATTCACTATTATTTATATTCAAAGTATTTTTTAACCTTCATTATTTTATAATCTTTTTTTTCTAAAAACGGTAATATGACCAAATAATAATTCATAAAGCAATATTTTCATAGAAACAAAAATATAAAAAATGATATACTACACATAATTTGATTTGATATTACACTTTTCTGTGCAGTGATAAGAAAACTGTCACGACCTTAATACTTCCAATGCTCACACAGTCATAGCAAACGAATTGCATAAACATATGTTTTCGTCAGAATGCGGCACCGAGTTGCTAGTAGATTGCTTTTAAATTAGTGCCGAATGGTGAGGGTTTAAAATGAAAATGTTTTAATCATAAAAAAAATTAACACTTTTGGGACGGCACCGATTTCAAAACAATCCACTTTACCGGCTGTAAACTTGATTTCATTGTGTATGTTATGCAATTTGTTTGATAAAAATTTGTGGTCATTGAAGGACATACATTTATAATATTAATTTATTTTTGATCTGTCAGAACAGACAATACAATCCCTTTTTCTTTCACTCGCATTTAGAATATGCCACTGATTAGTCAATATATTTGGTTATTTTTTTGTTGCCATAATGGTTTATTTTTTCTATTATATTGTCTAATAATTCATTTGTAAAATATAAAGCAAATAACCTATTGGATCTTATATTGCTTGGTATTTGTAGTCGGGGTGTTTGTTGATGTATGTCAAACTCGATTATTGAAGGAGAATCGGCACATTCGCTAATGTCTTTCCGCTCTTCATTTATTTTATCGAACTTCTTTTTCTTTTTGTTGGTTGGATAATATCATCATCACATTCATCACTATCATCGGTGCGAATAGTAATTTCGTAAAATTTGTCTGTAAGAATGTCTATTTGAAACCCATCTTCGCTACTGCTTAATTCACAAAATTTACCAGTCGTTTTGCCATATTTAAAAGCGCTCGGTCGTTTTAAATATTAAAAAAAAGACCATATAGCAAAGAAAAAGGCTAAAAATACTACTAAAATAACTTAAAATTATTTTCAAAATACAACACTGTTTATCACTGCTATATGTAATTTATTCAACTTTTCGATGCAAAATGAGTCATTGTTTATAAAATAGCCTGTGCCTCACAGAGTATGTTTGTCCACTGAGGTGGACAGCCCTCCCTAAAGTGTTAATGTTTCGTTTCATGGCCAACGCCCGTAGCATAATATACTACATGTGCATGTCCTTGTTCTTAGATTTATTTGTTACGAGTACGGTAGTAAATAATTGGATTAAATCAAGTATACAAATCGGAAAAACGATACAACAACAACTAGCAAGCAAGTAAAACGTCATTCACATCAAGGATCCTTAAATCTGTATAACAATTCAAAATTTGATTTTGGTACTTTCAGTTAAATTCGGCATGCCACGAGCTGCACGACATCTTCTTCAAGACCACCGTAGCCGAACGAATGCGTATGATTTCCTGCGATAGGGACATCATGACTGGTTCCTACCGTCACCACCGGGCCGGGAGCACCATGTCGAATAACAGTGCCGACAATCGTCACAGGAACTATTCCCTGGATTGTCGGCAGCACTCGAGACACACCAGCTCCAGGTCGCTGGATAAGCATAGTGAGGCCAATTATGGTGAGATAATAGAATGTGATATTTGAGATAATACGAATGATCTTATTTGTCGTTAACCAGCGATATTAGTATAATATTCATTACTTACAATAATCTTACGAATTCTACGAACGTATAGCATCAGTGCATACGATATAAATTTATTATTAGTATTTATTAAATTCCCGTAGGGTAAGTTATTGTAATGGGCCGAAAATCGAAATTGAAAATTTTTACATTTCTCAACGTTTTGAAGGTTTCTGAACATTTTGGCATACCTCAGAAAAAATGGATGTGTGTGTGTATGTATGTATGGATACAATTTTTCGTCCACGTTTTCGGGCGCACGGATCAACCGATTTGAATGGTTGAAAAAACATTCGATTTCTATTGATAGGGAGATGTGCTGAGTAGTTTTTGGCAAAGGCAGGTCTAGCCGTTACGGAGATACGGAGCAAAGAATGCAGAAAATAGAAATCGAGTTTTTGAGTGAACGGATCATTCGATTTGAATGATCTAAAAAACATTCAATTAGTAATGATTGGGAGAAGTGATTATTAGTTTTTCACAATGACAGGCTCAGCCATTTCGAAGATCCAGAGCTAAATCTGCAAAAAATTGCAGTTTTTGAGAGAACTAAGCGTCCAATTTAAATGATTCAAAGAACTTTCAGCTTGTTTCAACAAAATAATTGATTTTGGAAAAAAAAATTGTATCATTTTTTTTGTTTTTTTAGTTTTTTTTGTATCGAAAATAATTCAGATTTTAATCCTGACTAAAGTTCTAATATACTTTCATCAAATAATTTTAACTTTAAAATTTTTTAAATATTTGACAATGTTACAATATTTATAATAATCTATTTGAAAACATTCAGTATTCCTCGAACATTTCGTTACGGTACGGGAAGTTTCAGCAATTTGCCTTAAGGCACGATGCCATACACCCCACTAGTTAATTTTATGAATGTCATTTGGTAGTTTAGAAACTAAAAATCTATATCGTTAAAACTGTATCAATACAAACCTTAAGTGGTTAGGGGTATTCAGAGACACAAAAAATGAGAATTTTCAGTATTTTTTTGTTATTAAACGATGTTTTTTACAATAATAGTAATACGACATTATCATATAATATTTTGACATGAAATAACAAAAATTTCAGAAAAAAAAATATTTCCAGAGTTATAGCTATTTTTGTTGACCCAGTTTAAAAAACAGTTCTGGCGGTGACAGTCATAACTCCTTGGAGATTTATCTAAAATCAATCGAATAAGTAAAAATAGTATTATAAATAGATAATCCTGAGCCTGATCGAAGCTTTTCTTATTTTTTCAAAAATTAAGATGGTGGCATCAGATGAAAAAAAATTGATTTTTCGAAAAAAATCAACAGTTAATTGGTCTTAAAAAGTTTAATTTTTTAAAAAAAATAAAAATCCTTCGATCAGGCCCGAGTTTGTTATGTATTCTAAAGCTGTATAAATTTAATTAAAATTTACATAAGCGGTTTTTGAGTTACAGTTGTCACCAGTTCAAAAAAATAGTTTTGAGAAAAACGCGTTTAAATTTTCACATTGGATTTACGTACAGAAATACGAATTATTGAATTACTTAAACCGAGTCATCTAATTCTGGGCCATTTAATAGTCATCGTGGAAGTTTCCAAAATTTCTATTTGCTGTTGCCTACGAAACATTTTCGTTGGCGCGCTGATCTGCCACTTTCACACGTGCAGCATCCAATTTTTCACCAAAAGGAAATATACCCACAATTAGGTCATATAATCAATAATAATGATTATGTATATGTATATATCACGGTTTTTGGGCATATTTTTCACACTAGTTGGTTGAAGCTCTCAATTTTTTTCTGATTATGGATTCAATCTTGAACTACACATCTTGTAAGTAAATTATCATTGCTGAGATCATCGTAAATCGGTTTAGTAGCTTTTAAAACATCAGAAGGTAAGGGAGAATATTCTTGAGTATAAGTATCAAGCATTCCACTTGCTTCGGCGTGTTGGTAAGAGCCTAATAACCCAAAAAGTAATCATCGGATAAACTTGAAATTTTCAAAGAATATTTTCAAGATATTACACTTAACGAAAATGCTAAAAAATAAATATTGATTTTTCAAATATTCCAAGTACCCTTAACCCCTCAAACTAGTTGTAAGTGTCATTTTTCCTTAAGGCAAGTTGCATGAACTTCCAGACATAATTGCGAGTGATTTATAAGTATACCGAGTTGGTGTAGAGCCCATAATGTGAAAAACTATTGCAGATCATTTAATTTTGTACAATTTTTTTATTACACACAGTGCCATGGAGTATTTTTTAAAAGCGCAGACGCTTAATTCAAACTTCAAAATAACAGCCATGCTGATCATATAAAAAAACAACGCGATTAGCTAAAGATTTGATAAAGTTTTATCGAATGCTTTTTAAATTTTTGAAATCGGTTTAGCCATTTTTGAAGAGATGTCGAGATATCTTTACATTTCAAGACTTCTGAACATTTTGGCATGCCTTAAACAAATTTGATGTCGGTGTGTGTTGCTTATGTATGTACGTATATAATTTCTCGCCGTCGTTTTCGACAGCACGATTAAACCGATTTCAATGATTAAAAAAACATTTTACTTTTATGGACAAAATCAAAAATTGGTTACAATTTGGGAAGGCAGGTCGAGCAGTGTCGGAGATACAGAAAAAAAGTTTTTAAAAAAATGACATTTTGCTTAGCTATCAAAAATGATCATTAAACATATGCACACCCAGTGGCGTACCTAGAACTTTTGCCGCTCGGGGCGATCTCCAGATTGCCGCCCTTTCAATTATAAGTCAGTCAAATAGTTAGTTTTCATAAATTAATACAAATAAACTAGTGGTGCATGGCATCGTGCCTTAAGGTAAATTGCTGGCACTTTCCGTACCGAAACATAAAATTTTTAAAAAAGATTTAAATTTTTTTTTTATATTTTGAAATTTGTTGAAAAGTTGTAACTTTTTTTTCAAATCAATTGCGCTGCGCAGCTGTTTTAGAGACGAAATATCGAAGCGCGTAAGCGTCACGTTGCAGTCTAACGGATACACATTGATACGAAACCCATAGAAATGTAAATTTGTTCTTATTATTAAAATCTCTAGAAAATATCAGATAATTTAACGTGAATATGTCTAATGATTATTTTGGACCGCCAAATGTCATTTTTTTACTTTTTCTTATTGAATCTCTGTAACCGCTAGACCTGTCATTCCAAAAACAGTTCTTCGTTTAGTCAATACAAATAAAATGTTTTTTGAATTATTTAAATCGGACGCTTTGTTCTCTCAAGAACTAAATTACAATTTTTGGCTTTTTTGTCCCGTATCTTTGAAACGGCTGGACCTGCCTTTGCCAAAAACTAATCAGCACGTCTTTCAGTACGAATCGAATGTTTTGTTCAAATAGGATGCCAAAATTCAGAAACCTCTGAAACGTATAGATATATAAAAATTTTCACTTTCGATTTTTTTGCGATTACTATATATAATTTACTCTACCGAAGTTAATAAATTATTAAGTTATTTAATCAATATTAATTAATACACAGAGTGATTTTTTTAGACATATTTATATGCACTCGTTAACATATTTATATAATGCCCTAAGGCTTTGCAGACCTAGCAGATCGCCTTTCGCCAGCCCTGATTTTCAAAAGAAAAATTGATGATTTAAAAAAATATTAATATATCACTTCAAAGTAATCATATAAACTTTTCAAAAGAAATGACATTTATAAGCTGGTATAAAAAAAAAATAGGAAAAATAGCTGAACAAAATCGTAAAGATACAATAAAATAAAATTATTATCCTGTTCTCAAACTAGAATTCAAAATTTACACTAATATACATTTATATACACCGAGGAATAAAATTCTAAATCATATTATCATCATCATCATCAGTTAATCATAATTTATATAAATCAAATATTGACAATAATAACAATCATAATAATCATTTATGATTCAAGAAAGAAAACTAGTGGTGTATGGCATTGTAACTTAAGGCAAATTGCTGGAACTTCCCGTACCGTAAGGAAGATTCGAGGAAAATTAAATGTTTCCAAATAGATAATTATAAATACTGTAACTTATATATGTTTACAGAAAAGTAAATAAACCAAATTTAATCAATCAAATTTAAAATAAAGGATATTTTCTAATATTTATAAGAAATACATAAACTGAATTACAAAGTTAAAATTATTTGTTTCAAGTATATAAGTAAGCATTTAAACATTAGACAGAATTCAAATTAAAATCCACGTAGAAAGTTTTTTGAATCATTCAAATCGGATGCTTAGTTTTCTCAATAACAGATATTTTTTGAACATTTTGCTTGGTATCTCCGAAACGATTGGATCTGCCGTTGCCAAAAACTAATCACCACTTCTCACCATCATTACAAATTGAAGCTTTTTGGATCAATCAAATCGGATGTTTCATTTTCTCAAAAACTCGATTTCTATTTTCTGTACCCTTTGATTCGTATCTCCGCAACGGCTGACCTAATCAGCACATCTCCCTATCATTAGGAATCAAATGTGTTTTGAACCATTCAAATCGGTTGATACGTGCGCCCGAAAACGTGAACGAAAAAATGCGGACACACAAAACACACACACTTCCATTTTTTCTGAGTTATGCCAAAATGTTCAGAAACCTTCAAAACGTGAAGAAAAGCAAAAAAAATCATTTTCGATATTCGGCCCATTACTATAACTTACGCTACGGTAGTTGATAAATATGAAATTAATAAGTTGCTTTTTACAACTATGTATAAGTAAACTCCCTCTAGGTACGCCACTGTGCACACCAAATAACCATATAATTTAGTAATGATTACTAATTTTCTTTAAAAAAAAAGGATTTCGTACCAAGATTTTAAAGTCCACTTATATGCTTCAAAGAAATGTTCTCAACATTTTTGCAGTATTGATCAACCGACTTTAGTGATTCGAAAAACATTCGATTCGTACTGACAGCGAGACGTACTAGTTATTTTTCATAAAATTTTCATAAAATGGTTATCGTAAAAATGGTCAGTTTTTGAGAGATCATCGGATCAAACGAATCATTCGTTTTGAATGTTTCGAAAAACATTTTACTTGTTGGCGGTGTGAAAAAATGATTAGTTTTTGGGGAAGGCAGGTTCAAAATTCAATATTTTTTTCAAATTTTCGCAATTTTTCTCTCTTAAACACTCAAAACAATGAAATTATTTTAAAATTTTCAGAACGCTTTAAGGAAAAAATACGATTTTTTATTCAACAAAATTTTCTAACAAAATTAATAATTCGATAATGATGATACTGATTTCATAGGTCAATATTGATTATATAAAACTAAAGCATTTTGTTATCTTTTTAACTTCCCGTAGCGTAAATTATAGCAATCGCAAAAAAATCGAAAATGAAATTTTTTATATCTTTACGTTTCAGAACCATCTGAACATTTTGGCATACCTTAGCAAAAATAGATGTATGTGTGTGTGTTGTGTGTATGTAGTATGTATGTGTGTATGTTTGGATACAATTTTTCGTCCTTGATTTCGAAAGCAGATTCAAAAAAGATTCGATTTGTATGGATGCGAAGACGTGGTGATTAATTTATGCCAAAGGCAGATCCAGCCGTTTCGAAGATACGGGGTAAAAAGTAACAAAAATGGCAATTTTGATAGAACGGAGCGTCCGATCTGAATGCGAATCAAATAACATATAACTTGTATTGATATAATGAAGAGTTGATTAAATTTTTGGGAAAACAGGCCAACGATTTCGGAGATCCAATGAAATAAGTTTTAAAAAAATGCCATTTGTCGGTCAAAAATAATCATTAGATATATGCACATCAAATTATTAGATATTTTATAGATTTTAATAATAATTACTTGTAATTTTAGACTGCGATGCGATGTGCCGCGCTTTGGTGTTTTGTTTCTAAAACAGCTACGCCACGCAATTGCTTTTAAAAAAATCAAACTTTTCAAAAAAAAAAAAAAATTAATGCATTTAAAAATTATAAATTACGGTACGGAAAATTCCAGCAATTTGCCTTAAGGCACGATGCCATGCAGCACTAGTTATTATTATTTTATTGAATTCTTAGAAATACGAGATCTCATGGCTTCATGCTATCTATAATCGGATACGATTCATGTATGTTTATTGTTTACATTCCAATACAATTTGTGGTTGTTTGTGCACATATATGCATAAAGTATAACACTTCTAAAATCTAAAATAATTGTTATTATTATTGTTACTGTTATTGTTACTTTCATTCGTTACACATCAATAATCATTGATATGTAACGAACAAATTACATTGATAATTTCTGTTCTTTATTTATCAATTTTAATCTACGAATGTTTTTCATGGAAAGTTCCAGCAATATGCTTTAAGGCACAATGCCATGCCCTAATAGTTCAAATTTGGTTTCATTCGATTCAGAATTACTTGAAACATCGTAGAAATATAAAATTAGCAAATAGGATTTTTTTGCGAAAACAAACTTCTCCGTCGGTTAAAAAATGGTATAAAATGTTTTGTTCTCAAATATTATGAATATTCGAAAGTAGTAATAATTATCGAAACTTCAATGTGTACTATTTCTCTCAAAAAAATTTTGAATTTGTGAAAACACTATTCAAATGCTGAAATACATCCAATTAAACACTGTATTTTATCTAAAGAACATTATATATACCAATTTTGAAATTTATTTTTTGTGTTCAGTGGTAAGCAAACCATAAAGTTCAAATTGATTGCGTTATACTATTTGGATTAGTACTTGTTTTTAGTAACTCTTGTATAGGTTTTCTTACTTACAATATTGCTTGTAATATTGCCTTAGTAGATTCTTCTTATTTAAATTTAAAAATTCAATGAAACCTGAATCGAAGAAATGTATTGGGCCATATTTATGAATGAGAAATGTAGCAACCTAACAACTAGATTTTCTATAATTCATTCTCAAAGTATATTTTTTTTTAGTTTAAGGCTGTTTTAAGTTTTGATATGTTTAATGTAGAATAACAAATTTATAATTAAGAATGAACGAATTAGAATAACGGAATTGTGATTTTCAAACTAATTTATATGAAATGAAGTATTTTAGCGTACATATTTTTATACTAGTATTAATGAAAGATAAGAGAAAAAACATTGCTAGTTCAATTGCAAAATGAACCGTATCGAGCAAAAATGCAAGAAATGCTTTATATATATTGAAATATATATGAAGGATCAGTAATAATATATATGAAGGATACATTTTCAATTTCATATTCCGAAGGCTATCAGTAAAAGTTTGATTTTATCCCTTAACCAATCCTGTATTAAATTCAATAAGTAAATATTATATTCATTGATTATTTATTTTTTATGACCATACAAATATAACTTAATAATCCTATATTATATGTAAAATATGTATAATATACATCTGTTATATAATAAAGAGTTTTAATATGTAAAATGTACTGAAAAAAAATTCAGGTTCAAGTTGCAACACATGAAAATTTTGAATTTTAACTTTTTTTTCTCTATTAGTTGCTATCAGACCTGGGTGACATATTTTCTAGAAATGCATTGGGAGTTGTGGTACAATTGAATTATTAATATAGAAAATATTCAAAAATATCAGAATAAACTTGTATTAAAAGAATGATACATACATGATAATTATAATTTCATAATATTAAATTAACAATCATTCATTAAGACTAACTGTATTTTTGTCGTATACTAATCATTAATGATGTTTATGTTTAATAACAGAAAAGACTTCACAGAAAGATGTACGACGTTCCATGTCATATTCTATAACTCGAAAACCATGGCGATAATACTATGTGGAGAGCGTATTGGTATCGTAACTTTCAGAACGATTTGTTAAATTACAATACATTTGTAAATAAATCAATTAATTGAAAATTAACAGTATTACATAGATCGTAGGAAATATTATATATGCAAAAAAAATCAAATCAAACTTATTTTGTAACAATAAAATGTGTATTAGAAAGTAATTCTCATAACACACATATTTATCATTTTTATTTATATTTTATTAATATAAAATTTTGATATCACGTGTTTATACTATAAATACTATTAGTATTTTCATTCGTTTTTTTTTTAAATACATAAGTTAAAATAAATTTAAAAGTTTCAGTCATAAAAAAACTCAATATAAGCTGAATATAAAATAATCTTGCAATAAATTAAAAAGTAAACATTTAGTCATTAGTAAAAATTTTGGAAACATCAATTTACATTTCTATGAAAGACAAATAAATAATCCACAACATAAACATAAACATAAATGCATAATGACTAATTACACTTCAACACACCTCATGTGTTAGACGCTGGTTGTAAGGATCCAAAGGTTTCAAAAGCAAGCAGCATTATTGCTCGACTTCCATCTTGAATTGTTCGGGCCAGCTTCGGTCATACATAAATAAAGTAATTGGGCAATGATCACTGCCCATTACTTTGCTCCTAATTACAGAATCACAAATGTGCTTACCCAGGCGCTCTGACACAAGAAAATAATCCAATCTCCTAAAAATAACAATGTTAGATAAAGATTAATATCTAATGATTAATAATTATTAATTTTATTTCAAAAAGAGTTCTCACCAGCCTATGTTTTTGCTTCTGGCGTTTTTCATGTAAGACCAGAAAGTGTATGCATCTTTTTGATTAGGATATAGATTTCTAAATGTGTCTATGAAACCTAGGCTCAAAAAATCAGTCATACCCTGCCTTTCTTCCAGGGTAAATCCAGCATTTTTCTTATTTGTTTTTGGATTTGTTAAATCTATTTCATTATGAGCAACATTCATATCACCGCATATTATTACTGGTTTTTTATTGTCCAGTTTCTTTATATACTCGGCAAATGCTTCGTTCCACTTTAATCGCTTGGGAAGTGTCACTAATCCTCTGCCTGCATTCGGAACGTACACGCATACCAGATAGAATGTATTATATTCAGCTACAGCAATCCTATCTATAATAACATTGGGCATCAATATATCACCTTTTGCCTTCTACCGCATGTTTATAAAGATAAATAAATTTGATAAGTTTTAATATACCTTCTTCATCAAATTCTTGAAGTCCAATTGAGTACTCAATATTCCTCACCATCTTCTTTGTGTAAATGGCTACTCCAGCATATCCTTTTTTATTTTCACCAGGCTTGCAATATAAGTGATATCCTGGCAAATCAAGGTTAGGCAATTTATCTAAAGGGCATCTAGTTTCCTGAGAAAATGAAAATTTCTTATTAAAAACTTGTTGTACCATATAAGGAGCCTAGTTTGAAGACAAGTTAATGAGTTGGCTTGATTCCCAACAAAAGCAGATAACATCTAATGGGAAACATTATTTTCATTTCAGTTTCTGATCCACAAGTAATGAAAATTAATCTAGTCAATTTTGTGCAGTATGGGATTATTAATATATGCTCAGAGTAGCAGGATAAATTTAAATTTGTTTTCTTGATGAATTTGAATTAATTAGGTATGCGCATATAAGTAGTTTATAAAAAGCAGTTAATTTCTTACATCTTGAGCTACATTTCGATAACAACTCACCTGCAGACATATAATGTCTGGATTTTCAATCTTCAAGAAATCGACACCCTTTTTCTCTGCCCATGCTCGAATACCATCTACATTCCATGAACATATTTTCACATTCCAATTATCACCATTTGCTGACTGCCTAGTGCAATCTACAATTTCTGGTGTGGGCACTGAATCTATGACACTTTTGGAATCAGTTCCTTAAAGAAAATACTTTCTGTAAGTGGTATATGTATATGTAAATTAACAATAAAATTAGGAACTTACTGTGTTTGAAAATACATGTAACAAATGAAAACAAGGCATTAAATATCATGGTAATAATTTTTATTATGGTTTCAAAAAATTTACAAAATTTTGTAACAAAACTTCAAATAAATGTCACAATTTCTAAAATCATAGTAAACATAAATAATACACAGCACTACACTGAAACAATGCTCTATATAAAATATTTCAATGCATTATGCTTCAACATTGATGTCTACTACTCATTATCCTTTTAATTACCTTGTACTTCATTGCTGTTCTTTACAGCCTTCTTGCCTTTTGCGGTCTTGGTGGCAGTTTTTTTCGATGTTTTTTTGTTATCTTGCTCTACTTCTTTGGTCTCATTTTCGGGACTCTGTAATTTATCTTCATCTTTCTCAACTTTAGTCTTAATTTCTTCTGGCGCTGATTCTGCTAGATTTGCATCTTTTTTTTCTGGCTTTTTGCTTGCTGCTTTCTGCCTTTTGGATTCAGTAGGCTTTGTATCATTTTTTTCTTCAACTTTTCTCTTTCCGCCTTTTTTAGCAACAGGTTTTTCAGTTTTTGTAGACTTTTCGGAGTTCGCCTCAACTTTTTCTTTTTTACCTCTTTTAGTGGTAGTTTTTTTATCATCAGAATCTTTTATTTCTTTTGTACCATCTGAATCAATTTTTCTTTTACCACCTTTTGGAGCCTTAATTTTATCAACTTCAGAATCTTTCTTAGCTTTATCTGTCTTTATCTGTTCTTTTTCGCCTGAAAATAAAAATTTAATATTAGCTTCATATTCTATCAAATATAAATTTGAGATGAATTCACCTTTAGCTGCCTTATTTAATTTGACCAAAGGCGACTCGGCATAGTTTACATTCTTCTTTGCCGATCTACTAGGTCTTTCAACAATGCTTTCTGGCTTTTGTTCCACCTATACGTATTAAACAATAGAAAATGATATTAGTTTTATCTCTATCTTAAGTTTATCATTCATCATAAGATGATAAAGTTAAAGTGCGTGTAAAACTGTTAATTAGACTTCTTGTTTGCAACTTAAATTTTCAATCTTAAAAAAGATGTTGCCGGACGTATCAAAAAGTATATATTAAAAAGAAATAATTATTAATAAATTTTTACGCCGGTGATTATTTCATAACCACAATTTACCTTCTTTTTTGGAGGCATAATGACACTAAAAATTATTATTTGAAAAAAGCTAATCTATATCACAATTTATTACTAGTAAAAGTTTATTTCGCAGTAAAATTCACATTAAAATAAATGTTAAATCGTAAACAACTGTTTGCTAACTAACAATAAAACTAATTTGGTTATGCGAGAACCCGCCAACTAAACTTTCAACAGTGTCGCTGCTTAACACCCGCAGGTTTAAAACTTGACCGAATGAAATTTTATGAATGTGAAGCAGGGTTGACATCCGAATCGAGAAGCGGACTACATATTTTAACTCGAAAATGATCTTTTGAAGGAAAGTAATGAAATTGCAATATCATTCTTAAATAATATTTTGTTATTTCTGCAGTATTCATTTTAAAATTTAGCGAAAAATGATTTCTGCCTCATGTAACCAAAATGTACATTTGTATGTTATACCCTGGAACTCTTGACTCATCTTGACTAATATTTAAGGTTTGTGTTGATAACATGTCGTTTGTCTTAAACAATATAATGAACTCAGATAAAACCAAAACCAAACTAGTAGGTATTGGTATTTTGCCTTGAGGCAAGTTAATCAATAAAACATAAATTAATTTATGAGTAATTAATAGTATTTCGAGTGGATTTATCACATATCATTGAAAACGAACGAACACATTGTTATACCACAAGAAAATCGTCTAATTTTAATTTTAATATACGTCAAAAAAACTACTTATTGTCTCAAACTTTGATGAGTTTTTAAAATTAAACTACCTGTTGTAAGGTCGTAATATTTTAGTAAGTTCAATAAGACTATTTGACATATGCCAGAAAAACGATACCAATTTTTGCAAACTTTGAAGAATTTTTAAAATAAACGACTTGTCGTAGGACGGTAATATTTTAGTATGGTCTATATTTATATTTTATATATCTTTTAGTATGGTAAGACTATGGTATCTACCGTCCCAAAAAATAAATCATAGAAATCGTCGAATTTTTTTATAAAACTTTATTACAAGAAAACGGCTTAGCCGATCTATACCAAAAACTAATCAGGTTGATTCCCAATCAATATCTTTCAAACGGTTTTTGAATTTTCAAAATCGATTCAGAATTGCGGTCTAAAACGTAGATGAAAAAAATTTCACTTTTCTGCTATTTACAAAGAAACGGCTTGGCTGATCGTTGGGCAAAGTTGATAAACCCTAGTCCTCATCGAGATACATAAACTTTTGAAATCGGTCGAGTCGTTTTTGAGAAATCGTCGATTTACGGCAAAAAATCTGTTCCACACATACAAAAACACGCACACACACACATACTTTTTCCAAATTTGGTCTCAAAATAGCTTGAAACGTCGAAAAAACATAAAATTAGCGATTCGGATTTTTTGTTGAAAACATAAACTTCTCCTTCGGGAAGTTAAAAACGTTATGTTGTGTTATTATGTTAAAAAAGTTCTGTTTATTTATCTATGGTTAAAAACTCTTCTTTTATCTATGGATAAAACATACCTTGCTGTTTACTTATCTATGCCTTGCTCCACTCTTCTTTTTTCTATGCCTTGGTCGACTTTGGTCTTATTTAAAATTTAAATATTTTTGTAGTGATTAGTCCTCTATATTCATTGTTCTATGGTGTAAATATAGCAAACAAATGTCAAGCTGTCATTTATATTTTCGTATGCTTCTTTAAATAAAAAAACTATATTAAACATAAAAATAGCTCTCATAAACCTCATAGATCGCATTAGTAATTTAGGTATGAATTTATTTTAGAACCAAAACGTTCATAACCGACACTCATCACAACATGAATGTTTTGAAACAAAAACCTGAATTAAAGAAACCCATCAGATCGATAGCACCTAAAGTGCCAGTAGAAAAATCAGATACTAATTATCAAATAGTTGATAAAAATGCTAAAGTGTTCCTATTAGTGCCCGTTGTAGGAACTTTATATTCTACTCCAACTAGTTGCCCACAAAGTTTTTCACAGAGCAATTCATTAGAGCCAAAAAGTAATCGATTAGAAAATGACGACGAAAAACTGGGTAAAACTGATTCATCAAATATAGCAATTAGTTTAAACAAGTGCAAGTTATGTGACAAATCCTTGCCGACTTATAGATCACTGAAATATCATATGCGTGTACATGTTGCTGATAGACCATTTACTTGTAATGTATGTGAAGGAACTTTTAGGACTGAATCTACTCTGAAACGCCATATGATTGTGCACACTGATCGTTTCAAATGTACTTTGTGTGCAAAATGTTTTATCTCTAATCGGGATTGGGCTTCACATATGACAGGGACACATTTAATAGAAAATCCTTACAAATGCCCTTATTGTGACCAGAGTTATGCAGTAAGCGGATATCTTCAGAAACATATTCAGGAACATGGTGTCAAGCATATTTTGAAATGTGATAAATGTGACAGAACTTTTAGCTCTGCAGTAGGTTTAGCAAAACATATTGTTACCCATCGTGAAATAAAATCACATACTTGTACCGTTTGCAGCAAAAAATTTTCAACTGCAGCTTTTCTAAATACACATATGATAAGTCATACTTTAAAAAGAATATATAAATGCCTTGTTTGTGATTTGTGCTTTGTAAGTCCTTTACATTTACGAAAACATATGACAAGGCATAACTCGGAATCAATTTTCAATTGCATAGTCTGTGGTAAATATTTTGAAAATATTAATGACTTCACTAAGCATAAAAAAATACACAAAAGAATACGAAAATTTATGTGTAATTTATGTGATAAATCATACTGTACAAATTGGGAGCTAAGAGCTCATATGAAAATACATAGTTCTGAACGTCCATTTCAATGTACAATTTGTGGTAAAAGTTATAAGTTTAAAAGTACTTTATTACATCATATGAAATTACATACAAGAAAATTCAAACCTAGGTGTGAGATATGTGAAAAAACATTTGCTAGAGAGTCTGGTTTGGCCATTCATATGCGAAGGCATACTGGAGAATCCCGAAGGAATTGTGAAATTTGTGGAAAAGTTTTCCATGATGAAATGACTTTTGCTCGTCACATGACTAGGCATAATGGTGTTATTACATGCAAGTGCCCTATGTGTGGTAAAGGCTTTTATAATCAGGCTGATTTGGCAGCACATAAGTCTTACCATGAAGATAGGGGCTCTTATGAATGTGAAACTTGTGGTAGAATTTTTGCACTCCGAAGATACTTAGCTACACATATGAAAATGCACTCTGTTGACAGACCATATCTATGTGATTTATGTGGTAGACGCTTTAAACTTAAGTATAATTTAAATATTCATATAAGGGGCCACAGTGGTGAAAAGCCTTATTCCTGTGATGTGTGCGGAAAGAGTTTTGCTTATAGCTGTGGATTGCTCTTACACAAACGATGGCATACTGGCATAAGGCCCCACCAGTGTACTATTTGTAACAAAGCTTTTGTGATGAAACGTGATTTGCAAGTTCATATGCGGGTTCATTCTGGAATTAGGCCTTATAAATGTGCTACATGCGATAAGAGATTTATGAGCAAAGCATGTTTGACAAAACATATTGCTAAGTTACATTCAATTAATCAGTTTTAAATATTAATATAAATATTATATGTTATGTTATGTTTCTAAATCAAAATAATTTTTCTATATAACTATATAAATTAAAGTCAATAGATACCTAATTATATAATTATTAAATTATTAAGTTATTTTTTTCATTGAATTGACCATTTTACAATATACCTATTTGCTTATACAAATATATATATTTATCGCACAATAGATGGTGGCTCTCGCACCATGGACCTGCCTTCGGGCGACTATTTATTATTATGTATAATATACATGGGGTGGTCCCTAATATGGATGTTTTCGAATCTTCTTCCTCCCAGGGCTCAAACGCTTCCAATTGATACAAAACAATGCCCTGAAACTTTTAGCTCCTAATATTAACTTTAAGATAGTCCGCACTCTAACCAAAGTTTCTTATGGGAATATCATGGGTAAAATTCCATTAGTTTTTTTTAGAATTCTATATCAATTTAGCGACAGGATTATTAAAATTTTGAGAATTATATTGTATTTGCTTATTTTGATCATAAATAAAAAAATTATTATTTATTTTATTATTTATATAAATAATAAAAATTTGATTTATTTTATGAAATAAGTATTTACTTAGGAAAAAGAACCAAGAAACTTTGGTTGAATTGCGCACTGTCTTAAATTTAATAATAAGAGCTAAAACTTTCAGCAATTTTGTTTGTATCAATTTCAAAGCATTTGAGCCTCTGAGAGCAAGGAAGTTCGAAAACATCCATTTTAAGGACCACCCTAATGTATATATATATATATATATATATATATATATATATATATATATATATACCAATATATATAACAAATATATTCTGAGTGGATAGATATTAATTTAGAAATATGAAAAAACAACACTCTTTTTTACACTAATTTATTAAATAATAATATTACAAACGTTTTGAGACTAGGTTTGTCTTATCATCAGTGTGTTATAATTTAAAATCTAAAATATGGAAATCTAAATTAGCATTATGTGTAATCCGTTACAAGTTGTTCCTTCTACTGAAGTAGAAGTACTGGAGATTTCCATCTTTTAGATTTTAAATTTTAAATGAATTTTAATTATATTTATATATAAATATATATATATATATATATATATATATATAATACACATATATACAATTAAATTCTCAGAAGGCGTACCTTACAACATCTTTACTGTTTCATATGTTATTGCAATTAATGATTAAGTACATGTTATTTTTCATTCATTATTTAAAAATTATAACATATGGGCATTATTAGTTTCATGGTTTGTATGTTTGTATTTGCTTCTGAGTTATAAATAATCATTTAGGTTGAAAACACAATCTTATTGAGATTTTTTTAAATTTATTAAAATTGACAAATTTTAATAAACACATTTGTTTCAAAAAAATCTAATTTCTGTAGATTTCATATTTTTATTGGCTTGAAAAATTTATTCATGCAATGTTTGTTAATCCAAATTCAGTTCCAGTAATTTCATCACTATTTTTCACATTTTGACCTTTGGAAAAAATGTAATCGAATCATTTTGAAGTGATTTCGCCGATTTAAAACTTGTGTTGCAATCTAATTCCAATCATTTTTCTTGTATTATTAAGCAAATTTATTGCATTTTGTTAAATGTATACTTCAAGTACTTTGTATACAAAATTCAATAATGTACCTTGGATTTACACTAATCCTCATATTTCCGAGATCCGAAATAAAAACGCATTTATTTCTTTTTTTTTATTTTCAAAGCATTTATTTTATTTTTTGTCTGTTCCAAACAAAAGTAAAGGCAGTTGAGTATGGCGAAAGAATGGTAAAATATTACATTCATCATTTTCTATTAAGACACCATCCTTATTGTAATTAATTTATTAATTGCATGGTTCTTAATATAACGTTGGTGCAAAAATAATTCTCATTGTTATACAAAAGTGTATAAAAAAATTTAGAATTTTTTAGGGATAGTTAATTTTATTATAAGTTTAGACATGTTAGCATCTCAATATATTGATGATTGATTTGATTACAATGAATAAATATTATATTTTTATATAATAATATGTTTTCGCATTTGAATATTTTAACAATCATTATGAATTTCTTTAGGCACCTAATTTTTCAGTGAAAAGCTGCGCACAAAATCTTTTAGAAGTATATTTTTACAAAAGGTTTATTGTAGTGTTCTAAGAGGAAATATTAATAGCTTGGACTTATTGTTTTCACTTATCTACACTAATTAATTACTATTGTAATTATGGAGCCTACATAATTTTTATAAAAATAAATATGAATAAAATATTTCTGAAGAGCAGTAAATGCACATAACATCTAAAAATATTGTTTAAATATTGCAACTTGCAACTAAAAATTTCTTTGAGGAACAAGTCGAAGAAGTGTGAACCGTATGCGAATATAAGGTTAAGGAAGTGGGCTATCACAAAATAATCCCGAAATCAATCCCAATCTTGGGCAGCACGATATCAGGCACCATAATCAAATTTCCACTTGAAGTTATAGATGGCAAAAATAATCACTTAACAATTATTCTGTAGTCTTTTGCCTATTTCCTCGAAGATAATAAAATAAACTTTCCTAAATTATTTCAAAATTTTAATTAAAATTGAGATTTTAATTAAAGATGAGTTTAAACTCATCTTTATATAGTAGACAATTTTGTATAATAGAAAAGATTGCATAAAAATGATAGTTAAGACCTCCGAAATTAAAACTGTCGAGTGCTGATTCATTTGCTGATTCATGTATATATATTTTCGCTTTATTTAATGTGCTTTTTCTGGTAAATTTTAAATCAAAATTCATTGAAACTTATCATAAAAACGATTTAAATTTGATAGTTTTTACGCATTTAGCAATTCAACCTTTCTTTAATTGTAATAGGAAAAGATGTGAAGTGAAATAGTGAAAAAGGGCAGTGGAAGTTCCTATATTCGCAGCTAAAAACTTCGTTATTCGCGGATTCCAATATGTATCGAACCCAAAGTCCTTTATAAATGCCGTCATTTTGAACTAATAAAGAAAAGTATGACATAACCCGCCTTCGTTTTTAAAAATATTAACCAATAGAATGAAAACAACCTTATTTATTATTTAATGAAATTTTTGCAAAATTATTTTATGGAACGTATTTCCCGCGAATGATAAGGACGTTTTGGTTTTACTGTACAGGGTGTCTCAGACCTTGACATCAAGCCGAAACAAAGTGATAGTATTGACTTGATCTTTTTAGGCTAATTCTGAAGCAGCTGGACCGATTTTAACGGAACTTTTTTTGGTAGGTAGTGGGGTAACTTAGGCTATTTTTATTTTAGAAAAGATGTTTCTTATCTAGCTGTACTCGACGTTATTCAAGACTTTTTAATAATATTATATACATTCTTATATCTTATAAATATAGCTTTTTTCCATTCAAACTATTAACATTTTTACTTTTTTTGCTTTTAATATAATAGTAATTAAACTCCAATACATTTGCGTTTAATATTCAAATTTTCATTGAAATTGATCAATTATTTATATGTTATTTTATTTAGTAAGTTAGGTTGTTAGTTGTTTTTTCCTGAAATTAACATTTATAGGCCAATTTTTAAATTTTTTTAATACATTCTTTAGTGCAAATCTGTTTGAAACCAGGAATAAAGTCAAAAGTTCTTTGTTATATTAGCCCTAAAAAGAAATCGTGAAAATGAATCTATAATTTATTCTAAAGTTTTTATTGAATGATATCCATTTAACGCGGTACGAATGATGATTTGTACTAATTCTGAGTTTTTATAGCACGGTTTCCATACAACGCGATATCCGGCGGTTTATATAGATCACTATACGAATTAACCTGATTCGCTTGTTTAACTCTGTCGGTCGGAGTGGTCTGGTCAGATCTTTTTCGACTTCAATTAAAAAAAAATAGTTCTAGTAATCCTATCTTCTTGAAATTTCTTGACTTTTCCTAAAATTTCATTAGCTGTCGATCAATCAAAGAATCAGGACGAAAAAATGTACAGAAGCATAATTATAAGAATATTAACTTTTTTATACGAGTACTTCGAACGGTCGAAGTGGTCTGTCTAGACCACCCATACATTTTGTATGAAATATACGCTTTATGATGTATGTAAACCAGTATTTTTTCTGGTATTTTCTATTCAAACTGCGTTTTATATATTCTTTGCTATGTGCCGTAATATGAATGTTAGTATTTTCACGACGAGAGTTCCTTGAAAATCTTCCAAAATTGGTAATCGCAAACATTGAAAATCGTATGAGTAATGCGCACATTATCAACAATTTTTCTACCCGTACTGACTTCAAAAAAATTTTTGGCAAACCTGTAGTGAAATTATATTTTCACTTTGAGTTTTACAGCTCATTTCAAAGGCGACGAACCTCATTTCGTTTTCATTTGTTTTTCATTGATATAAAACAGAAAAATTAACAAAAAAAGCAACGATTTTTTTAAATATAATATAATATAATATACAATATTTTCATTATAAGCAAGCTCAAAACATGCAAAATACGGTAAGAAAAAGAAAAAATCAAAAGTATAAATATTTACTTCTAATAATCGTTAATATATAAGACACCAAAAACTCATTTATCCCATATAAATGCATTTAAAATGAATGGTGGTCCAGCCAGACTACTCCGACCGTTCCAAGGTAAATAAATGTCCGACTGACGGAGGGTTAATCCGAGTTTTCTTTTTATAACGCGCTTTCCACATTACACGGTACGCACAAACCGCGTTATAGGAGGGTCGGCTGTATAACTATTTGTATCAGTTAATATCGTCATGTTTCCCCACCCTGTTTGAGAAAATACAAGTTTGCTTTTGTTTGAAATACGAAATACGAAATACCTTTCACTGAAAAAGCGAAGGTGAGCCCGATGTCAGTCTTCAGCAAGAAGCCGGCGCCGAAGCACTCGCTTTTGTTTATCTTTGGTTTAGTTGCGTGAGTTACGTTATTGCATTCGTGAGGACCAGTTTAAAATTGTGATAGTTGGATTTAATAAACGTGGGTTTAAATAATTTATATTTATAAACATAATTGATCCGAATTAACATTATTTTTAAAACCATTATATGTAATATATGCATTCATTTTTCGTTGCATGCATTCTTTAAGCGTTTGTTCTTGATTCTTCGACTAAATTAGTTTTTTTTTTTATATTACTGTCAATACATTTTATTTATTACTATTTGCTTTATTTACAGTATAAGTACTATTTATGTGACACCCTAGAGTTTATTAATTTGAATGCTGTAAAAAAAGTGTTGATTCTTTTTTAATTATTTCTCATATTAATTAATTCGTATATACTTTCTTATATAACTTGGTTTATCTGAACAAGTATTTTCTGTAGCGTACTCCCTACAATTGTGACCAAATATTTCAATTATTTATTTCGAAAATTAAGTTTTCGCTTTTCACGAAAAACTAATTCATACGATTTTGTGTGATATCTTTCATACAGTTTCTGAATTATCAAATTCGATTCAGGATTTTTGGCAAAAAGGTCGATGAAGCATTTTGTACTTGTAACTTCTAAAACAAATCTGGACCGATCGTTGTGATTCTACGTAAGCCTTTCTTCAATTGGCTATTAAATTTCATTTTTTTTTGAAATTATCTTTTTAGATGCTTTCTTGAAATTATTTTTTTCTTTAGATACTTTTTTATTAGATATTGTTTTACCTTTCGTAAAATTTATTTCGTAAATGTTTTATCAGTATAAAATTATTAAAATACAGTGAGTACGGATGTTTTAGCAAACGTTAATCCATATTAAAATAAGAATTGGCAAAGTACGAACATTGTAAACAATATTCTACACATTTCATTGATCTTTTTTCTTTTTAATTTTATTTGGCCTCGCTTACTCTGAGCATTTAGCCACTTAATAAATTTAATTTATTTACATTTTATATTATTTTATCAATCAATTATTTACATTTTATATCATATTCAATCTTATATCCTGTTCTATATTTTTTATTGTTCTATTATTTTTTTTCTTGAATTTTTATCTTTTTTTTTCAATTTTGATTTCTTCATTTTCTCTCTTCAATTTTTGCTCTTTTATTTCAAATTACTGATTCTATTCAACTCCTATCTTCCTCCTATTTTATTCTTCATTCTTATGTTTCCTCCTATTTTATTCTTCATTCTTCTTCATTCAAATTCTGTAATTTCTATTCTTACTGATATATACATTTTTTTAAATTCTAACAATAAGTAATAAATTCTAAATCTGCAAAGTATGAACATTATGGATGTTCAACATGAAATGAAATGAACGTTTTTTATCATTAATAGTTTTGTTTTTGCAATTTTATTCTACTCTGATTTAATTTTATATAGTAAATAAATGAAGTTACAGAAAGTGAATGAATAGAATTTACCTTTCAGGAGTGCAAATTATTTTTTATCAAATTTATTTTATTCATTCAATGAAATCAATTTTATATCATTTCTAATCAATTGCTAAAAAGCTAGGATTTTCACTTACCAAATTATTTATTCGAATAACATTTACCTAGAACTTGAAAAAGCATTCAGAAACGTGATTGTAATATTATGGAAATAACAGTAATAGCAAAACGGTTAAATGAATATCTTCAATATTGCAAAATAGTGAAATTGCTGGTATACATTTGAGAGAGCAAAATTTTTTTATTTTACAATTTTATAAACAAATATTTAATTTTAACGTACAAGTTTGAGCCATTGTTAAATACTATATTTTTCATTAGCCTTAACAGTTATTGAATGACAGATTTTTAAATTGACAATTGAAAATTGACTGAATGTAAGTTCAATCAATCTCTAGTCTTACAATTATGAGAATAAAATGGTCTTAAATAAATTTATTTTATATTTTTGAGTAATTCTTTATATTCACAAATAGATCTTTAAATAACTTAAAATTTAATAATAAGCAGCGTTTTAAATACATAAATAGTTTTTATGTTTTGGAATTATTTATATTTATTTATTTTTTAATTATTTATAATAGCAATTTTATTATGAGTGCCCTTTTTTGATGTATCATTGAGAACACTTACGTGAAGTTAAGCATTATGTGTAATTGGCCTGATCGCACAGCAAATACATAGCTTTTTGATAGTGTTTACTACTAATTCATAGGAAGAATTATTTAATGCTTTAATACAACACAAAATGAGGTTTTCGAGATATGGAAATTACTTTGAAATAATCATTTTTAGTTTTTATTAGGATTTTTATTGTACCCTAGCTATCTCACTAATGTGCAAGTGTCGCACCTACATAATAAAATTACGTTGAAGAATCAAAACAATACGCGACATGAATGAAATTTTAAACATCAAAATTTCTCCGGCAGTTACCAAGTGATTTATACAACATTTATTTTTACAGCAGTGTTATCTGACATTATAAAAGTGGTTTGGACATTTTTTTTAAACAAATTGGTGATTTTGTGAAAAGTATATTAAAAATCTGACTGGATAGTGAGATGATATAAACAGTGCATGCAGTAAAGTTTTGAAAGTGATAACAATATGACTACGGTAAGTTTGAAATATAATGTTTTTTATTAATATGAATAATAATTTAACTTATTATAGCCATATATATTGCATTTTTTTTCATCTACTTTAAAATTTTAATTTAGTTTTTATCTAATAAATTTTGATAAACAAATAAATATATTATATATATATATATATATATATATATATATATATATATTAGAGCGAGCCAATTTGTATGGGTAAAAAAACTCGAAACAAATGATTTTCGGATACTAGGGATCAAAATAAGATACTTTGCCGACATGAATTCTTACGTCCCGTGCAATGACCCAAAATAAGGGTTGAAATTTGAAAAATTGTATTTTGACCCATTTAGAGTCTCTCAATTGCTTCGAAATGTATGGCCGACCCCCACTAATTCTGGAAGGCCGATTCACCTATGCCCCTGGTTCAACCTTGAGACTCCCCTTATTCTAGGGTCAATGCACGGGACATCAAAATTCATTTCAAAGGCATGTTTTTTTCAGCAAAGTATCTTATTTTGGTCCCTAGAATCCCAAAATCATATGTGCCTAAGTGACCTTTAAATCGACCCGCTCTATATATATTTGATACTTTGATAATTACAAAGTATCTTGGCCGATAGTCGCAAAAAACTGATAAACGCTAGTCATTATCTAGTTACATCGAATTACTATTAAATCTTTGAAATTGGTGTAGCCGTTTTTGAAAAAAAAAAAACGACGAATGGTCAATAATCGGTTCACACACAGTTTTTTTTATCTAAGTTGGTCTCATTCAGAATGACTTGAAATGTCGAAATTCGAAATAATTAAGTTATGAAATTCTATTTTCTGGCGAAAAGCTAATCTTCTCCTTTGGGAAGTTGAAAACAAAAACCACGTTGCACTTTTATTCAATATTGTGCAGATGAAATAAGAATAACGGTTTTTGTTTCTATAAGACCAGTAGTCGTGCCGAAAGAACAGCATTATACGAGTAGATTACAATGTACAGCATCAAGAAAATAACAATACTTAAAATGTTTGAAAACAATATATTTTCTAAAACAATAGACAGCATATGCAAAATAAGCATGTTGGTCAGAAAGTAAGTGATGCCATTACCAGTAATAGCATCATATTATGTTTAGACACTGAAACTATAATGCGAATAATAACCCAAGCGTCGTCAGTAGGTTGGAAAGTTATAGTCGATTCAAATGTAATGAATAAAATTTATAGTAATTGTTACAGTGAAAATATTGTTTTAATGTTGTAATTAAAATTTTTGTTTTGGATAACATATTCGTTAAAATATATCTCCGGAATAATAATCGAATTCAGAAGCAAGTTTTATCAAAACTTCCTGTGTTTTAACTGTATAAACTTCATTATAACTTCCTGTAAAGTAAGCAATATTAATAGAAAATGATTTTAACTTCGCGTAGGGTTATTGTAATCGTCCAAAAATCGAAATTGAAAATTTTTGCATTTTTCGACGTTTTGAAGGTTTCTGAACATTTTGCATACATCAGAAAAAATGGATGTGTGTGCGTGTGTATGTATGTATGGATACAATTTTTCGATCACGTTTTCGGGCGCACGGATCAACCGATTTCAATGGTTTAAAAAACATTCGATTTCTATTGATAGGGAGATGTGCTGATTAGTTTTTGGCAAAGGCAGGTCTAGCAGTTACGGAGATAAAGAGCAAAGAATGCAGAAAATAGAAATCGAGTTTTTGAGAGAACGGAGCATCCGATTTGATTGATTTGAAAAACATTCAATTAGTAATGATTGGGATAAGTGGTTATCAGTTTTTTTGCAAAGCAGGTCCAGCCATTTAGAAGATACAGATAATATTAATTGAAACATTTTTGGCATACCTTACAAAAAATGAATGTATGTATGTATATGTGCGTGTGTATGTGCGGATACAATATGTCGTCGACGAGTTTCAAAACATTCGATTGCTTTTGATGGGAAGACGTGCTGATTAGTCTTTGGAAAAGGTAGGCCAGCCGTTTTAGACATGGAGAATTAATTGTTTTTTAATTACAAGATTTCGAAAAAAATTGAATTTTTATATGAGATAAGGTTCTTTCAATCTACTTGTTTATTTACTTCTTATGTAAACATATACGAACGTGTTCGTACAATTTATACGAATAATATAAAAGTTACAGTATTTATAATAACACATGTGTTTAAAATCATTTAAAATTCCTTCAATATTTTATTACGGTATGGGAAGTTCCAGCAATTTGCATTAAGGCACTATGCCATGTACCACTAGTTTGTGCCTTGATGGTAGCAATCATTGATAAAATCATGAAATTTGTCAAGAAAAATAATTAAGACGTAATATTTTGTGAGAATACACTCCAAACTTTTAATTATACACTTTCAGAATATATTCTCTTTTTTATTTTTATTAAATTTTTACTTAAAAATTTGCTTTTTATTCTTAATTCTTAATTTAACATTGTTCTATTGTTAATTCAAATTAATTTTGACATCTTATTATTTATATTTACATATATTTATATAAAAATAATCCAATCTGTATGAAAGTATTATACATACAAAAGTATTTCATTGCAATTCGGCACGATATGGTTACTTTCTCATGTTAAAGAATTTCATGAAACAAATTATTTTTATAAATCACATGTAGCGATGAAAGTAAATAAATAATTAGATGAAAATTATGAATAAACAGTCAATGTAAGTTATTCTTGCGTATAATATTTATGAAGGTAATTAGCATTTTTGTAATATATTTATATATTAGAAAACTATAACATATTTAGAAATCTCAAATCAATATAATCCTTTTTCTAATAAAGTTATTTTAAAACAAATATTGGTGAATGCTGAATACGTATAATATACATAGTATGTTATAATTGTATTTATTTATTAGTAAAAATATAAATTTTACGTGTGTATGTATGTATATGGATGAATGTGCGCATACCGATTTGAATGATTCTAAAGATATTCGATTCCCGAAAGGCCCAGCCGTTTAGATGATACAAAAAGTGCAAAAATAGCAATTCAGCTCTTGAATGTAAGAATCGTTCGATTTGAATGATTCGTTATATATTATTATAAAATGTGTACATATTATTAAATGTAAAAAATTTTGACCGCCAAATGACATTTTTTTAACTTATTTTTATTGAGAGTCCACAACCGCTGCACCTGCCTTTCCAAAAATTTGAACAGTTCTTTGTTTAGCTAATACAAATAAAATGTTTTTTGAATTATTCAAATCGGACGCGTCGCTCTCTCAAAAACTGAATTACCATTTTTGGTTCTTTTTGCCCCCTATCTTCGAAACGGCTAGACCTGCTTTCTCCAAAAACTAATCAGCAAAAATATATAAACATTTTTATTTTTGATTTTTTGCGATTACTATAGCTTACCCTACTGGAAGTTAAAAATAAATTAGGGTACGGAAAGTTTTAGCAATTTGCCTTAAGGCACGATGCCATGCACCACTAGTATTAAATTTTATTCAATATAATTATAATTATGTAAACTACTATAAACTGAAACTGTTGGTATTTCGAAACCTATATTTAAACTAAAACTTCTATGTAAAATTAATGCCATCATTTATCATTTATCATTATGCAGTATTATATGTAGTTAAAATGAATAGATATCGGAATTTTATGTACGATTACCTAATTTCAAAATCCTGTCAAGAAGCGAATGCGGTAAATAATATTACCTTAAGACGTAAACATGTAAAATATGAAGATTTAAACTTACGAAATGAAATATCTAATTAAAGATTTCTTTATTGCGTAAAAGAGTACCAGTAGATGAATTTCATAAAAGCTTACATGTTCAATGAATTCCTTCTGGTTATTAAATTAATTTAAAATAAAGTGAAGTTTAGATAGAGAATATGAATAATTTGTAGTGATTCATATTCCGCTATGTATGCATTTTATGTATGTAATTATTAATTTTTGTTATCTGCTTAGATTAGTTCCAACTAGATTTTTTATTTATTCATATCACAGATAAAGTTAGAAGTAAAAGCATAGCAATCACTAAAAAATATTTTGATTTTGTATTCACACCTTTTTATCAAACACCTATATTTTTAGCAAATGCATCTATATATACCGATCTTTAGTTTAACATAATTTTGTCGTTTTACATACATAGTTTTAGTAATTTTATTAATCCTCTCCACTCGGGTGCCTTCGCTCCGGTGGCAAAATACATACATATAAATTCCGGAATATGCGAGTGAAAAGGATGGAAAATTCCCGAAGGAAAAGTTTGTTTTCGCAAAAAAATCCGATTTGTTAATTTTAAGTTTTTCGACGTTTCAAGTTATTTGCCACTTTGTATCAGTACGCTCTTTGGTGTTTTGTAGGTAGCTACTGATTACAGTATACTTTAACACTCAATTAAAATACATTTTCAAAACATGAAATGAATGAAATAGTGCAGTAAACGGAGAGGAAAAAAGGGTATAACCTCTGAATTTTTTTACTGTTTATTGAATGAAATTTTGGAATTAGGTTCATCTTACCCTCAAGTTCAAAAGTGAAAACAATTCGGGTTGCGCCATCACCCCCCGGAGGGATAACACCCCTTCTCAATTGTGTAATTACATTTTTTTAAAATAACATCGGAAATCGATAGAAGAACTAATTATAAGAAAAAAATTTTCAAAAAAACTAATACTTTTCAAGTTACTGGCCACTAAATATTCATATATTTTTGGCGTTTTTCTTCGTTTTTTTGCAAATTTTTCCTAAAATATACATTTCAATAAAAATCGGTATTACATAAAGTGTTCTAGGAAAAATATTAAGCAAGATTTGAAAGAGCAAAGTCGTTTTTTATTTCGTTTAAGATTTAATTGTTGTATTTAAAACGAATTTATAAAAACTTTTTTTTCCAATATTTTTAAAAATCGAAATTATTTTCATTATATCTCAAAAAGAATAAAAGATACGTATAAAAGCATATAGATCAAAATCAAAGGGATCTTTCTAGCTTATTATTGTTTTTTATTATTTTTCTTTCACACAAAAATTTGCAGAGTTATGAATGTTTAAAGATCGCGCGGTCGCGCAAATTAGAAAAAAAAGTTTTTATAAAATCGCGAGTTTTCTGAAAATAGTTTGTACTAAAGTAGTGAATCTGCTAAAATCCATCAAGATGTCTATAATGAAGTGAATTCTAAATGGAATGTGAATTACTTTAATTCTGGTGGAAATGGCGCTCATTAAACCACATACATTTTTGTTAAAATGTATGTTTTAGGAGAAATTTGCAAAAAACGAAGAAAAACGCCAAAAATATATGAATATTTAGTGGCCAGTAACTTGAAAAGTATTAGTTTTTTGAAAAACTATAAAAAACATTTTTTTCTTATAATTAGTTCTTCTATCGATTTCCGATATAATTTTGAAAAAATGTAATTACACAATTGAAAAGGGGTGTTATCCCCCCGGGGGGTGATGGCGCAACCCGAATTGTTTTCACTTTTGAGCTTGAGGGTAAGATGAACCTAATTCCAAAATTTCATTCAATTCGGAGCACAGTAAAAAATTCAGACCTAAAACGCTCCGTTTACTGCACTAAAATGGAACGCGTCAATCAAATGATTTTGATTTATACAATTACATATTGTAAGTATGTTTCAAAGATATAAATTGAAAATTGTTTCTGTCAAAAGCGAAATCTTTCTTTTCAAAATAAAATTTGAACATTCTATCTTAATATCTATTGGGCAGTTTATGCAACTTGCTCCAAGGTACAATTCTGCCTACTACTAGTTTATTGTCGATTTTGATATGCCTAAAAAATAGGAATACAGTAAATTACTAATATAAAACAAATTGTTATTAATTCTCTTATTAAATTAAACTAATTAATCTTGTAAGAACAAATACATGATTGAAAGCGTTCAATAACTGTAGATCTAGAAGGTTAATTGAAAGTGAATTTATTTATGCGTCATTTAATTAAAAGCATAATTTTAATTATTATTATGCTTAACTACTTAACTATTTTGAAATAGAATGACATTCCTGGTTTAATAGATTTGCTGAGATAATTGGTTATACAGATCAAGCACCTGAAATATAGAAATAACTTGTGTTGTCCCCAATAACTTATGTTTAAAGCTATTTCTTCCTTCCAGTTAAGTGATTTTCAATTACTTTAAACAAAATACTTACTTGGTTTTCAAATTAATTTTTAATTATAAATTACCGGCAGTCGATCTTAAAATGATGAGCATGCATGATTTGTATTCTTAAGATCTTTAATTATTTTCACATATTTCTTCAAAGTAAAAAAAGAACCTAATATCTGATTCTTATAAGATTGTGCATTTCCTTTTCTAAAAAGAATATATTGATGATGAACAAAAAATCTCTATTAACTAATTACATGTCTATAACAAATATTAAATATTTAGTGTTGAATAAAATGCTAGCCAGATTTTTATATTCAGATTTGGGATTTGTCAGGATTACAAAATGCAAATAGTCAAAATAATAATAACTGGGAACAGGATTGTCTGAATAAGTTGTACTAATATATCGCACTCATTAGATATTTTTAACTTTGCGTAGGGTTATAGTAATCGCAAATGAATGAATGACATAAAAAAATCGAAAATAAATATTTTTGCATTTCAAAGGTTTCTGAACATTCTCGTCATACATTAGAAAAAATTGAGGTATGTATGTGTGAGTGTGCGCGTGTGTTTGTCTGTGTGCGGATACTAATTTTTGTCGGCGATTTCGAGAACGCGGATCAACCGATTTGAATTATTGAAAAGGCAATCGATTTTTATGGATGGGGAGACGAAACGGGGCAAAAACAGCCAAAAATGGTAATTAAATTTTTGAGAGCGTCCGATTTGAATGATTCGGGAAAAATTTTACTTGTATTGATGAAATGAGGAACTGATTAATTTTTTGGGACTATAGTTTCAATGGTTTCGGAAATCCAATGGAAAAGTTGAAAAACAATCCTCTTCTGCGGTCGAAAATGATAATTAGAATATTGCGCATCAAATTATTAGCTGTTTTCAAAAACATCCTTATTTTTCAGAAATTTGAAAGTTCTCAAAAGTCAATTTTTGAAAATTTAATTTTTGATGCTAGAAGTTTCAACAATTTGACTTAAGGCACCATGCCATGCATCACTAGTCAAAAAATTCAAAATACTGAAATCAATTTTTTTCAAAGCTTTGAAAAAATTATAAATTTCGGCACGGAAGTTCCAGAAATTTAGTATAAGCCCATGGTGCCATGCACCTCTAGAAGAATTTAATTTAGAACTGTAAACTGAAAATTTATACCACATAGAATGTTGCATTTTCACTTTGTATTTTTACATAATTACATTTACAATTTAGAATAAATGATTTCTAAATATTAGTGTGTCACATCATATGTATTAGATAATGTCACATTAATTTTACTCACCACTAACGTCGATCTTATTACATGACATAATCTTATTACGCCACCTAAGTAGTTCAATATTTTTATATAAGATTTATAACCACCAATTGTAACGACTTAATTAAATTATTAATTACCAATGGCTTAGAGATGCCATCAATTTTATTTCTTCCGTCGAATTTCAAAGATGAAAGTTCTCGCCTAACAGTTATTGCCATTTGATTTTTTTCTCGGGGAACAAAAAGTACATTAGACATTTAGTTATACCTATTCATTCAAGATGGGATTCGACAAAAACTGAAAATGTTGCACACGTAATTAAGTTTCATTGGGATATCAAACCAGGTTCGTGACAGATTAATTTGTGCAAACTTTCTCGAAAATCGAAAACGATGAATGTTTTAACGACATGGACTATAATAGTGAAAGAGCCGGATAATAAAATTTTGAGATGAGTGTAATGAATATTATATAGTTATTTCTTTAATCATTGCATTAAGTTAATAGAAGATATCTTCAGTTGCTTAAGTCTTCTGATTTTTACCTTGTTAGACTAATTCTACCTTCAAAATGTTATGATCATCGAGAGTGAACAACCATTAGGATAAATCGAAAACAGAAACTTTTATCCAGGAAATCCAATTTGCTAATTTCAAGTTAATCAACGTTTTAAGTCATTCTAAATAGTTTGGCTTTAACATTGAAAAATGTATGTGTATGTGTATAAATGTAAGTCATATCTTTATTAACTTCCGGTAGGGTAAGTTATTGTAATGGGCCAAAAATCGAAATTGAAAATTTTTACATTTCTCGACGTTTTGAAGGTTTTTGAACATTTTGGCATACCTCAGAAAAAAAGGATGTTTGTGTGTGTATGTATGGATACAATTTTTCGTCCACGTTTTCGGGTGCACGGATCAACCGATTGGAATGGTTCAAAAAACATTCGATTCCTATTGATAGGAAGATGTGCTGATTAGTTTTTGGCAAAGGCAGGTCAAGCCGATTAGAAGATACGGAGCAAAGAGTGCAGAAAATAGAAATCGAGTTTTTGAGAGATCGGACCATCCGATTTGAATGATCCCAAAAACATTCAATTTGTAATAAGGGGGAGAAGGGTTATTAGTTTTTGGCAAAGGCAGGTCCAGCGGTTTCTGAGATACAGAGCTAAATGTGCAAAAAATGGTAGTTTTTGAGAGAACTAAGCGTCCGATTTGAATGATTCCAAAAACTTTCTGCTTGTTTTAACAAAATAATTGATTTTGTAAAAAAAAATTTTTTTGCTTCAAATTTTTTTTTTCCAAAAATTTTTTTTTTGTATATCGAAAATAATTCAGATTTTTATTTTAATTCTGCTCTAATATACTTTAAACAAATAATTTCAACTTTCCAATTTAGTTTATATAATTCTTATAAATATAAATAGACATAGTTACAATATTTATAATAATCTATTTTAAAACATTTAATATTCCTCGATCATTTCGTTACGGTACGGGAAATTCCAGCAATTTGCCTTAAGGTACGATGCCATACACACCACTAGTTTATGTTTTAAATTGCATGCTGTCTTATAATTAAAAGTACATTTAGTAATTATTCTGAGAATTTACATAGCTATAATGTTGTTTGAGAACTACCCATAAAGTTTTCTAATTTATGGAAAGTGTGTACTATTTATTAAATTTGATACAAGCCATAACTTAATTTTTTTTTGGTTTCACAAAAATATAAAAGCTATTTGATGAAATTCGGCAAGGACTCGCGTTGATTAATTTTGCGAGACGATGGGCTAATCTGTTTTTTTATTAATTACCAGAAAAGTAAAAATTTATTTGTCCACGTTTTTGCAAGAAATTATAAACCAATTTAAAAAGTGTTTGAAAGGTATCATTCGGAATTATGCTGAATAATTTTTGATGAAGAATCTATAATTTATCGATTTATTGTTTATAGTCAATAAATTAAATATCCTGAAATATTATAGACCTTCGAAAACTGGTTTAATTATAAAAAAACAACGAAGTTGAAAAATAATAGACTGCGCCTTCATGAAATACACCGCGTATATTTCCTTGTGTTTTATACTGACTACCGTTGACGTCTCCGCTTAATAAAACTAACAAATTAAATTTAGTATAGTTTAAAATCAACAGTTGTTAATTCTCAATTTTTATTGATTCGGGTGATTATTTACACATATCGTACTTACCTAGATTCCATTTTTAAAATACTCTTATTCAAATCCTTCAAATCTTATAAAATAAATGTATCATTCATGCACATATAAAATGTAAATATATGACCTTGAAATTATTTGATATTGTATTAGTTAAACTAGCTCAAAAATAATTATAAAAGCTTGTTTAGGGGGCGTTCATTAATCACGTGAGCAAGTTTTTAAGAATTTTTTCCCTCCCTCCCCTTTGGTGATACATGGTGATATTCAAAATTACCCCCCTCCCCCACGAAACATCACGTGTATTTTTAGTTACGTGATCGTGATCACGTGTAGTTTAGTTACTGTATTCTTTTTTGAAAATGTTTGAATTTTATAAAAAAATCAGTTGAAAAATAAATTCACGTGATATCTTACTATACTACTTCCTCCCCCACGTGTATTCTTTTTTGTCAAAAATTTATGCATCTAAATTTCTTTTCACTAAGTGCGATCTTCTAGCATTATGCCTTAGGTGCAAAGTCATACACCACTAGTTCGAATTTCTACTCTATTATATCATTTATATGTTTGTTCACCTTTCTTGGTAATTCCGAACCGTGTCCAAACGATCATACTATGCATGCAGAGTCCACAATCCAATTATGAGGTGTGTTTACCTAGACTGGCATGCAAGCATCAATGATTTCTTAAATTGATCGATTTCTAGAGCAATTCTGAAATCCATTGAATGACTGAAACGCGATACAAGTTCATGTTTAAGACATTATAAATGCCTTTGTATGCTAACATAGAAAACAGAAAAATTGTGAAATAAATGAAAAAGGAGAGTCGGAGTCTGTTTCTCTATTTGTTGTTGAAGAAATTTTTTGGTCATACTAAAATATGATAATCTTGCTAACTAAAGTTTTTATAAGAAATTGTATTAATATCTATTTTTTAGGTTATCGGAATAGTAAACGAGGGAGGGAAAGAAAATTTTGATTTGTATTGCTTTCCTCATTCCAGCTATTATATTCTTTGCTTTACTTTATTTTAATTAATTCTGAATCTGATCAAATAATACCTAATAATATTGCCTCTTTGATTGTTATTGAAGCACATTTCAAATGCAGGTTATTTAGTTAAATATTTAGCCCAATAGTAAATTTATAAATGATTTGCTTGCACATATGCAATTATCTCAATACATGTATTATCTTCTATATATATAAAAATAAGTCGGGTTTTCCTTCCTGACGATTTAACTCCAGAACGCACGAACCGATTTCGACAATTTTGCATTCGTTGGAAAGGTCTCGGGCTCCGCAAGGTTTATAGCTAAAAAAATTAGTGGTGAATGGCATGTTGCCTTAATGCAAATTGCTGGAACTTCACGCACCGTAATTAAAAATTTGAGTAATGACATTAGTGAGAATTATCAGAATTATGCTTGGACAAGTCAACGAGCAATTCTTGCTGCAAAGAATAATGATGTACACGCATTGAATTTTACCATTCAATCAAAAATTGCTGGCGATTTGGTGACATACCAATGATTCCGACTGGTCTTCCGTTTGACTTCAAACGATTGAAATTTCCAGTTCGCCTTGCGTTCGCAATAACAAGTCGCAAGGCCAATCGCTTAGTGTTTGCGGGATAAATTTCAAATAGATTGAAGTTGGAAAACCATCCGCTTTGTTTGTGTTAACGTCAAACCAAAAAACAAAAAATGTGGTTTACCAAAGAGCACTTCAATGAAACGGATAACTTGCGGATTCACTTTCATTTACTTAGAAAACACTTCATTTTTGTAATCGAAATAAATTCATTACTGTTGTATAATAAAATCAAATTTTTCCTTTTCAAATATAAAACAAACAAAAAATTTCTTCATCTTTCTCACGAAACCATCTGGTGGCGAAACGGAGTTCGTCGGGTTTGCTATTTTTTTATAAAATTAACTATGGAATTTTATTACTAATTAATAATCACAGGTAAACATTGCAAATATTGAATTGATACCATTTGAAACTGTTTTTTTTAAAAAGCTTAAATTTTCTAAAGCATATTAATTCATGAACTTTGCACAGTATAATCAGATTATACTGTAGAACTTAATGAATTATATTTTTGATTGAGGATAAGCAATAAATTGTTATTGCACGTGCTTTTATTCTATAGTAGGTAAATTTTTTATTATTGTTCATGAGGTTAGTTATAACTTGTATTAGTTGAAATAAAAGCATTGAACATTGTGCAAAAAATTATTATATTTTGACCTGATATTTACCAGTAGTGGTATCCATTTTCACTTGGATTTTTTTTACTATATAGGAATTTTTACACCTGTTTGAAATGACAAGTAAAACTGTAGGATTAAAAAAATGACTTTATATATACAAAATCTTCAGACTTTTGGGAAATAGGTTTGGGTTTTGAATGATCCTCAAGGAGACTTTAGTAATTGTCTGATTAGGTTCGTATTGGATCGAACAGTACGTTATGTGTGGAAATATAGATCAAAAATATTTTCAAGTAAAATAGCATTTTCCGGGTATTGCTGCATATAATTAAACATCTGATGACATCTGTTAATTGAATGAGAATATTATAAATGATAATCTTTAACAAAATATTAGGTGAAGTAAAAAAATTAATTAGATATTCTAGAAATGGTGGCAAAGCCATAATCGGGATTTGATGGGATAGGTAGTGAATTATCTACTGTGAGCTGATCTCCTATGGAAATACTCTTAAATCGGAACTTTACGGTCAATCATTGAACCGTCTGAAAGAATCAATCGCGCAGAAGTGGCCAGATTTGGCAAATAAGAGAAGAATTGTGTTCTGTCCGGACAACGCCAGGACACACACATCGATAGGGACTCTCTAAACAAGCTCAGGAAGTTTGATTGAGAGATTTTTATGCATCCATCTTATAGTTCGGGCTTGTCACCAACCGTATACTATCTGTTCCTTTCCATGGTGAACAGATTTTCTGGTGGAAAGGTCACTTTAAAAGAGGCTTTTAAAAATCTCGACTGTCTCAATTTTTTGCCAGTAGGAACGAGGATGTTTATGAGCGAGACATATTGACATTACCTTCAAAATGGAAACAAATTTACGAATAAAATGGTGCATATTTGACCAAATCAGACAATGTTCTGAAGTTCATATAAAAATAATGGATTTCTTTTTCTCAACCTAATATTAGTTAGTTATGATGACTTATGGTGCTTCTTAGAAGTTTACTAGTGGTTTTTATAAAAATCTCCCTCGTGCATTGTACGAAAGTTCAATCTCGTCACGTCATCGTCGTCGTCATCGCACGATAAGTAAATAATAAAATATAAATAGTGAATGTGTTGCCGGAGTTATCAATTTGTTTTAACAATAGAAACATTATCGCGTTACGCGGCGGAAAACCATGATGACAACTACAACGAGCAACTATTCGTGTTAGGCGACACTCATTGACATTTCAATCTCACCTTCGATAGGTAAGAGGAGAGCTTGCCAACGAGTTCGATACGTTTCAATTTGAACTTTCAAATTTTGTTTGTAGATCGAAAAAAGATTTTCATATCAAATAGTTTTTCCTGCTATCTAAGGAAACTATGGGTGCATGGCATCGTGCCTTATGGCAAATTCATAGAACTTGCAGTACCTTAATCGTCCTTTAACTTCGCAAAAAATTTTAGATTTGCTTCAAGAATTTTGAGTTTTTTTATAATTTTTAGAAGGTTTGGAAACATTTGAAAAATTAGAACATAGAAATCATTGAAAAAATTACCCTTTTCAATTATGATTATTTTTGAAAAATTTGAAAATGTTTGAAAATTTTGAATTTTTTATAAAATTTTTGAAACCCATTCATGTCGGTTGATCCATCTTGCGAAAATATCTAATTTTGGACTAAATGACATTTTTTCTGTATCCCTGGACTCACCATTGCAAAAACTTATTCAATTCTTTATTACGTTCACTTGCAGAAATGTGTCCGAAAATTGTATCCATACATACATACACACCAAGCGCATCCATTATTTCTAAGGTATGCTAAATGTTCGGAAACCTTTGTTACGTAAATATATGTAAAAAAATATTTGCGATTTTTAGACTATTACTATAACTTTACAAGAAATTAATAATATATAATTACTATTAAATTGTTTTTTAATATATGTATGTGAGCTTTGTCTAATTTTAAGTATCTGCTTTTGGAACTTTTACTTCTATCTTTTCTAAATCGACTTACGTTCCCCAAAAACTAATCATTTCTTCACACCGTTAACAAAGGCAAAATGTTTTCTGAATCATTCAAATCGGTTGGTCCGTGCTTTTGAAATCGTGGACAAAAAGTATTTACTCTACACAGATACATAGACACATACATTCATATTTTTAAAGGTATGGCAAAATCTTTAGGTTTTGATACTTAGAAATATATGAAAATATTTTTGGTTTTTACGACTATTGTAACCTACCATACGGGAGGTTATGTTGTTATTTTAAATTTATTGGTTTATCAATTGGAAATTGGAAAAAGCTAAAATCATTTTTGGGTAATTTTGTAAATTCAAAAGCAATTTGGTAGATGAATTCTTATTTATTAATTCAATTATCTTATTATTAATAAGTTGTTATACAAATAGTTTTCAGCCACATTCATCTAGTTAGCTTTTACGTTAATAAAGATATCAGTGGTTAAGTTAAAAAATAAGTACACATTTCGTATTGTGAAAGTTGTTGCATCGTTATTGCAATCTTTAAACATTAATTAAATAACTAAAGATAATTTCAGCTAAACTATTATTTTTAATGTTCCTCTGTTTTCATCAATAGTCATAACATTTACAATAGTTATCAAATGCAAATACCTGTTTAACTGTACAGACATGCACATATGTGACATATAAAGAAGACGACATGCTGTATCCCATGACCTATGCAAATTTCTATAAATTTATGCACATATCATTTCTTGCAATTAAATTAAATAATATACACGTTGTACAAAGATTATATAAAAACTCAAAACGAGATTTTTTAGTACCTACACATGACAGAGAGAATTTATAGAAACTGTGTACTCATATGCATAATGCTTTTAAAATATTTGGTATAATTTTATAATACACTGAATTGGAATTATTTTAAAAAGTTATGAACTAGAAATTTTCAAATATAATTTACTTAAAAATAAAATAACGTACATTCAAAAATTCTTTATGGTTGTTTTTAAATTATGATTGATAGCAAGTAATAATGCCTATACATATCAATTGAATAATTTATATTATGGCGATATGTAATTAAAAAAGTATTTTTATTATTTTGTTTTAAATTATATATTATGAATGTTATTAAACCATAATTTTGCTAAGGAATCTGAGAAAGTCCCGTGTGAATGGTTCCACATCTTGCAATCATACAGATGCAACTTCTTAATGTCTAATGTCATGTTTATTACCTTATATATGTGAAGATTTCTCATAATTTTAATGATACATTATTCATCTAATGATACTTTAGATATTACGAAGAATAATATGACTTTATAACGTTTATATACCGATTTGCAAAAAATATGACCATATTGACCATAAACTATAAGAAGAGATTTATTGTACATCATAGTATATTAATTTATTACGACTCTTTTGAACGCGACTAAAGACAGCACAAGATAAAAATTAATATATTTAGTTATGATCTAATAATTTATTTCTTCAAAATAAACTATAAAATGATTCCAGTTATCAAAGTAAACACGAAAATAATTAAAACTAATATATAATTTTTTTGATTAAACTGATTTTGCAAAAGAATATGCATAATAAATTAAAACTGAATTTAGTTATAATTGGTATTTCTGCCTTGTGGCAAGTTGTATGAACTTCTCGATACATATACATATCAACTCAATTAATACGTATTGAGATTCAGATATTTAGGTAAAATTTGAAAAGTTCAATTTCGAAACTAAATTTATCGCTTTCACTAAAAATAATCAATGCGATTTTTAATAGACATTTTTCAAACATACTTATAAAATTTGTAATTGTACAAAGTAAATTCATTTGTTTAATCAAATTCATTTTATCCAAGTGGACATAAACTGTAATTAGTAGCTACTGGTAGCTATCAGATTAGAATTGCTTAATCGCGGTACGTGTTTGATGATTTTTTGTAATTAATATTATTTCATACTACGATATCTATCGTCATACAAAATTTCATCAAAAACTAATCGACGCGGTTCTCTACCGATATATATCGAATTAGTTTTTGAATTTTTCAAATTGGTTTCAAATTTTGGGCTAAAAGGTAAACGATGTTTCGCTTTTAGAAATGGAATTATAAATGAAAGTCCTTATCATTAAGCTGACCAACAATAGTCCTCATCGAGGTACATGGCTCTTAAACTGTAGAAAGTGTTTCAGCTTTTATTGAGAAAACTTCGACCAAATAAGAAGGTCACAAAAGGTCAAAAATTAGCTTACATACATTCACATACAGACTTTTTAAATTTGGTGTCATTTGAAAACAGAAAATTAGCAAATCGAATTTTTTTGAGAAATCATTATTAGTACTCCTTAGGAAAGTTAATAAATTTGAGATGAGGCTTCGTAATAAATTTTGGACCTCCAGAGGAGGAAAATGCTTATGAAAGTCAATATTACAAAACATCTTTGTAATCTATCTATTCGTACTAATTTTTTTTTTCTTTTGAAATGCTATTTAACGTTCAATTCATATCAGATCATCTATCGTGTAAGGTCTGTGTAGCTCGTTAAATTTGAACTTGCTAAATGTACCTCTTGCGTATGAATGAATTTATAATAATTAAATGATTTTTAACCTATAAAAGTCACGAAACCATTTAGCACAGTCGTACCTCCTGATTAAAAACGACTTTAGTTTTTTTTGGTTTCAATGAGATTGACCTAATTTCAACTTTCGATCAGTTCGATTACATCAGAAACGTTTCGGGGCTTACGTACGCATCCCACTTCTGATATTGTTCGAGACACCTATCGACACAACAATTTGCCTCCTGGGTATATCCGGGTATAAGAATACTTAAACGATTGAGACACTGCGTAATATCGTTTTAGAAATATCGCTGGTGAATTTGCTTACTCAAGAATATTTTTGATACTCAAAACTTCTAACTATTTTGATAAGTAAAATGATATGTAACTAGTGGTGCATGACATTGTGCCATTTAATTTTTTTGAAAATTTTGATTGTTTTTCAATCGTGCTGCGTAGAGACGTTTTAGAGACGAAATATCAAATCGCAGGCTAACGGTTTACCCTTATAAATCTTGGTACGGAACGCACAGAAATGTAATCAAGACTTGTATTTATTCTTTAAAATCTCTATAAAATATCTAAATTAATGTGCATATGTGTAATAATAATTTTTGACCGCCAAATGACACTTTTCAAAATGGTTTTATTGGACCTCAAAAATCGCTGGACTCGTCATTCTAAAAATTTAACCAATTCTTCAAGTGATATGTTTTTGAATCATGCTAATCAGACACTCCATTCTCTCGATATTGTTATTTTTGGTAATTTTTTTTATAGAAACTAATCATAACGTCTTCCCGTCAATACGAATCGAATGTTTTTTGAATCATTCAAATCGGTTGACCCGTGCTCTCAAAATCGTGAACGATAAATTGTATCCAAACATACACACATACATAAATTTTTTCTGAAGTATCCTAAAATGTTCAGAAGACTGAAAGGTATATCAATTTTTATTTTTGATTTTTCTGCCTCACGGGAAGTTAAAAAGTTATTCTTATAGTCCAGAAAGCTAAATGCTACTAAAGCGAAAGCTATGATTTTAAAATCATACTCGATCATGAAATACTTGATTTATACAACATTTTTTTACACGTACTTATTGTTGTTATCAATTTGTAGATTATAGAAGTTAGTAAAATGATTTTTTTTGCAAAAGTTGCACTTTCATGACGCTGGTAATTTTTAAATTAGCAATATTGGTAAATACTGGCTGAACATTCTTTTTCTGAAAAGATTATTATTAGATTCTTTCTAAAAATGATAAAATAAATATATTGCTACAATGACCAGTAAAGCTAGTTCTAGTTGATATCATATTTTAGATCTATAATTTCAAGTAAAAACTGATATCATTTCTGCTTGATATCAAGCTGGCCAAAGTAGATATATATCTGAATATAAAAACTGAATACATAACGATAATACATTAGTGATAATAATGAATATATCATTGAGGTTAATTTATTAATATGTTTTACAATGACCGTACTGAAAAAAAGTATGTAAATGAATACATTATATATACATTCTGGAATATAAAATAGAATTGCAAAGGCTTTTTTCAGGCAGTCACTTTTTCGTAAAAAGAAAGTTATTCTTGCTTGTCCAAGGTTCATTTTATTGCGACATTATTCTAGAATAATAATGTATATACAATATTTTTTTCTTCAGATTAATTGGTCGGGGGATGAAATCATGGGTATGGTCAGGTGCAAATTTTTTGAGACCTCACATATCATCACTTTCTAGAAATGAAACTTTATGACTAATTTTGATGATAATACTCTTTCTTATATTCTCAAAACATTAATAAGCAACTTGTAGAAAAATATAGTATAATATTGTTTGCTTTTTTACTTCTAGACCAGCATACTCGCTTAAACGAAAGTGAATTTATAGATATCATTTCAAACAGTTGTCTAATCTCTGTGGTATTTTTTTATTTTTTTTTTTATTGGCCTCCGCTTTACATTATTTTAGCCATCTACATTATTCATATTATTTTTCATTATATTCTATACAATTATTACGTATATATTTCTTACACATTTATCATATATATACTATCTCTTCTTATATCCTAATCTTCCATTCAATTTTCTTTCTTCAATTCCATTAAATTTTCATTCTTCTTCTTGTTTCTCAATATGTTCTTCTCATCTTCTAAACTAAACTTCTTTTTTCCTTCTTACTTCTAATACAATATTTCTTGTATTCTACAAATTAACAATTCTTAATCTACATTAATATTTTATATTTATAATACTGGTATTGCTGGAGATTCGAACAGAATTTCTTCAGCGTGTGAGTCGAGAACGCTACTGAGTGAGCTATTCCCGCCACTTGTAATAAATTTATTATTATATTTTTTTGTAATTTTGATTCTATTGATAGAATTATAAAAACAATATGTTGCTAAATACGCAAGGGCAAAAACAATCCTTTCTTGTGAGTTTTATACTTTTATTACCATACAATTGTATAACTGAATATAATTTAAGATCCAGTTATGTGTGATTTAATGTTTACCGATTCGAATATAGTTTTTATCGATTTCCCGTCTATAATTTGTGTTAGTACACCGGACTAATTTCATGTTTTTCGCTCATTGTCAGTGCGTGTGTGCGATCGGTTTATGGCAAGTGGATTTATTGCCCGAGGCGCGAGATTCTCGACTTCGATGGTCGGACAGTCGTTTATGGAAAATGAAAGTGATACCAGAATTAAACTTCTATACGTACTTGTTAAGGCAGGATTCTTATTTTGGCTGTGACTAATATTATACTCATAGTTCTGCTTGTATCTGATAGTTATATAAGACTACAGGTAAATCTACATAGACATATGAGATTCATCTGTAAGGATGGTGTAGTAAATCAAGTGCGGGTTTAATCCAATGCACATATCCAAAACTTCAGGAACAATTCTTGATCACTCGTGGTTGTTTGTAAAAAATTTATATACAATGTCCTTGACATCCCTTTTGCAACGGTTGCCATCAAAGAGGACATCAGACATCCAGCAAAATTTACTACTAGCCTTCTACCAATTATGCTAACACTGGCCACTTATTACTATCCTAATCTAATAATGGTTCATTTGCTTGAAATGGAAGCTCAACAAAGACTGCGCATATAGAGGAGCAAGATTTGTTGTAATAGTTTTTACTGACATTAATATATCGTGAAATGCACTGCTAATATTTCCATGAAAGGAAGATGGATAGATGCTATAAATACTGAGTCAAGTAAAAATAATTCTATAACTATTGTTTATTATTTCAGAATTAATCATTTTCAAGAAATATAACTTCTACAATTTTGGCGAGCATAGCTCACTTAGTAGCCTGTCAATAACTTAGAATTTATAATTTTTTTTTTATTATTTTTTGAACAATAATCAGAACCTTACGTCCTATGAGTTTTTGGGCTGAAACTTCTCCTTACTTCGTATTTTTTAGATGGTAACTGGTAACTCAACAGTTAATCCATCCATATTTGATGATTTTTTGTTATTAGAATTAATCTAATAGGGCTGACATTTTATTGGTGCAGCAATGCCGGGCAAGGGCTATTTTCACTTGGAAACATATTGCTATCTATATTTTCAAGTGAAAATCGTTGTCACTGCTGCCTGACAACAGGCTGCTCGAAGTGGGTATCGAACCCGGGACCTCTGAAACAAGTCCCGTCGCTCTTAACCGCTTAACTACGGGCGTGCTCTGATGAGAAAAATATATGTAGATAATTTGAAATTAAATGAAATTGTATTTGCTAAGTAGATATTGAATAAAAAAATAAGAAAAAATGGAGATTACAGAATTCGAATAACTGAATTGTATTAAGAGTAAGAAGGAAAAATATTAGAATTTGCCGATTTTAAAAAGAAGACTGAAGAAAAAAATAGAATGAAGATAGAAGTTGAATAGAATTAGAAATTTGATACAAAAAAGCAAGAATTGAAGAAAATAAGAAGAATTAAAACTTAGAAGAACATATAGAATAGGATATACATAGATTGAATATAATATAAAAATTAGTATAAAATGTAAATAAAATAAAAATGTTGTAGATGAGAGTAAGCGAGGCAAAATAAAATTAAAGAAAAAAAAAACTTTACAATTTATGTTTATTACCCCGTATTTGGTTGGGGCTAGTTGTAACATTTACCCCGGGCAGTTGTAACGAGTATAATAATTCTGATAATTTATTTTTTACCCATTTTTAAGAAGATTGACTTGTTTGTGAGTAATTCTTCTTATAAATCAATGTAAACTATGACAAATACATGATGGTTTAATAGTATTTAGTACCATTTTGTATGAGAGCGTTACGTAACATAGCCACTACGTAACAATTGTCTATTTTATTTCAGAATCGGTTCCTTTAATTCATACAAATGGAGTTTTTACTGTAATGGAACTTTTTATCATAAATCAACGTAAACTGAAATTAATCCAAATCATATATAATTTTACATGTGCCCACATCTTACAAACTAATCATTACATTCAATATTCATTCACTTACCTGTGTATAGGCTTTACTATCATAACTGACAATATAACTAACCCTGGGTGTGATTTTTTTTATATGAATTAAGATAACTAATTATATATTTTAAGGGGGTTGTTCTTTTTTTATTTTTCTTTGTTTCGGTTTTGAGATTTTTTGATATTGTGAAAGATAAAAACCTTAGAATCATTTAAAAAAAAAAATCATATCAATATCTATTTTATTGAGGAAGTTATAGATATATATATCTCTATATGTATGATCCTCTGAAAGCGTTTTTTTATCGCTCCGCGAGCTATTGTATGCCAGATTCCTCTTTTTCATTATAATACCTCATGCACATGACCTTTTTAATGTGTCAGCATCTTTGAACACCGTGATGTATTTAGTACATTAAATTAAATGGTGTATTCAGTACATTATATTAAGAACTTTAAATACGTTTTTCTCAAATTGACTTTTTTCAATGCGGTGCCACAAATTAAACAAAAACTACAAGTCGGATCGACTTGCATTTTTTTTTAATTTGTTCACCACTGCAATACCGAGTCCCCCTACCTCAAACAACTTGATAACATTACGCAAAAAAATTTTGCGAAGCTTCTCGCCCCAAAAAAAGGCCTTTTTTGACACTTTTTTTTAAAATAGCTGCCATTTTTTTACTTCTTGCTTTTTTTCTTTTATTTTGGTAGGGGGACTGGAAACAAACTTCTTCTTCAACGTAATTTCTTTTTTTTTTTGTTTCGGGCGATGCGCAACGGATTTATCTGTGGCACCGCAAAAGAGATCGATTTCGCAAGACCGACTTTGGCGCGCCCTGGTTAAAAAATGACGGCGCAAAAAGAAAAGAAGAAAATCACGTAATATTTTATGATTTTGTAACTTTTGTTTAAAAAAAACCGCATGTCTCTATGATAAATACATTTCGAGAAAAAACAAAAACAAATACCTTGCATTTTTTGTAACGAAAAAAGAACAACCCCCTTAAATATCACATAAATTGTTACAAATTATTAAAGATATATAAATTTGCAAATAATAATATGTTAAAACTTAAAATTTATCGACAATAGTAGGGCAAACCAAAATTTTGTGATAGTACAATTTTATATTAATTGTCAAAAATGACGCAGCTGCACACTTTTGTATACTTCGTCGGCCTGCGGGACAGTAGCTTTGACATTATGATGCGTAGAGGATTATTTTTCTATCGTTTAGGATCCTATTAAAGAAAGCCTGTTTCTATTTACCCCTGTTATGATAAGCCCCAAACCGCCTTACTTAATATAAAAAAAACTTTATTCTATAGACTTTAGAACATTTATAGCCATTCTCAGGGCCGGATTTAGAAATTTGGCGCCCCGGGGCAATGACAAAAATGCCGCCCCATCCCTGAAATTTTACAAACTTTCAACCTTTTTTAAAGCAATCGCGGAGCTTCAGTAACAAATTATAGAAGCGCGTAAGCGCCGCGTCGCGATCTAACGGATAAACAATGATACAGAACGCATATAAATGTAAACAAAATTTATACTTATTATTATAAATATCTTTAAAATATCTGATATTTTAATGAGAATATGTCTTATGATCACTTTCGTCCGCCAAATGTTTCTTTTTCAAATTTTTTTATTGGATCATCGAAACCGCTAAACCTGCCCCCACAAATTTAAGCAGTTATTTATTCTGTAATTTTTTTTGAATGGTATTGGACGCTTTTTTTTCTCAAAAACTGAATTACATTTTTCGCATCTTGGCCCGTATCTTCAAAACAGTTGGACCTGCCTTGGCCAATAACTAATCAGCACGTCTCCTTACCAATAGGAATTGAATCATTTAAATGGGTTGATCGGTGTTCTCGAAATCGACTTGAATAATGAAAAAATATTAGATTTGTATTGATGGGGAGACGTGCTGATTAGCTTTTGACACAGGCAATTACAAAAAATGGTAAATAAGTTTCGATATTTCCTCGCTGAAACAGCTACGCAGCGCGATTGCTTTGCAAAAAGTTCATAATTTTCGAAAAATTTCAAAATACAAAAAATGTGTCTTTGAGTCTCTTTGTTTTTTCATTTTTCAAAAAAATTTAAAGCTCTTTATAAAATGTAATTTTATATACGGAATGTTTCAGGTTAATTTTTCTTCAACGCTATAAGCTTGCACAAATTCGTCATTTTAAGAGAACTCGAGAACTGAAGAATATATTTTTCTTAAACTTTCAGCTTGTTTACGGTTCTTTATATTAGTCAAATTGCCAAATTGATAACTTATTAACCAATTTGATAATTTACGTTCGGAGAGGAGAAGGAGGCAAGGCAAAATAATAAATTTTAGTTATCGGTTATTTCAACCCAAATTTTGCAATCGTATTATGTTTTGTTAATTATATTTCTTGAAATAAAAAATGTTGTTGAAAAAAAGTTGATTATATTGTATAGAATTTTTTTCTCACTATCCAAATTTTGCCGCCCCCCAAAATTTGCCGCCCTGGGCAGTAGCCCCGATTGCCCCTACTGTAAATCCAGCACTGGCCATTCTTAACATTTTTTTTGTTGTGTTGCTTATTCACATATGTTATTTAAAATTAAAAGTTATTTGTTAAGAGCACATAAGTCGATTTATACAATATATTTTTTTGAATAAATTATAAATAAAACTAAAATTAAAAATAAATAAATCTTCTTCATCTAATGACTGAAGTTTTTTCACCAAGTAATTATTCCTGTCAATTATCATTTCATTTTAATTTCATATAGAGTAATTTAGTTTGTATTGTTCAACTTTCTAATATTTTTGCAGCAGATGAAAAACTACATACACGAAATCAATTACATTTTTTTTCTAAGATTGTTTATCAAGTTTATCTTCATTCTATATAATTTGCAATCTTTTTCACGATGAGGATAAAAATTTCGGAAGAATTCTGTACTTACTTATTTTGAAACCAGTAAGCTTTTAAATTAAAGATGCAGAATAATATAGCAATTTTTAAAGATTACCAAATTTTCGTGACGCATTTGTGTATTTTTATTACCCACATACTTGAGTTGAAAGTATTTTGAAGTTTATGGATTGAATTACGTAACTTTTAAAATATTGTAAAATTAACAAAAAATATCGATGATTACAAGAATCAATCTATTTTGTACCATATAATATTAATTTTCAATTGACATTTTGATTTGTTTTTGCATACAATTTTCATTTTACGAATTTTTATAATATCAAAATTACAACATCTGTAACAAAAAATTCATCGTCCGAATTAGAATAGCACTTGATAATTAAGTTATTCCATATATTTAATACGTTTAATATTTTAGAAATCTTATGCCATACCAAATATGATTATTTTAATTGTTGGTCATACGGTTTTGTATATAAGAAATGAAAGTTCATTGTTTTTAACATTGGAATGAACCGATATGAATATCTGGTTATAAAGAACATTGAAATTATCATAATTCTCAGAATGGAAAAATTATAAATATAAATTAGTTTTTTGTATGTTTTTTGTTTTTGTCATCTTATTGTATTTTAAATTCACATTTGAAAATATACTACCTTGGAAGCTTATCTTTTGCAAAAAAAAAACATCAAAATCTTGAATTATGTTTTAATGTGACAAGGTTTGCCAGATAATAATTTGAATATCACAAAAAAATATTTTCGATTTTTCTTATATATATTTTCGATTTCAAATTAAATATTTAATGATTTTAGCATTGTATTAGAAAACATAGAAACTGTTTTCATGGTTTATTTTTAATTTCTCAAATATTTCTAATTTTATTTTTATTTAATATATTTATCCAATTTTTTTATTTTATGGAATTTTTTACACCATGATTTATTATCAGATTCGTTTAGATAATTGATGATTTGATTTGCCCCATTTAACATTTGAACGAATTTATAAAAAAAAACTGAAAGAAACTCTAAACGACTGAAGCATGTAAATAATTGATTATATTTGGTTCAAAAAAGTGTGCTATTAAGTTCACTTTGTTGTTGTAACAATTTGTTAACTTTTTTTTTTTAAATTTTTACCATATCTATTTTAGTAATATATTATTTGTAATATATTTTCTATTGCTATATTTAATAATGTACTTTAAGCTTTTTTTTATCATTTTTATGTATTTTAAGCTTTTTATTTTTCATCAAGTGTAGTATCTGCTGGCTGGTGCATATTTCCGCGTTTACTCACATGTTTACTTGAAAATATAGATCAGATTATATTTCTAAAGTTAAAATTTGTCTCGCTTATTAGTTTACTAGCATTTAGCCATACCTACAACAGTCTTTTTACATTTTATACTATCTTTATTATATCATATATGTATATATATATATATATATATATATATATATATATATATCCTATATATTCATATTATTCTATCCTATAGTATTTATTTTTCTTTATAATTGACTTCTTCATTCTCCTTTTTTCTTCTAACCTTGCTTTTTTTTCTAACTTCTAATTTCATTCTAACTCAAATCTACAATTCACATTTTACTTAGCTAGGAACATTTGCCACTTCCTCATTCTTCTTGCTCTTCTAATCTTCTTTATCTTCTAGCTTCTAAATATATTCTTTATCTTCTAACTTCCATCTTCTTCCATTTTTTTATTCTTGCGTCTTCTTTGTATCTTCTTTTCTTTTTACTCCTAATTGAACTCAACTATTTGAATATTGTATATTTAATTTCAACAATACAAATTTTTTGTCAATGCTAGGACTCGAACCGGGATTCCCTAGCATGTAAAAAATGTTTTTTCCATTTGCAATTTAGTAGTTACGTAGCTAACTATATAATTTTATTATTAACTTTTTATTTATCATTTTATTTTATTTTAAGTGTTGTTTGTTTAATTAAACAATGTGTTTACTACTGTGTGTGTTTCGTCTTGGTTTGAATTTGTTAACTTGCTTGGATGATGATACGCATACAGTGTCGAAACGTACATAATGAATAGTTTAATTATCTAGTGCTTTTTATTTGGCTTCAAATAAACATTTCAAGATTATTTATAAATGATTTCTAGTTTGTAATATTAAAATATATTATCACTATTAGATAGATCAACTATTACTTATTTCTTAAAAGATTAATTTAATTTACCGAAAATGTTTATAACTATAATAAATTAATATGATGCACGGCGACAAAGTTTTATTTATATATCTGTTTAAAATTGTCGTTTATATAGCAGCTACTATATTATGAAATTTTTGTTATACGATATATCCCGCTAATGATAATAATATTAAAAAATATGACAATTTATAGACAGTGATGAAAATAGTGATGTAATTATAATAACTAATCACTATGTCAATTGCATCATTATCGAGTATCAATACAGGTTAAAGTTCAACCATAGTCACTTTTTTGCAATTACGAGAATAATAAAGATTGTGACAAATAGCAAATGCAAGAAAAGTTTTATTAATGTTAATTTACATTACATTTTTTATGATTTAGAGTTTAAATTAGCATGCACTGTAGCAAAATATAGTTCAAGGAAACTTCAATTGCATTGCAAATATTTGATCTTGATAATAGCTTTTATTTTTCTGACCTTTTGCTGATTTTAATGATTTCATGGTATCTTTTCAATAATTAAATTATTTTATTTAAATTATATTTTAATAATTGAATTATGTATGAATAGCAGAGTGTATTTCATGGTTTATTAAAAACTGTATTAGTTTCTAATTATTTTCTAAACTTTGAAAGAATAAATGCTATAAATTGTGCCGTGCTATTGTGATAAATGATAGATAATTAGTTTAGTATTAAATACTAAGGCCATAAATTAGAATAATTTCAAGTATATCAAACAAGTTGCATATAAAGAAAATTATTATTGAAATAAATGTAGTTGCTCAAATCATTAAAAAATTCTCAAAAATTTAAAACAAAATGGTGTGATAAAAATAATAAGATTCAAATAATTTAATTTTAAACTAAAAATATTTTTTTGTATTGTTCGAATTCATTAAATTTTGTTCTTCTTTGTTGGAAATTAAATAGTGAATATAAATAATTTATTTAAAAAAAGCTAACCAAAAAATATTGCGGAATAAATAAAAATGATTTAAATCTTTTTTAGTATTATTTAATTTATTGCTTATGTATTTTGTAAATACTTGAATTGAACACGAAACAAATACTATTATTTACAAATAAATTGAATAACCAATTACCGGTCAATTAAAAATATCACAGAATGTTTTACTTTTATTTCTAGCACTTTTCTTACCAATTTTTATGTATAAAAATAATATAATACTTAAAGAGTCTAACTATTAAATGCTCTATACTCAGCGATTGTACTTTTTTTCGAACTTCAAAAATATTAATTCTATAAATAGATAAATTTGAGATATTTTATTTATTACCAGTATAGTAAGATTATGCTTTCTAAGATAAATAATAAATGTCAGAATATTATTGATCTTCGATCCAATTCCAATTCATTTGATTCAGACAATAGTGCAATCTCTTCAATAAAGGCGGGCGCGGCCAAATGCACTTACGGCTTAAATTTCATTTATTTATATATTATTTAATTTTATTGCAAGTTTTATCGGTTTATTGAAAGCCGCAATTTCTCAATGTATTATAAATGATTGATTTATTTTATTATTTCGATATGTGAATGCTGTAGAAAACAAAGCTCGAAGTTATTCACTATCGGTTTAAATTACACCCTTGAAAGTCTTAGAGATAATTTTAATATGTAGAAATACATTTTGAACAAGATATATCATTTTTTAATTATTACATATACTTTTGATAATAAGATATAAGTCGTATAATAGTCTTCATTTTCTTAGAGATTGTTTTTTGTTGAGACTGAATGTTTAACTGAAGGAATAGATAGAATTTGTGCATTTGATTAATTTTTTTTTAAAATTTTGTGCCCTTTTATTAACTTTGAATTACAAAGTTATAACTTGAGTAGAGGAGCTAGGAGGCTTGTTGTAATATTTTGTTTAAATTAATTTTCAACAAAAAAAAAATGTAGCATTTTCAAAAATAGGTTAGAATCGAAAGTAGTTATTTTATAGCATTGTATTAAAAAAAAGCAATCTAACATTTTTTGGCAGCCATTTTAATGGAATTATTTTCCAATATTAAGCAGAAGAATTGTACTTACAAACAAAAAAAAAGAAAATATTCAGTAGTTTATTTTTATTTTATTTTTTAAAAAAAACTGGCATACTCTATAGTAGGATGGCTTTGCCCATATCTTTTGAATTTTCCATTTCATAGCGGTATTAAAACCAAGTTTAATTCGAACATTTTTAATGTATTTTGTTAAAATAAAAACTTGAATATAAAAGTTTTAACCTATAGCAAAATAAAGATATAAATGCATTAGAAGTCTATATAGTTTTTGAATTTCGCAATACATTTTATATGCGTTCGTATCAAATAACTCTAATCAAGAATGTTTCCTCTATACTCATATAGTTCACAATTGCCTTGAGAGCATAATTTCTTCGAATAAGTTTCGCATTTATGTAACAGCCGTTTGAGAGGAATTACCTATATTAATTTTCACTTTATTTTTATCCTTTTGGCGTCGGAGTTATACAGATTTATGTCTTATATATTATATACTTTTTATTTACCTTACCGGTTTTTGATCTTACGGCGTTAACAACTTTCTACTCAAATACTTACTCTTCCATACAAATACACACATATATGATATTTATATCAGTATTCATATGTATATGCATAAATATATATTATAACATGCGAACAAATCTGTCACAAAAAAGTTTGACATTTATTACCTGATAATAAAATAACTATATTTATTAACATCGCTATAAAATTATTTAATAATATTCTTTGTTTTTCAACATATGCAATCATGTTGGTGCGCACATAAAACAAAATATGTATCTAATAGAGTTTAATGTAGTTAATCGATAAATTTAATTCTCTATACCAAATAGATTGGGGGTCCATTTATCACGCGATCGATTTTTTAGGGATTATCCCCTTTCCCCCACCAAACATCACGTGTGTTTTAGTTACGTAAAATTTTCCGACCGAATTTTTTGAATTTACCGATCAAACGTAAAATTTTAGTTTTTTTGTAAAATCTAAGTAAAAAATAAATAGGAGGAAGTCCCGTAACGCCGGACGGCACCTACCACCGTACACTCTATTTAACACGTATTATTTAAGCGAGTATAAATCTTTTTTTTTTTAAATACAAGTAAAAGGGGCATGGGGGAGCACACAGGTGCAGAATCAGGCGCCAAGACTCACCTTGACTCACACGGCCACCGCGGGAGGAACCCTTTGCTGTTTTAGACGCAAAATTACGGCGTCACCTAAATATCAATGGAAATAATTCTAGTGTATTTATGCATTTACATTTGAGTGTCATTCGAAGATAAAAGTAGTACTTAATTGTTATTCGTAAAATGGTAGAATATTATTAGATATTTTAAACAATTTTAGTAGGTACCACCAAATGAACATGCCTGTCCCTTGGCACCGGACACTAAGTCGTCCCTTAGCGCCGGACAGTAAACATATTGATATTTCTTGTGATAATTATGGTAATCTATTCTAATTGTTTAATTTTGTTCTTTATGAGTGCTAACGGTCACTACATACCCCCATTTTTCGTATTTCCTAGTCAAAGAATGAAAATCTTTTGATAAATGCTCCAGAGCATCGGTGTGGCACAGCCGGTGTGGACAAATAGTGATTTTTTTGCATTTTTTAAGAATATTCGTCAAACACACATGTGCAGACATTTCAGAGTGTAGAGATGGCTACATATGTGTTCAATGCTGGTTATTTTGAAATGTCCGGTATTAGGTGCCACTTTGTAAAATCATATTTTTTATTACCAAATTTTGATTGATAGTATTAATTATTTTTTAGCAAAGATTGCGTTTTTGTTAATTTAGTTTGATTTCTAACTTTGTTATCTAACATAAGTTATAATTTAATAAACATTTCGTAAAAGATTTTTTGATTTATTTATAAATAACCTTAGGTGTCCGGCACTCGGGGACTTTCCTTACACCTGATACCTTACTAGACCCCTTTCTCCCTCACATGATTTATCGACATGGTAATAATCTTTAATCATGAAATATTGAAACTAGTGACTCAAAATGAAAATCATTAAATTTTAAATTAATTTGCTTTATGTTAATAGAATTTTATGATAAAATTTTATAAGGACATATACCCAACGTAATGGCTCTTGCAGTAATGGATTTTAAGCTATGAGCTTTCTTCATTTGTATGATTTCCAGCTATTTTTGTTGTTTCTAAGTTGTTTTGATTATATATTTTTTTAGAGCATTAACTTCTATATCTCAAATTGTATAATGCTGGTATAACATAATAATTTTTCTAACACTACAGAGGGTTTTGCATAAGTAGCGTTACGATATGCATTACCATATATAATAGGTAAAATTATTCATTAATACAATTAATAAAAGTAAACAAATATGATTTAACCAGTTATGCAGTAATATCACTTTCACATTTTCAAATCTGTTATCAAACACGTACAAAAAATTCAAATGTGTCGCGTTTTGACACTTCCTGCAAGGTAAACATGTTTTACTATTGGCAGTTTCTAATTAGGAAATTATTTCATTTATTTAATAAGTTAACAGACAGTAGATGTAACAAATATTTAGACTTCAATCTTCATTTCAGCTTATTTGTTATTGCTTTTATTCAATTTGGAATAATTATACAGGACTAGTTATGGTCACCTATAGACCACCATAGCCAAAATCAATATGCTTAAATTGAGGTTTATTAAATTTTTTATTTCATACCGATAATAGTTGAATCATGAAAGAAGTAACATTTTAGTGTCATAGTCTCTATTTTTTGCTTATTTACATGAGATATTCTTGATAAGAAATAAAATTAGTTGTTTGACAAGTCTGTGATCCAAACAACCATTTGACATTTTCCTTGACATGTGTGATTTAGCTATAAGTCGAGTCAACATCTTTGGGTAACTAATATAACCTGGCATCTCCATTCAGATGTAAAGTTAAATTTTTGCAATATATATTTATATATATTAACATATATATATATATATATATATATATATATATGTTGAAAATGTTTAAATTTGATGTTGATATGTATGATTGATTCCTTGGAGGGCGTAACATCAAGTGAAAAATAAGTAAAGTAAAGATTTATTTCAAAACATCTTTATTCTTCCATACGTTTCGACGTAAAATTCTACGTCATCTTCAGTGGTTCTACAATTTAAAAAAAAAAAAAAACAGAAAGTAACGTTACAAATTGAATATACATAAGCAATAGTAAAAAAGAAAATTTCTTTTCAATAAAAATATTCTAATAAAAGATTTACCATTTATTGAATGAAGTCAAACTTGGTTCACATACGAATGTATGAATAGGAGGCATCACTTAACCGTTTGTAGTTAATTTCAGGAATTAGTAATGAGCATTCATGTAAAAACTATGAAGATTTTATTCGAGTTCTTCTCAGATATCTCTCTTTTATTAATGTCTAGTTAGTGTTAGCTCATAGTAATCTATGTTTAATTTCGATTGCTAAAAGCTAGCTATAAAAATATGTTCTTGGTATCTAATCATATAACATATATTTATGACACTCGAAGATTCACATGCAACAATTTTAACATCTATTTAGTTATATAACAAAAAAATAAATTCTTAAATACATTGCATAACATTTATTCAGAAGATCTTAATAACAGAATCCAGTTTTGTTTGCATCGTTATCTCGTCTGGGTAACTTGTTGATCTTATTCCCATGCGTAATACGGACGCAGTAACTCCGGCCCAATATATACGATATACAAATAATATTCATTAATTAGTTGCGCAACAATTTGTCTCGCTTTTTATACGGTTTAAAATCTATGTCAGAGCATTCCGAAGAGGTCACTAAGGTGGCCACTTGTTTCGGCTCTTAAACAATTTACAATGACATATTTTTTATACAAATAGTAAATGTCATTTTTTTACAGTTTATAATTATTTTTATTAACGATTTTAACAGAGTGAGCCTTATAATCTTGTTAATTTTAAACTAAAATATTAAATAAAATAGATTAGAAAATCGTCTATTTATTATTATTGAAAACTTTTACATGTAATCCTTGATTATTAACTTCCCGAAAGAAAAGTATGTTTACACCGAAAATCAGACTTGCTAATTTAGTTTATTCGACCTTTCAAGTCAATATTAAGCGATTTAGATCAATTTTGGAAAACGTATATGCGTACATGTGCGCGAAAGAGCCGATTTGTTTTACTAGCATTACAAGTAATTAGAGGTAATTCAAAATTATCATTAGTAAACAGAATACTACTATATAAAGCGATAATACAACCGATCTGGACCTATGGCGTTGAGTTGTGGGGTTGCACCAGTAGACCGAAAGTTTCATCCATTAAATGACGAATAAAAAATCCTGAGGTGTATTGCAAATGCAGTATATTAGTAACCAAATACTATACAACGATATTATAACATTCAGCTATTAGAAAATTGAAGAAGAAGCACCACCCATCTAAAAATAATCCCTAATGTATTAAAATTGAGTAACCCATTGGGGTGATCTCCATCACGCCATGCATGTAGAACTTCAGTAATATTACTGGAGTTTTAAAATCTAGTACAATAGTTTATAGATTTTTTTTAAACTTCCAAGCCATTCTGAATCGAATGAGACCAAATTTAGTGTATGTGTATGTGAGTGTGAGATGTGTGAATCGTGCTGGTTAATTGGTAAAGATCAAGAAACGACCAGGCCACAGTGTTAAAGATCATACTAAAATATTACGGCCATACAAAGTTTGCAAAAATCAATATCGTTGTTTTGGCATTTGTCAAAATTAGACAAATTTAAGTTTGTAAGTAAATTTAATTTGCTCAAAAACGCCTGAATCGATTTCAAAAATTTATTAGCCAATCGATGTATTTCGATGTGGATTATCTTTTCTCAGTTCTGTACAACGATCGGCTGAGCCGTTTCATTGTAAATAGCAGAAAAGTGAAAAAAATTGTATGAACCTTTTTTGCCAATAGTTATCAGGGTCTTATGAAATATACTGAAATGATACGGCTCTACGACAAATAGTTTAACGTTAAAAATTCATCAAAGTTTGAGAAAATATTATAGTCAAAATTTGTGTCAAAAGTTGCTTTTGTCATGTGATGAGTTACACATTGTTAAATTTATTAAAATTTGGAATATCAATTACAATTTTAGGACCTATAAGCACGTGTCTGTGCAATATAATTAATATAATTAAAGTCAATTTAAATGTGTTTGAGAAAATTCAATCGGAAATCGCAATGTTTAGATTTAATTGAAAGCGATAATTTTATGTTTTAAATAAACAGTTGAAAATTTTATCTAAAAATCTAAATTTGAATTTCGATTGATGGAGTTAATTTTTACTCATGTCGGGAAGTTCATGAAACTTGCCTTAAGGCTAAATGGCACTTTCAACTAGTTATTTTCTGATTGCTATTTAATTATTCCTAAATAAAATCTATGACTCAATGTCTTGATAGACTTTATATATAAAAATTCTTATATATTTATAAGCGTTTAGGATTGTTAACTTTTACCCCGAAAGAGTTCGTATTGATTATAGAGATGTTGAAATCTTAATCAGCAGGATAATATGCAGTCTGAAACTTAAAACGGAGGCTTCAACAAAGTCGGACGTTTAACCACTGATGCACTATACACTATCGAAAATTACTATCTAAATTACTAATTTACCTAATGTCCATTGGACAGATGTAAATTATATAAAAAAAAAAAACTATCTAAATTACTAAGTTCTGTCTACTGTAACCTTTCGATTCTTATCACCTGTCCTGCTTCATATATCACACGCGGTCCCCTGGTTTCATGAACTGGTCCGATGGCTTGTTTATTTGTTTACACCTGAGTTGGCATCGCCATCGAGCACGTTCCCAGCAGCGCGGAATATCATATCTAAAGAGACTTTCTAATTGAGAGCAAAACTATTCAAGACAAGACAAGACATATATAATATACACCGTCTGCAATATATAATATGGAATATGTTGCCAGTATTCTTACAGGCATAACAGCGGTAAGAGGTTCGATAATGTTGGAATGGATTTCTATTTCTTTCCAGTCTTTGTTTTATGATTGTAATCGGTTTACGCATTTGATGAGTGTAATGTCATAAAATTTTATGTACCATTGACGCACATGTTTCGAATCATCAGATTGCAATGATTATGGAACTCATTTGAGTACCAGTAAATTAAAAAATATGACCAAAATGACTAAATATAGGGTGGTCCATCTAGTGGCTCTAGTGATCTAGTGTTCTTAGGGTTTAGATATTTCTGTAAATAATACATATAAAGTATTATACATTGTTAGAAAGGTCTTAAAATTCTTAGATTTTTTCTCATATATCGCAACTTCGAATTCGCACGGTGTGGCCTACAGGCAAGTTGCTAATTTTTAAATGGGCCAAAATGGGCCACTCGATATTACTTCATTAGGATGCCATTTTAGACTCATTATCATTTTATACTTATTTATCTACGCTCATTATAGAGTCGACAACGCACCGCACCACAGTTTTACTTACTTACTAGTTTATTATTTTCAAAGTTGATTAACTACCCGTAGGGCAAGTTATAGTAAATTTTTATATATCTTTACGTTTCAAAGGTTTCTGAACATTTTGGCATACTTTAGAAAAAAATGGTGTATGTGTGTGTGTGTGTGTGCGGATACAAATTTTTGTTAACGATTTCAGGAACACGGATCAACCGATTTAAATGATTCAAAAAACATTCGACTCGTATTGATAAGGAGACGTGCTGATTAGTTAGAAGGCAAGTCTAGCCGTTCCGAAGATACGGGGCAAAAAGTGCCAAAAACGGTAACTCAGTTTTTAAGAGAACGTCCGATTTTAATATTTCAAAAAACATTTTACTTGTATTGACAAGATGAAAAACTGATTAAATTTTTGGCAAGGCAGGTCTAGCGGTTATGGACTCCCAATAAAAATAGGTTAAAAAAATGTTATTTTGCCGTCAAAAATGTTTAACGAACTTATGCACATCAAATTATGCACATCAAATATTTATAGAGATTTTCATAATGTGTACACATTTTGTGTAATTTCTTTTGGGTTCCGTACCAAGATTTTTAATTACGGTACGGTAAGTTCTAGCAATTTGCCTTAAGGCACGATGCGTTTTACACCATCGGGTCAATTTTGCCGTATAATAAAAATAGGCCAATGTTATGACAAGGCTATGTTACGCATATAAAATGGTACTAAAAACTGTTTTTGACGTTTATGCGTTTTTTTACGTTAGGGTTTATATCTTAAAACCATATCATATTTAAAATGCGGCGTAACATAGACTTGTATTGTGAATTGGCCTGTATATCTATTTCTAAACCCTATACTCAAAACGGCACAAATTTCAGAATATATAATTGTTCGACTTCATTCGTGTTTTATCATGAGTTAAAACAAGAAGTTGAACTTATGATAACATGGTTATTTAACATTTATACCATTTGGAGGTTAGATCTTAGAAGCAGTGAGAAAAAGGTTGGTTCGAACTGCAAATACATAGTTTTTTGACAGTTTATGACTACCAACTCGATTTATTATTTAACTTAAAGGACTGGCAACATAACATAACTATTGTACCTCAAAAATGGGCCTGCAATATTTTATACACCGTAATAATAGAGTAATTTTTCAAATATTATTCACGTTTTGATGAATATTCAAACAAGTTGCTGAAAAAAACTTTTTCTTTGCCTATTAGTACAGTACATTTGAAATTATGAAATCGATATAGGAGTTTCTGGCGATTATTGGACCAATTTTATGGCAACGCTATGTTACGCAGCTTTTTTTATATAAAATAGTACAAGAAACTGCCAAAGTGTTATATATTTTCTGTACAATAAGGCGTTTTAGATGTAAAATCTAACCTAAAAAACACACAAACGTAAAAAAGAATCTTATCATAAGTGCATCTTTGCGGTGTGCCATAATAACATACACGAGAATTTAGAGTTAGAATTAAAGTTAGAATTTGTGTGTAAAACGCCTGATTTCACAGCAAATACATAGCATTTTGACAGCGGTTAGTACCATTTTATACGAAAAAAACTGCGTAACATAGTGTTGCAGTAGCAGTGTTTTATTTTATGGAAGAATTGGCTCAAACATTTAAAACATGTACTTATATATGCTTCAAATATATTGAAATTATGTTTGTTCGAGAATTATATGTTTATGAAAATTCATTTATAGAAGGAATTAAAGACTGACTTTATAGATCAGTTAGTAAGTTTTATTTGGATTATAGATGAAATTTATGTTCCAGTTTTTTACAAATCAATAGTTATATGTGTATCCAAATTGCTAACATCAAAATCTTTAAGCTTATGTTAGGATTATATAATACACTACATGTGCAAAAGATAATATTAACGTATTTTATGAAGACATAAAATATATATAGTCAATACGAGTTAGATTATATATATATATATATATATATATATATATATAATATATTGTGTAGAACTTTTCTATAATATGTAGATAATAACTACTTATTCCGCAACCATTATTCGTATAGTTTATATATCTATTTTATGCAACAAAGTAACAACGATTTGATGCAACAAAATTGCAACAAGTACGTTGAATCTGTAGAAAATCTAGTTGGTATACAATCGAATATTATTGTTAAGTTATTCTATCATAACATAATATTAGACATAATTATCGACTACGAACAATTGCTCGCACACAATTGATATAAAATGATAGTTATGAAAGTTGAAAGTACCAATTTATGAATTTCTACTCGCTTGAGTTTTATTTTTAGCTATTTGAATTTAAATTCTCACAGAGGAGCGTTTTTATAGTCATTGATGTAGTTGGAGTAAAATAATTTTATGGCATGTTGAAGATACTAACGATGGTTAATAATTCGTAAAATAACCATTAAAGCGAGCTAAATTTTTAAGTCTGGTGAAATATCAAATAAAAAAAATGCGTCTACAAAATTGAAAAATGTTATTGCCAAGTTTAACATCTTTGTTTACGTATGCATAATTAAAAACAAATATTCAAATTAAAAACTATCCTTAAAATATACCACAAAAATGTTATTTAAAGACCAAAATCTAATATCTTATTGATTAAGTATGTTATTTCCATATTTCCATATGCAAATTGCTTTCAGGTCAAATGCTAATTACAACTACTTATTTTATGCAGTTATAGATTCAGAACTTCATATTTCTAAATGTATATTATGTGTTTTAAAAAAAGGAATTCAATTAGCAAATGGTCAATCTTTAAACGTATGACGAATATACTCGGCAATAGAAGAAATTTTGCCACTTATCACTCTTAATTGGTTAAATAATTAGTCAAACAGAACAAATAAGTACTTGAATCAATATTAGCATTGATATAATATTAAACTACAGCAAAACTCCTTTAAGACAATTTTCAAGGTGCAACCATCGAAAAATAGCGTATAACGCGAGAAAACGAATTAATCATGATCGAATCAAATAAAATCAAAGTTCAATATTGTTTAGCTACATAGATAATATAAGTATTAAACTTAAAATATAATGATTGGAATAAAACATAATGATTGAAATTTGTAGGTACTGGTTTCATAAATTTATTTCAAGGATTTTTTACTTTAATTTAATTGGCGGATCTACTAAGCCATAATCTTGTAAATTATTTTTCTAAGTCAAATGTGATACATACAAATCAAGCACACTCTACTTTAGATTATTAACATAGATTTTATTTATATATTGGTAAGAAGCTCTTGATTTCTGTTACAACAATTTCAGATTAGCTTGTTACGTTATCAATATAGGTTAATTAGAAGATACTATGTACGCATAACATATATAAATATATTTATATTTTTAACATAATCTGGAACTAGATATAAGTGACATTATGCACTAATAATGAGTCAATTTGAACAAACTTCACAATATGTGTAACTACTCGATTTAATAAATAACTAGTGGTGTATGGTGTATGGCATAGTGCCTAAAGGCAAATTGCTGGAACTAACCGTACCGTAACGAAATGTACGAAAAATATTAAGTGTTTTCAAATAGATTATAATGAATATTGTAACATTGTCTAATATTTATAAGAATTATGTAAACTGAATTCAAAGTTGAAAATATTTGTTTAAAGTATATTAGAACTTAAGTCAGAATTACAATTAAAATCTGAATTATTTTCGATATACAAAAAAAAATTTGAAAAAAAAAAATTTTTGATAAAAAATTGAAACAAATTTTTTTCCCCAAAAAGCGATTATTTTGTTAAAACAAGCAGAAAGTTCTTTGAATCATTCAAATAGGACGCTTAGTTCTCTGCCATTTTTTGCACATTGGACACACACACATCCATTTATTCTGAGGTATGCCAAAATGTTCAGAAAATTTTGCTAAAATGTTACCCTACGGGAAGTTAATAATTTGATTTACATACGATCTATCTATCCATTTGTCTACGATCTATGTATCCATTTGTACACTTGTCCACCTACCTACCCGCCTACCTGTCTTCTTTTGTACTACTTCACTTTGCTACATATTTAACTGTCTACTTGCTTACCTGTTTACCTATTTACATGTCTACTTATTTAACTGTCTACTTGCTGTTTTTCTCTGAAACCGTTAGTCCTCCTATCCAAGAACTGATCACCATATCTCCTTATCAATAGGAATCGAATGCTTTTTGAATAATTCAAATCGGCTGATCCGTGCTCTCAAAAACTTTCACGAACTACTGTATCCATACACATACACTCATACATACTTTCATTTTTTCTAAGGTATGTTAAAATGTTCATAAGACAATTAAACGTGAAGATATGTAAATATTTTCATTTTCGATTGTTTTGCAATTACTATAATTTACCCCACGAAAAATTAATTAAATCACCATCTAAAGATTGTGTCAAATGTTTTTAAACTATTATTTTATGAAAAATATGCAAGAGAAATCTTCTTATATCAAATTTTCTTTTTACACTACAAGTACGACTTCTATATAACAATCAGAAAGTGTGTGAAATGCTACCCAATTTATAGCATATCAATATTTTAATATCACTAACAATTTCAACTTAACCTTTATTTACCAATATTGCTTTTAGGTTTTGATTAACTCTTATATATAAAAATATATTGTATTTGTATAGTAATATAAAAAAATGTTTATGTAGTATTTTCATTGTTATTTAAATAACATATTTACATACAATAGTTATCAAGTTCTGTTGCATTACTATTTATTTTCATTTGTGTAAAATCGCTATTTTTTGCTGAAAACCGATCATAATGTCGCTTTTGATGGCATTCTGTTCTGAATAGATGAATAGAGTAATTTGTTTCTTCATAGTAATATAAGCTTCGGCTTCAATTATAAATCTCAATCTCGGCGCTTCTAGCTTTTCAAGCGATGAAATTACATTATAATAATTATTATAATTATAATGTATAATTAATAATAATAATTATTATTATATTATAATTATTATAATTATTGTTATTTCATTATTATAACTACCAGCGTGACAGAAACAATTTAATTTGTTCAGTTAATTGTAAATATACACATGCACGCGTATATAGATAAACAAATATATATAGTTATAGATTATAGTACACCTTTGAACAACTGATATAAAAAATATTTTATACACACACAATTAACAAGCGTTTCAAATAAAACTGAAACTATTGTAAAAGTATTATCAAATGTAACTTCCCGAAGGAGAAGTTTATGTTTCCATAAAAAATCCTATTCACTAATTTTATGTTTTTTCGACGTGAAGCCATTATGAAACGAATGAAACTAAATTTGGAAAAAGTATGTGTGTGTGTGTGTGTGTGTGTGTGAACAGATTTTTTGCCGTAAATCGACGTTCTCCCAAAAACGGCTGGACCGATTTAAAAAATTTAAAAGCCATTCTTTTAATTTTAAAAATTTGTCAAAATTTGCATAAATTAGTATCGTTTTTTTGGCGTTTGTCAAAATTTGAATTTTCATCGACGTTTGCTCAAAATCGCCTGAACCGATTTCAAAGTTTTTGAATGCTCAAATGTATTCTATGCTTTTAAAATAAGAAATACTATTTGAGAATGCAATAAAAATCCGCCTTTTTTAAATGAGTTTTTTTTTAAATCAGAACTAACAACTTTATTATTCGATTATATGTTACATTTAATTTTATATTTTTGGATCTATATGTTTTTGCGCTTCCAAACTTAAAAAATTTTGTTTAATTTCTTTCATAATAATTTTAAAATAGTTAAAATAAATAAAAATAAATTTAAAAATAGTTAGCCCTTATTTCATGTATTCAGGAAGTTTATTTTTATAATTTTTGTTAATTTATGCAAAATTGAAAATAAAAGTTCAAAATCATGAATGTGAGAGTCTATTTCAACACTCCTTTTTAATATAGGCTACTACTACTTTTCATATAAGCTACTTCTTTATATAAGCTATTTGATGGGTAGTTGTAATTTTATTATCAAGTAAGAGCAAAGATTCAATATAGACCTTTACTTTTTGAAACCCCGGGACAACCTGAGAAAAAAGATCTAAACCTGCGATAAATTCATTGCTTTTTTAACACTATATAATAGATAATAGATTTTTCTAGAAACAATATTATTTTCGGGCTTAGATTTTTGTTTCAAATTGTTCTTCAGTTTAATACTGATTATAAATAAATATCGATTAGATTTCACATATATAATAAAAAAACATCGCATCACAAACTAAAGATAACTAGGAAAAAAAAAAGAAACATATTCTTTGTTCAGAATTACAATCAAGAAAAGCGAAAAAGTCAATGATTTATAAAAATTATATAATATATTATTTTAAAAAAATAATTAATTTAAAAACTATTTATATCCTTAAATAGTAATAATTATATAATATTTGAATAATTTAACTTCCCCTAGTTATAGTAATCGCAAAAAAATCTAAACTGAAATTTTTTATATATCTTTACGTTTCAAAAATTTCTGAACATTTTGGCATACCTTGAAAAAAATGTATGTATGTGTGTGTGTGTGGATACAGATTTGAATAATTTATAAAGCCTTTTATTGGTATTAATAAGGAGACATGCTGATTAGTTTTTGGCAAAGGTAGATCCAGTCGTTTTGAAGAAACGGAGCAAAAAGGTCCAAAAATGGCAATTCAGTTTTTATGAAAATAGAGCGTTCGATTTATTTGTATTGACGAAATAGAGAACTGATCTAATTTTCAAAGGCAGGTCTAACGGTTTGAAAGATCCAATAAAAAATGTATAAAAATATGCCATTGGCGGTGAAAAATGATCATTAGGCATATGCATATCAAATTGTCAGACAGTTTATAGAGATTTTAATAATAAGAATATGATTTATAAGTTTAAAAGAAATTTAATTTTTTGGTTCGGGAAGTCCCAGCAATTTGCCTTGTATGGCACGATGCCATACACCACTAGTTGACTTTCGCCTGCTTCAAGTTTCCGTCTTAGTTTTAAGATAAAATATACTCATCTTACTGTAATAAAGGAGATAATCCAAAAGAACATTGACACATTCTGAATAAATCGAACAAGAGCAAGAAGATAACCATTCAATACCAAAACCAAACTACAAATCTCGATAAACCTAATGAGACCAAAATAGAGACCCAAACATCCATTAGATCTCTTTCTAACACGATTATATAATTTTAGTACATTATGATATAATAGCAGAATTAATAACGCCTTCGATGTAATATTTATAAATAAAATATATAACATTTCTGTGGACATTAGAGAGTAGCTCGATCCGGGAACGATCAAGAAGTCGAGTTTATGTGATTGCAATATAATATAGATGTTTCATAATGCAATTTCTATGTGGACAAGCCTACTCTACTAATGACTATTATAACAAATTCCAGTAATGTTAGGAACGCAGTGCGTGCGTTGTGGGCACTTGCTATTTGGAGCAAATGATATTTTTGCAAATAATTGCATTACATGTTTAATGCTGAATGATGAATTCTGTGAGTGCCAGAAATTCAAACAATGTGACAGGTTCATAGATAAATTGATAGATTATTAATGCATGATATATTATATGAAAAAGGTTTGACAGGTATATATTAGATCATTGTTGTTACATGTGAGTTTTGAAATAGTTCATAGTGAAAAATTACTACTTTCCACTTACGAGGGTATTCTGCAGTTATGCTCTAGAATTTTCATAAAATCGATTTTATTTTTTCAATATTTATTTTCAATGTTTAACTTTTCAAGAATACGTACACGTAAAATTATTTAAAAGTTAAATTATTCTCAGATATATAACAGTTTAACCATGATAACCCATGAAGGAAACAGATCCTTCCACTGCAAAACTTCAAACCCGTTTAACCCACGATTTCTCTTTAGTATGGATTTCTCTTTAGTATGAATTAGACTGAATGTATATATACTGAATGTACTGAATGTATCTATACTGCTCATCCTCAAATTGAGATTTTAACTATTTTTTAAAAGTTCGAGAATATAAAATAAATTGTAATTTTTAACTTCCCGTAGGGTAAGTGACCGATTTGAATGGTTCAAAAAGTATTCGATTCCTATCGATAGGAAAAAGAGCTGATTAGTTTTTGGCAAAGGCAGGTCCAGCCGTTTCGGAGATACGGAGCAAAGAGTGCAGAAAATAGAAATCGAATTTTTGAGCGAACGGAGTATCCGATTTGAATGATCTAAAAAACATTCAATTAGTAATGATTGGGAGAAGTGTTTATTAGTTTTTGGCAAAGGCAGGCCCAGCCATTTCGAAGATACGGAGCTAAATATGTAAAAAATGGCAGTTTTTGAGAGAACTAACCGTCCGATTTAAATGATTCAAAGAACTTTCTGCTTGTCTTAACAAAATAATTGATTTTGGAAAAAAAAATTTTGTTCAATTTTTTTTTTTTAGTATTTTGTATATCGAAAATATTTCAGATTTTATTTTTAATTCTGACTATAGTTCTAATATACTTTACAAATAATTTCAACTCTGCAATTCGGTTTATATAATTCTTATAAATATTACACAATGTTACAATATTTATAATAATCTATTTGAAAACATTCAGTATTCCTCGAACATTTCGTTACGGTGCGGGAAGTTCCAGCAATTTGCCTTAAGGCACGATGCCATAATTGCCTCAAGACAGAATTCCACTTACAGCTAGTTTCAATTTTTTTTTTAATTTTTTGTATATCGAAAATAATTCAGATTTTATTTTTAATTCTGACTATAGTTCTAATATACTTTAAACAAATAATTTCAACTCTGCAATTCAGTTTATATAATTCTTATAAATATTAGACAATGTTACAATATTTATAATAATCTATTTGAAAACATTCAGTATTCCTCGAACATTTCGTTACGGTACGGGAAGTTCCAGCAATTTGCCTTAAGGCACGATGCCACCCACCCCACTAGTTTTTTGTTTAGACACTTGCTGTTTTGTGAAAAAATATTTTTTCAACTTGCCTATAGTTAATACGACTCTGACATTATTTTTATATTATTCTACTCGGGGGGCCTATATCATGGGTATTGAAAAGGGCAAATTTTTTATACTCCCCATAATTTAATCAAATTAAATAAAAAAGATAGTAATAATTTCGGTTACTTTTTTATATCATAATGCTCTCTTAAGTCCCACTCTTTTCAATTTTCAAACTTCTTGGATAAAACCCTCATGTGCTGTAACTATTTTAAGTCGGTTATATTTTCTCTACTGATTCAACTATTTCAGTTTGGCACAATAAGTTAAAAAAATACTCGTTGTGTAAGAATTTTTTTTTTCATTTCAAAATGAATCCTGTACTTCTTTACACTAATACACTAATTTATTAATTTCCCGTAGGGTAGTTATAGTGATGGGCCGAAAATCTAAAATAAAAATTTTTGCAAGTGTGTGTGTGTATGTATGGATACAATTTTTCGCTCACGTTTTCGGGCGCACGGATCAACCGATTTGAATGGTTCAAAAAACATTCGATTCCTATTGATAGGGAAATGTGTTGATTAGTTTTTGGCAAAGGCAGGTCCAGCCGTTGCGGTGATAAAGAGCAAAGAGTGCAGAAAATAAAAATCGAGGTTTTGAGAGAACGGAGTATCCGATTTGAATAATCCAAAAATCATTTAATTTGTGATGATTGGGAGAAGTTGTGTTTAGTTTTTGGCAAAAGAAAGTCCAGCTGTTTTGGAGATACCGAGCTAATTGTGCAAAAAATGGCAGTTTTTGAGAGAACTAAGCAGCCGATTTGAATGTTTCAAAAAACTTTTTGCTTGCTTTGACAAAATAATTGCTCGTGGAACTAGTGGGGTGGGTGGCATCGTGCCTTAAGGCAAATTGCTGGAACTTCCCGCACCGTAACGAATTGTTCGAGGATTACTGAATATTTTCAAATAGATTATTATAAATATTGTAACATTGTCTAATATTTATAAATATTATATAAACTGAATTGCAGAGTTGAAATTATTTGTAAAATATATTAGAACTATAGTCAGAATTAAAAATAAATATTTTCAATATACAAAAAACTAAAAAAAAAAAAAAAATGAGACAATTTTTTTTTTCCAAAATCGATTATTTTGTTAAGACAAGCAGAAAGTTCTTTGAATCATTTAAATCGGACGCTTAGTTCTCTCAAAAACTGCCATTTATTACATATTTAGCTCCGTATCTTCAAAATGGCTGGGCCTGCCTTTGCCAAAAACTAATAAACACTTCTCCCAATCATTACTAATTGAATGTTTTTTAGATCATTCAAATCGGATACTCCGTTCTCTCAAAAATATGATTTTTATTTTCTGCACTCTTTGCTCCGTATCTCCGAAACGGCTGGACCTGCCTTTGCCAAAAACTAATCAGCTCTTTTCCCTATCAATAGGAATCGGATGCTTTTTGAACCATTCAAATCGGTTGATCCGTGTGCCCTAAAACGTGACTGGAAATTTGTATCCACACATACATACACACACACACACACACATCCATTTTTTCTGAGGTATGCCAAAACGTTCAGAAACCTTCAAAACGTCGAGAAATGTAAAAATTTTAAATTCCGATTTTCGGCCCATTACAATAACTTACCCTACGGGAAGTTAAAAAAATATTTTAAAATGATTTTTTCAATTTTTTTAAAAATATATTGTAAATAATTCAGATTTTAATTTTAATTCTGGATAAAGTTCTACAGCTCACTCATATACTTTAAATAAATAATTTTAACTTTTAATTCAGTTTATATAATTCTTACAAATATGTGTTTATAATAGTGTTTATAATATATATTTATAATAGTGTAATAGTGTTTATAATAATCTATTTCAAAACATTTAATATTCCTCGAACATTTCGTTACGGTACCGGAAGTTCCAGCAGTTTGCAATACACAACTAGTTTTTTCTTGAAACTATGTAATACGTACAATGCAATAGAATTCAGATTCGTATCAAAATCCATAATTGTCATATTATGATTTAATGAGCAGGCAATTTTATATAAAAATTGATGAAATTAGTCTTACTTAAAATATCATAATGTTTTTGATACTAATATAAACTATATTAGTTTTCTTCTATTAATTTGCGCAAGTGTTTTTCGAATATTTCTTGGTTCTTTCTTCTAGCTGTTTCACTATAGTTTTATGTTTCAAGATTTCATTTAAAGAATCACGTGCCACAATCGTAATTTTCCTGCATTACGTGAGAATTATAGTTATTATTTAAGATTATTGTTATTATGATATCAATACATTATTGTTAAAGGTATTTAATAAGCGTTATGAAAATATAAAAAATAATTTCATAAAGTTTATTTGAAGCAAACCCAAATTTTCAGTTATCTTTGAAGATCAATGTTTATTTAGGACATGAAATAAATTGTTCATTGTTCATAAATTGTCAATTAGGCAAAAAAGGATTAAAAAATTACTTTGAAGGATGCTGTTCTTTTAGTGATGAATAAAAGCAAAAGTTAAGGGATTTTACTTATTATATATATATATATATATATATATATATATATATATATATATATATATTTATTTATTTATTCATTGTTTTGAGTTGCCTAAGTTGCAATTGATTGTAGGTTTTACACCTTGTATTCACCATACGATGACTCAGTTTATGTTGAAATAGCTATTAAATTATTTCATTGATCGATTGATCATTTAATGTATTTATTTATTACATATTATTATTAGAAGCTGATTTAGGTTTAAATAATTTAGGATCGGGTTTTAACAACTAGATTTCTTGATCTTGTTTTATCGAATTGAAATCGTGTGAAAATACTTTATTAACAACGTTTTATAAACTGGGTATGTGCTATTTAAGAGATATGCGATATTTACGAGAGCATTTAAATCGATTAAGTGAGTCAAGATTGAATATTGATGTCCATATTAAATTCAAGTATTGGAATTACTATTTAAGCCATTCACGTTATAAAGACATTTATTACATCGTTAAACCAATATTACATAAACTAGGTTTATATGAACATGCATTAAGAAATAATTAAGGCTGAGATTTGAAACACGTTTCAAGCTTTTATTTAAACTAGTAGTATATGGCATCGTAACGTAAAGCAAATTGCTAGAACATTTTGTACTGTGATAAAGTATTCGGAGAAAATTCAATGTTTTCAAATATATTACTATAAATACTGTTCGCGCCAATCAAAGCATGCGGCTATATTGATATATAAACAAAAAATCATCAATAAAAAATCATACAAATCAATCAATCAATCAGAATGTAATCAAAAACAGTATTAAAATTATTGTAAATACACTTATAACTTGTTATTAATATAAAATAAATATATACAGTTATAATCAAAGTATTTACAATTGGTCCTTCATAAGGCAAGCAATCACAATCATTCTAAAAAACAAATACTGTAACTTTTATTATTCATATTTTATGAACAAAATATAAGAGCTTATTAAGTGGACAGTGATGTTTAAAAAAGTACATTAGAAGTAAATAAAGAAAACTTACTGATCCTTTTCGAAGGAGAGTTAGAATGAAGAATCTTGTCCCGTATTTCTAAGAATTACTTAAACTGAATTGGAAAATTAAAATTATTTATTTTAAGTATTTTTGCTAAGATTAAATTTAAAATTCGAACAATTTTCAAAATTTAAAAAAAAATTTGTTTTTGCTAAAAACAATTTTTTTGTCAAAAAGTTTTTTGAATCATTCATATCGGATGCTACGTTCTCTCAAAAACTACCATTTTTTACACATTTATCTCTAAAACAGCTGGACCTTTCATTGTCAAAAACTAATCACCACTTCTATCCATCATTACAAATTGAATGTTTCTTGAATCATTTCAATCAGATGCCTGGTTTTCGCAAAAATTGAGTTTCAATTTTCTGCACTCTTTGCCTCGTATCTTTTATAACGACGGATCGACCTTTACCAAAAACAGCACATCTCCCTTTAATAGGAATTTGAATTATTCAAATCGGTGCACTCACACACACACATCCATTTTTTCTGAGGTATGCCAAAATGTTCAAAAAATTTCAAAACGTAAAGTTATGCAAAAATTTTTAATTTAGATTTTTGGACGAGTACAATTATTAACTTCCAGAAGGAGAAGTTTATGTTTTCGTCAAAAAATCCGATTCTATAATTTTATGTTTTCTCGACGTTTCAAGCCATTCTGAATCGAATGAGACCAAATTTGGAAAAAGTATGTGTGTGTGTGTGTGTGAACAGATTTTTTGCCGTAAATCGCCGTTATCTCGAAAACGGCTGGGCCGATTTCAAAAATTTAAAAGCCATTCGATGTATCTCGACGAGAACTATTGTTTGTCAGTTTTGTGCGACGATCGGCCAAGCCGTTTCTTTATAAATCGCAGAAAAGTGAAAAATTTTTCGTCTACGTTTTAGCCCGCAATTCTAAATCGATTTTGAAAATTCAAAAACCGTTCGAAAGATATTGGTTGGGAATCGTGCTGATTAGTTTTTGGTAGAGATCGGCCGGACCGTTTTCTTGTAATAAAGTTTAAAAAAAAAAATTCGACGATTTTTATGATTATTTTTTTGACGGTAGATACCATAGTCTTCTAGATCATACTAAAATATTACGGCCCTACGACAACTGGTTTAGCTTTAAATATTCGTCAAAGTTTTCAAAAATTTGTATCGTTTTTTTGGCATTTGTCAAAATTAGACTTTTCATCGACGTTTTCTCAAAAACGCCTGAACCGATTTTAGAAATTTAAAAGTCATTTGATGTATTTCGGTGAGGACTATCTTTGTCAGTTTTGTGCGACGATCTGCCAAGCCGTTTCTTTGCAATTTAAAAAAAAGTGTTAAACTTTTCGTCCACATTTAAGCTCATCCTACCGAACCGATTTTAAAAAAGCAAAAACTGTTCGAAAGATATTAGTTGGGACTGGTACTGATTAATTTTAGGTGAAAATCTACCGAGCCGTTTTCTTGTAATGAACTGTTGAAAAAAAAATTTAAGCCGATTTTCATGGATTTTTTTTTGGCGATATACATGATGGTCTTATAGAACTTACTGTAATATTACGGCCTTACGACAAGTAGTTCAATTTTAAAAATTCGTCAAACTTTGATAAAATTATTATCGTTTTTTTTAAAGTAGAATTGATGAAGTATATTATTTACACATTTTTTTTTGATTAAGCCGATTAATAACACATAACGGGAAGTTCATATAACTTGCCTCAAGGATAAATACCAAACCAACTAGTTATTTACTATTTATTAGATTACCCTACGAAAAGTAGGGTATAGAAAAATATGTTCTAACAATGCTATTGTTAATAGCCTATTGACTGATTTTAATTTATATCGGGCAAAATTACTACTAAACTTGCTAATTCAGGTTATTGAAATCTATTACAAAATTGAATGCTTTGTTCGCCAATTAATTAAAATGCACCGATATAATTGGGATATAAATAAAATAGCAAGAGTTCAGTTGCCTCTGAACTTTTCTCTACCTTTTGTTTAAAGTTTTGTTTAGTCTTGAAGGCCATCAGTTGATCTTAAGCGCTCTTTTATTAAATCCGACGCAGTAAAACATTCAATAATAACTACTGGCGATTGCAAAATCTGAAAAAAAATCCGGATGTTTTTAATATCACTTTGAATACATATATTCACATTTTTCTTAGTACCTTGAATATCTTGGCAATAGGGTGATTATTTCCAATTCAATATTTTAAAACAAAAAGAGTTAACTTTTTCAAGTTAATTTAATATAGAAATAGTTCTCAATTTAATATGAATTAAACAAAATTTCCAATGCTTTCATTCATTCAAATTCTTTTCAGTAATTTTATAATTTTTGCTTTTTCTGTGGTAATATACAAACTTGCTTTTTGGCATTAAATATTTTGAACGACTTGAATAAATGCTACTGAATTTTCAAAGCAAGTTTGTGAAACTTCCCATTTTTTAGATAGTTTTTAGTAATAAAAAATATTATTTTTTTAAATTTTTGTTGAAAATTTAAATTTTTATTGAAGGATTTAGTATTTATTAACTTTCGGTAGGGTAAGCTATAGTAATCGTCAACAAATTGAAAAAGTTTTTTTTAAATATTTTCACTTTTCAAAAATTGATAAACATGTGTGTATGTATGTATGTTTAAATACAAATTTTTGTCTACGATTTTAAAAGCATGGATCAACCGATTTGAATTATTCAAAAAACATTCTTATCCTGTTTATAAGGAGGCGGGATGATTACTTTTAGGAAAAGTAGGCCCAGCCGTTCCAAACGGTGCAAAAAGTTCAAAATGGCAATTCAGTTTTCGCGAGAACGGGGCATCCGATTTTAATGATAATGATAATTCAAAAAACATTTCGCTTGTGTTAATAGTGTGAACAGTTTCTGGCAAACGTAATTTTTTTAAACCTTCAAAAAAATTTAAATATCCAATTGATACTAATTTTGATTTCAATTAAGATTAAAAACATTTAAAATTTTTCTAATATTTTATTGCAGTATAGTAAGTTCCAGCAATTTGTCTTAAGGCTCGATGCCATGCACTACTAGTTAATTATTATTTACAGTCTATGAAAAATGTGCTAATTTATTACACATTTATCAACTACCCATTTTGTAACCTCATAATAAGAAATTAATATTCTATGAATTAGAAGTACGAACCGAGCGATTTAGCTTTTTTTACTACATATACACCAATACATTAACTTTTTTCTAAAGTGTGGACAATAGATTAGGAAATCTTAAAATAATTCCGATTCCGAACATTTAAAGAAATGTATTATATGTGAACATATCTCTTCTAACCTAAGTAAAGTCCATCCACTACCATGAAATGATATGCTGAGATTTTCCCATTTAAAAGTTCCAAATCGTATAATTTTAAACAGCGCCTTGATAAGCAACTTGCCATTTCGAGTTTACTACTAACCTTCATCAGTAGCACGACCGAAAGGCGTTTTAGCATTTCCAGATAAAATTTTGGAAAATTTAAAAAGCGTTTTAACGATTTAAGCATTCAATTTGCGGAATTCGTCCAAGGCGAGTGTTTAACCGAGTCGGTGGTTAAGTGTGGTGCAACCGGTTAAATTATAGACATGAATCGGTCATTATACGGATGTTGTTTTATTTCCTCCGAAGATTGTTGCTTAATGTTAATGTTAAAGTTAGTTAATGCCTGACGAATTGCATTGCACATTAAGCGAATGTTTTGTTTTATATTGAGTTAATAAGAAAACGAACTATAAAATAGTTTTTGCTTAGCGGTTTCTAATTAACTGACCTGCATGGTTAGTTCTTTCCAGCAAATGAATAACTTTATTACGTAACGCAAAAAAATGCAAATAGATGTTCACATCAATTGTGATGATTGTAGTTTTTTATTCGCGATATCTCATATATGCACGACTAATAACAGTCAGGTAGAAATCTTATTATTACCTACATTATAAACCAATTTTTAACTTCCCGAAGGAGAAGTTATTGTTTTATATGGCAATTGCATATTACGTGCTACGTTCTATATGCACAGAAAAATAATGGGCTAAAAATAGTTTATTTTATAATCTAGAGAAGATTTAAAAAAATGTTTTATTCACTATATATATGAACCAGTGGTGTATGGCATCGTGCTTTAAGGCAAATTGCTGGAACTTCCAGTACCGTAACGATATATTCGAGGAATATTAAATGTTTTCAAATAGATTATTATAAAAACAACAACTTTCATCATTCTTAATTTATAGACAAAATATAAGAGCGATGATTATGAATTGGACGACAACGTTTATATATGTATTACAGAAAAGTAAACAAATAAAACTTGATCAATCGGATTTAAAATGAAGGACTTTGTCTAGAATCTTTAAGAATTATATAAACAGAATTGCGAAGTAAAAATTATTTATTTAAAGTATATGAGTGAGCTTTAGAACTTTGCACATTAAGCTCCGTGTCTCCGAAATGGCTGGACCTGCCTTTGCCAAAAACTAATCATTAGTTCTCCCCATCATTACAGAGTGAATGTTTTTTGGTTTTGTCAAATCAGATGCTTCGTTCTCTCAAAAACTCGATTTTCATTTTCTGCACGCTTTGCTTTACTCAAAAAACTAATCATTTTTCAAAACATGTAACCTTTAATTTTCACCCTCTTTTCACAAACCCTTATTTAATAAAAAATATTATTGCAATTACATCATTTTTCTCCACGATTTTTGACGTATTTGATTGAATTTAGATTGAGATATTTTTGAGCTTATAGCAAAGCTCAATTTTATACTTTTCATAAATATTAATCGACTTTTCAAAATGTGGTGAATTTTTTACGTCAAGTGTTCCAGATGGGATATTCTGCAAATTTTTATCAACTAGCGTAAATAGTTAATCAAAAATCTGTATGAACCAATGATGCAATACATTTTTGTTATATTAGATCATCTTATAAGCTCGTTGTGATGACTTCTTAATTCTTTAAGAAATTTATTATTAGAATAACTCTAATACAGATGATTTTCATTGGATTTAGCAATGAAGAGTAAGAGCTATTTCCACCTAGAAATACTCAATAAATAACTAACGAAATACAATTAAATTTACATACAAAGCTGTAATTAGAGAATGATTAGTCAAAAATTATAACTTACAAGGATATACTCAGGTTACTGTTAAATGAAGTACTCTAATTTAAATATTCTGTCCGTTACGATTCATAAAAAAATGAATCATTTTGCTCTCAAAACATAGATACGGGGACAAAAGGTGCCAAAAATGGCAATTCAGTTTTTGAGATGACGGAGCGCCCGATTCGAATGATTTAAAAAACATTTTATGTGTACAGGCCTAGCGGTTTTGAAGATTCCATAAAAAACTAAAAAATGCAGTTTGGTGGTAAAACATGATTATAAGACGTATTCACATTAATTTATCAGATATTTTGTAGAGATTTTGTTTACAATCTTATGGGTTGTGGAATAATGTTTATCCGTTAGACTGAGATGCTACTCAGCGCGATCAAAAGATCAAAATTTTCAAACAATTTCAAAATATTAAAACCAAAACATTTTTTTACAAAAATTTTATGGTTGTCAAATATCAATTTTTTGGACAGTTTTCAAAAAAATTCTAAACTTTTTTAAATATTTTACTTTTCTGTACGGTAAGTTTCACAAATTTGCCTTAAGGCACAATCCTATGCACAACTAATATCTTGCTAGTAACTGCATTATTTTCAATCTCTTTACTAGAATTATTTTTATTATTTCTTTTCTTATGTTAAATCATCTTACAAAATTGTCATCATTAAATTCCAACTTTTCCTTTTTACAAGAGTTACAAATTGAATTACATTGTTCCGAAGACAGTGGAAAGCCAAACATATTTATCTTGTTGTATTAGTTTAAATGCTGACAAGTTATGGAACGTTTTCCCACAATTACGCGGACAATAAAATTGCTAAATATGAAATTCGAGATTAAATATTGAGACATTTTCAAGGCGCTGTAATAATCATTTTTGTCACACTTTATGAGAAATAAATACTTTACTTTCATGATTCAGTTGATTTTCTCACAATTTCAAGTTTCATTTAAATATTAAAATGGTCGATGACCTAAACTAACTTCTTGACAACTATATAGATTATTGAGATGATTATTTATCTGATTATTAACTACATGTATGGTATATTATTGTAATCATATAAAAATTAAAAATATTTTTTTTATATATCTTTACGTTTCAAAGGTTTCTGAACAATTTGACATACCTTAGAAAAAATGGGTGTATGTGCGTGTATCAACGAATCGTATTGTTAAGGAGACTTGCGGATTAGTTTCTGGCAAAGGTAGATCTATCCGTTTTGAATATACGGGGCAAAAATATCCAAAAATGGTAATTCAGTTTTTGAATGGAGTGTCTGATTTGAATAATTTTAAATATATTTATATACACAAACTAGTGAGGCGCAAGGCATCGTGCCTTAAGGCAAATTGCTGGAATTTCCCGTATCAAAAATTATTGTTTTTTTAAAAACGATTAACATTTTTGAAAAAAAATTACTTCGAAAAAATTAGATTTTTGAGAAACTATAAATTTGACAAAAAATAACTTTTTTTTGACATATTTTGAAAATCTAAACTTTTTTTCAAAGCAATCGTACTGCTTCAACTGCATAGAGACGAAATGTCACAGCGCGTAAGCGCCGCGTCGCCGTCTAACAGATAAACATTGGTACAGAACCCACAGGAATGTAAACAAAATTTATACTTATTGTTAAAATCTCTATAAAATATCTGATAATTTGATGTGCATATGTCTAATGATCATTTTTGACCGCCAAATGGCATTTTTTTACTTTTTTCATTAGATCTCCGAAACCGCTAGAGCTGCCCTCATAAAAATTTGATGCCATACAAGTAAAATATTTTTTGAATTATTAAAATCGGAAGTTCTGTTCTCTTAAAAACTGAGTTACCGTTTTTGGCAATTTTGCCTCGTATCTACGGAACGGCTAGATCTGCCTTCGCCAAAAACTAATCAGCACGTCTCCTTATCAATACGAATCGAATGTTTGTTGAATTATTCAAATCGGTTGATCGGTGTTTCTGAAATCGTCGACAAAAATTTGTATCCGCACACACACATATATACACACACCCACAACTCCATTTTTTCTCAGGTATGCCAAAATATTGAGGAACTTTTGAAACATAAATATATATAAAAATATTCATTCTCGATTTTTTTGCGATTACTATAACTTTCCCTATGGGAAGTTAAAAGCTGTTTAAATTTTTGATAAGATGCAGCGGTTACGGTGATTCAATAAAAAAACACGAAAAAATGCCTTTTTGGGGTCAAAAATTATCATTAGACATATTTACATCAAATTATCAGAATTTTAGATATTTAGAACAAACTCTTAGAATCTTAGATATTAAAATAAAACAGCTACTCAGCGCGATTGCTTTGAAAGAAATTTCAAAATTTTCAACAAAGTCATTTTTTGCAAAATCCTCAAAAATCTATTTTTTTAAAGTATTCAAAAAAAATTAAAGCTTTTTTAAAAATTTTAGTTTTTGGCACGGAAAGTACCAGCAATTTGCCTTAAGACACGATGCTATGCACCACTAATTTGTCCATTTATGTGCAATAATACAAACGTTTACTTTAAAATACCAACTTACTTTAATATTGACTTTTCAAATAACATACTATTTTTGTTTCGCTATATATATAGTTGAAAGATTCCTTTCAATGACTAATAATTTACAAGCGTTCATATTGTAAGCAAATTATATATAATTACGATAATATATTCATACTCGAGTTAAAACAACAAACATAAATGTTTCTTTTTAAAATTAGAATAACGATATGCGATATTATTATTAGAATAACAATCTACTCGTTTAATGTTATTCTGATATATTATTCTGATTAGCTGATATCGTGAATTGCTTTTACGTAATTAAGAAGTTTATAAACTTTGTTAAAGTCATAATTATTAATGCTAAACTTTTATTGGCAATTTTCAATGTAAAGTAATCATATAGCCTTCAATGAATAACCTTACTTAATGTCTTTCTCTTAATTTTCTTTTATTAAATCGAGGAAGGAAGGTCGGCTACTACGTCATTTCATACAGCTAAAATGCACATTTATGTTTGTAGTAATGGTTAAGAGCCTTTTTTTTGATATTGCATAAATTTTGATATTATAATAAACGGTTTCTTTCAAGTAGTTCAAGTAAATAAAGAGTTTAAAATGTACTACACTTTTTAAAAACTAGTGGTAAAGGGCATTGTGTCTTAGGGCAAACTGCAGGAACTTTCTGTATCTTAATTGAATATTCGATGTATAAAATAATTAATCATCAATTTAAAATTTATCAATAATTAATAAGAAATACTTCAAATATTTTCAAAAATTTATTATAATGTAAATTCCATCATTCGCAAATTACTTCATTGTATAGATGTAACATAAAATCCTCTTCCTCATATCATATTTCACACCATCAGTACAAACCATATCTATTTTGAATCATTCTAATCGGATGATCCGTCCTCTCAAAAACTAACATTTTTTGCACTTTTTGCTCTGTATCTCTGGAACTACTAGATTTTCCTGAAACTAATCAGCACATCTTCTAATTATTTTTGAATCATTCGAATCGGGTGATCCTTGCTCTCGAAATCGTTGACAACAAATTGTATTCAAACATACGTTCAGGTTTTGAAACCCGTAAACCTGCCTCGTGTGGACGGGGTCATGAGTTCGAACCCTCGCTCAGAATAACCAGATATCGTACAGTAATGATGTTCATTTTCTTCTGTTGATGTAGATAAAAAATATGCCTTCAATTGAAATTAGCCCAATTAGGGCACTGTGGTTTGAAATGACAATAGAAAATCTCTCACACTATTTTTCCCTGAACCGAGATGGAATTTAACTCAACTCACGGATCTGCATCAGTACAGTACTACCCAATATCATTGCAATTTGATCAGAATGGCATGACAAAAAGTAGTTATAATAACCAAGTCTTAAATAACGCCTTAAGTTAGTAAATATAATAAAATTCTAGTTTATTGCCACTTAACATTGCAAGTGATTCATTAGATGACAAATCGGATGTAGAGCGGATTATATCAATGGTAGAAGGTCTACACCTTTCGCCTGTAACTCAAAACATCTTATTAGAATATTCTACATTTGACAAAAAACAATTACATGTTACGGTTCTCAATATACTGATATATATAAATATATATATATATATATATATATATATATATATATATCTATCTATATATATATATATATATATATATATACTAGCCGGCCCGACAGACTTCGTCCTGCCAAAAAAAAATTGTAAGGTGGCGGTGTTTTGTGCGTATCTTTTTTCTACTCTTTGCAAAAAATTATTTTGAACAGAACCGTCACCTTGGTAATAATTCGCTGTGAATTTAAAATAATTAAATAAAACACTATAAGCATTTAAAAAGAAGTAATTTTAATAATGTAACTCATAATTCAAAAATCAGTTCAGTTTTCATTGTAGTGCTTTGTGATAAACGATGTTTTTTGTTTGATTACCTGGCGCATAGACAAATAAATCTGATAGTTTTCCAATACGGGAACAAACAACATACAATTTTCCATGTGAGAAACATGGGTTTTCTAAATTAATACCACAAACACTTAATGATACCATAAACGCACTGGAAACTGTAGTCGTTTAATCTCAAATGGCACATCAGTCGGAATCATTAGGATGCATGGTGCGAGAACATCTTCTGCTTTATACTATCCTTTGAATATAGTTGGTCGATATTTCGCAACATTATAATTGCCGATCCAACCTTTAATTGAAGATTGTGAGGTGAAAATCCTAGCAAATCCAGCAAGTTTAAAAACTCCGGTGGATCGTCTTGGTTAGTTGCCGAATCAACTGATTCGCCTGTAATTTGTTCTTGAATTTTGAAATTTAATTAATTTACATCAATGTTTTTGGCTGCCAATATAGTTCGTTAATTAATAGAAAGATATTTCTATGTTTATATACAAATATTTAAAATTAGTTTATCAAAAACTACACAAAATGTCATGACGTAGATCATTGTTTTTTTACAAATTGCGTTGCCTACTCGATTAAAGAAGAAAAGGGCTGTTTTTAGGGTTTTCCCGGCAATTATTCGTTTTTTTCTCGCCGTAACAACCATCCTTGGACTTCAACGAATATTTTAAAAAAAGAATTGGCCAAATTGGTCCAGGCGTTGTTGAGTTATGCGCTTACCAACACATTTTGCGATCCATTTTTATATATAAGAAGATATATATATATATACAATATTGAAATTGTACAATTATTTTATTGTAATATTGCAGATTCATTAAATAAGTTTAAAATCTCAACAATATTTGATAAATTTGATAACAGCTTGGTTTTCACAGAAATATTTTTTGTTGGAAAGTTGGACATAAATGAACATAGATATTAAATACATATAAATATAATACCTTAATATGTTGTATATATATATAATATAAAATAAAACAAATATGCAATATATGCTTCAATACTATTTTTTTCTCTTTCAGGTAAGTGCCGAATCTCCATATTTCATTCATCTGTTTCTTGGAATTTGCTATAGAAAGAGGTTTGAATTAATTATATGAGAATTAATAATAATTATCATACACGCTCATATTAAAATTTAGAAAAATATTAATATAAAACAAGAATACTAAAATATTTGTTAAGTAGAACACAATCGTTTGGATTTTTTTCTCCTAAAATTTTTATGAAAATCAATGACAGGATACTGATACTAACTTCAACGATGATTTTTGACTTATTTACAGCAATAATAAGATTTATTAACTATAGCATTTTTAAAGAATCATGTGATTAATATTAAAGACTTAAGGAACTTAAGGATCATTCTCAGCAAATATTACAATTACATATTAGTTAGTTATGTTAGTTATATGGATCTTTCGTTCTATTGTGAAATTAATAAAATACGCATTAATTTATTACTTAATCCATAGTCGGTATTGATGTTATAACTATTTAAAAGCTCTTGTACTGAAAATTTTATTCCTCATTTTCTCGTGTCAGCAATTACGTAATTACATAACTTACTTACAAAAATCACTTCAGTTATCTAAGACTTTCTTCTATTTTTCAAATTCAGGGACAAATATTTTATTTCTAATATAATATTCGCCGTAGTCACTGGTGGTATCTTTGGTAGGAAAAACAGTTAAAAAAGTCACATTTGGTGGTCTAAAATGTTTATTACAAATGATTTATATAAATGCAGAAATATTGGTACACCGATAATAGGTAGTGGGCAGGTAGACAGGAGACACGTAGACAAATAGGAAGATAGACAAATAGAAAGATAGACAGGTTGACAAGTAGAAAGGTAAACAGGTAGATAGGCAAAAAAGGAAAAAAGTAGACAAGTAAGAAGGTCACAATTTAAAAAGAATTAGTCAAATTATAAAAGAGTTTTTTTAAAAAATTTCAAGTGATTTAAAAATAAGGACTACATATTTTCAAAGACTTTCAAATCTCATTTTTTGCTTTGGTTCAATTTTAGTCTATTTACCAATTCATTTTATGGAATACTATTGTTTTTTAAATAGGAAGTTCAGCAATTTGCTGTACACAAATAGTGTTTTATTTTAATACATCTTAATTTTTATTTTATCACTTGATTATTTACCTTTAAATGATTTACACTTTAAGAATCTTTATTTCGAATAGAACAAAAAAACAATTCCAGTAGCATGCTGTGACTAATGATTCATCTATATTTTATATGATCCTTAATGACCCTGCGCTAAGGTATGCAACTGGTTCAGCCATCCTATTCTGAAAACCACTTTCTATTCCATATGTGTTTATTTCACAAGATCTTTTGAAGGCTTATATTATACATCATGAGAATATAGAGCATATGATATAAACGTGTTTGATTTGATAATTGCTAATGAGTAAAATTATATGCTAATTAGATTGGTTATGGTGTATGTTAAGTGGGAGGTATCGTGAATGATTGATTTGAAAATTATATTTCGACATATTTTGAAAGTCAATCGGTGTGAAATATATCACACTACCATTTTGCTAGCAAATGAACTGATAATAGAGTAAAATATGTGAATTTCGAGTAAAAAATTATTATTAAATGAAAATTGTGAATGCATATGTTTTTCATATTCAACTTCTTGCTAAATTTATTCTAAGTGATAAAATAATTAAAAAATTGATTATTAATTTTGGATGTTTTCGAATAAATTGATTATTATCGTTTTTTTCGATATATCTAATTCTGAAGACTTCTGATCGATTTTTGTGCCTCAGAACACGTTTCTATAACTTTTACTAGATTATGATTATTTACATGGTATGTTGTTTTTAGTAAATATTTTTATTTAGATTTTTATTAGGAAGTTTTACATTAATTGCTTTTTTACCAATCCTTCAAAAAAGAATCCTTAAAATTATTTAAACAACATATTACTTGTATTGGTAAAGTGAAAAACCGATTACAATTTTTCGAAGGCAGGTCCAACGGTTTTAGAGTTGCAGCAAAAACAATATAAAATTGACATTTTGCAGTCTGAAGTGATTAGTAAAAATCATTATTATTAATTATATTTACATATAGATGTAAAGTTAATGATACACAGATGATAGGTGGTCAGATAGACAGGTGGGCAGGTGGGCATGTAGATAAGTAGACAAATAGGAATATGAACATAGAGACATGTATGCACGTATACAGGTAGACAGGTAAACGGGTGGACAGGCAGATAGGTAGACATTGTGGACAATTTAGACTTAAACTTAAACGGGTAGATAAGTAAAATGTTGGACAGGTAGATCATATACAAACCAAATATTTATTGATTAAATCGATTATTTACATATTGGAAAAGTCATACAACTTCCTTACATTAGAGCGCTTCCACCTGAATATTATTTAATAGTTTCTCAAACTCAAAATTTAAATATAATTTATCAATGATTTATAAAAGTCTTATTCGATAACTTTTGCATAAAACTAAATATTTCTTATTATTTTTAGCTTATGATTTTCCTACAGTTTATTAACTTCCCGTAGGGTAAGTTATTGTAATGGGCCGAAAATCGAAATTGAAAATTTTTACATTTCTCGACGTTTTGAAGGTTTCTGAACGTTTTGGCATACCTCAAAAAAATGGATGTGTGTGTGTGTGTGTGTATGTATGTATGGATACAAATTTCCAGTCACGTTTTCGGGCGCACGGATCAACCGATTTGAATGGTTCAAAAAACATTCGATTCCTATTGATAGGGAAAAGAGCTGATTATTTTTTGGCGGAGACAGGTCCAGCCGTTTCGGAGATACGGAGCAAAGAGTGCAGAAAATAGAAATCGACTTTTTGAGAGAACGGAGTATCCGATTTGAATGATCTAAAAAACATTCAAATAGTAATGATTGGGAAAAGCGTTTATTAGTTTCTGGCAAAGGCAGGCCGAGCCATTTCGAAGATACAGAGCTAAATATGTAAAAAATGGCAGTTTTTGAGAGAACTAAGCGTCCGATTTAAATGATTCAAAGATCTGTCTGCTTATCTCAACAAAAGAATTGATTTTGGAAAAAAAAATTTGTATATTTTTTTTTTCTTGTATCTCGAAAATAATTCAGATTTTATTTTTATTCTGACTAAAGTTCTAATATAACTTAAACAAATAATTTTAAATTTGCAATTCAGTTTATATACTTCTTATAAATATTAGACAATGTTACAATATTTATAATAATCTATTTGAAAACATTCAGTATTCCTCGAACATTTCGTTACGGTACGGGAAGTTCCAGCATTTTGCCTTAAGGCACGATGCCACCCACTCCACTAGTTACTTTTGTTTTTGACCAATTAGTTTAGAATGGGTTTTGACATATTGGCATACAAATTAGTTTAAAAATACATCATTAATTGTTGAATTACATGTATTTTCACTATAATTACCGTTTATTGCCCCATTTCAGTATAATTACACATAAACATATTACTGTCAGCATGGGATTTAACATTATTGCTTTAATAAGTCATTTGTTGCTAAATAGTTGTAATTAACTTGATAAGTGGTATTACCAAATATTTTGGAATTATATTGTTAAGATGAAAATTTATTGCTTAAATCTAATTTAGCTAAAAAGAATACATAATCAGAAAATTGCAATAATATATAAATATACATATTCATTGTTCTTACATGATTTATGGTTAATTCCTATTTTGCGTCACCAACGGCTAGTTTTACCAATTTCCAAAATTATGATATTTTTTCTGAACTTTGTAACTTTGAATTCTTTTCTTTAAACTCTCAGTTTCCACAACTACAAATGCTCTAATACACATAACTTTTTAGGTGTTACTTGAAAAATACAAGTTCAATATGTTATTCGACATATATTTTCTCATATTATATTTTTTCAAATTTGCTTGATTTTATACAATTTACAAGAATGCGCAAATTAGCATTTTATATAAAATCATAATAGATTCTAATTAAACTTTACATCTTCAATTAACATTTATCACATGAGCGGTATGTAAAAAGTGGGACATGCATGCAACTAATTTATTATTAGTTTGTTATTTTATTCAAATTCTTTGCAAATAGATCATAATTTAAATAATAGTTAATCTAGGTTAAATAACTAATAATGTGAATATGAATAAATAATATACATATATTTCTATTTAGTGACTTGGATGTAATTTTTTTAGTAATTGACGGTAGTAAGAAGAGAAACTATTAATACCAATAAAATGGTTTATATAATTTACTTTATATTTATCGAATAATTTGAAATTTAGGGAGAAAATGTAACAAAAATGCGTATTTTGAAAAACATAACACTTTTATTTTTGTCATATTTAAAAATCGACTTGAGTTATTTTTCAGCAAATTAATTTTACTGTAAATATAATTTGTGATTCGTTTTAATTTATTTAAATTCAATATTTATGTAAGTTTAGGAACTAATAAAATTTTAGTGAAATTTATAAATCGATATCATTAGAACCCTTTACTGGTTAATTAAACACACAACTGATTAATTTTAGTAGCCAAATTCTTTATGAAATTTTATTTTTAACTTTAGGACATTTGTTTATTATAGCAAAATTTTTCAAGATGTACGTACCAATACTTGAACTATTACTTAACTAAAACATCATCATTTTTGTCTTATTAATTTTTTTCATAAAATTTAATTTTCTCGCAAAAATTGCTCATCTCAAATTTGTTTATAAAATTCACAACTATAGTCCTACATTATAATCAACTTTAATGGAATATTTACTATTATTATTTCTCCAGTTTTTACTGTTTTTGTTAAACAACATTTTATTTGTTATTAATTTTTTCCATAAATTTCAAATTTTTCATAAAATCAATGATTTATTAATATTTGTACAAACCATCCAAAACTATACTTTATCATAATAATTAATTTAAGTGTATTATTAACTATCAGTATTTCTCAAGTTTGCAGTAAAACAACATTTTGTCATTATATATTGTAGAAATAATCACATTATTAGACTAGTCACAGGATTTGGTTAAAAAAAAATGGGGTACACAAAATCAGTAATTATGGACCTGTATATGCAAATGAAGAACAAAAAATTCAGTTTAAACGTTTTTTGTATAAATAGCTTATGTGACTTAAGTCTCAGCCATGTCTCAGCGGTCTGTAACGTTCGCACTTCTGTATATGAAAATATTATTTCAGGTTGATAAGCCTGTCAAAAGTCATAAATATTAATATACTATAGGTTGTCTTATAAGATAATAGGTTGTAATATATTAGGCGAATGGAGAAGATAAAGTGAACAGAGTGGGCGAAGAAAGAACTCGACTGAGCACAATCCTGAAAAAAAAAGGAAACTGGGTCGGGCTCGTTCTGCAAAAAAAGTGCCTCCTGCACGACGTCGTCGAGGATAAAACAGAAGGACAAAAAGAAATGGGAAGAAGAATGCAAATGACTGACGACTTACTCGAGAAGAAAAAATACAGGAAACTGAAACCAAAACGCAGGATCAAGAAGCATTGAAGCAAAACTTCGGAAAGGAAAATACATGATCAAATACATGAAAAAAACAAAAAGTGTAAAAAGGAAGTGGGGAAGGAATGGTCGGAATGGGAATGATAAACGACGAAGAGTAAGTGAATCATTTATTTGTGGTGGCTCCCGCATCATGGACCTGCCTTTGGGTGGTAGACCATCATTTATTATTATTATTATTATAGGTTGCCTTAACACATTATCAATTGATAATGATATAGAATTAAGATCTCACGAAAAAAACCATAATTATTTGATAAAATTTTGAAACAGTTGGATGTGACCGGAAAGGGTTTTTACTTAACCCTTAGAGGGTTGTTAGTGAAACTAATATTATATTAACTTTCATAATATATATTTATATATATATATATATATATATATATATACATATATAAATTCGTTCGATTATGCATGTTGATTCTTCGTAAGCGAGAGTTAATCTTGCAAAAGTGAAACCTCCTGATATGCAAATCAACTCAAACATAAAACCTGATGTGCCGCTATTCCACTGGAATTAATAACATTTATCGAGTCATAAACTACGGCGACTTGTTTATAATTTCTGATATATCACGTAAACACACTACTGTTCGAGCAATATTGGAATGAATTCCTTAAAAATGTATTTATTTTATTACCTGTTCACAAATCAACTAATTAAATTCTTTGCAAAATTGCAGATTCTAATTTTGTAATAATCTTTAATATTATATATATTCAACTTTATCCGTCTTTGCAATAAAACTAAATAACATTATTTAAGCATTTCATTCTAGGTTGATAATAGTTATTGTTGTAATAAACGCACAGCTTTAATCGAATTATTAAATTTTTGTAGAGCAAGGTATAGTAATCGCAAAATAATCAAAATGAAAATTTTTATGTCTTCCTTATTTAAATTTGAAAGGTTTCTGAACATTTTGGCATACCTTAGAGAAATTGAATTAATGTGTGCGCGCATGCGTGTGTATGTAAGTGCGGACACAAATTTTTGCCGACGATTTTGTGCACAACCAATCATGAATCAACCAATTGGAAAAACATTAAAAATATTTGATTTGTATTGATGGGGAGACATGCTGATTAGTTTTTGGCAAAGGCAAGTCGAGCTGTCTCGAAGATACTATACGATTAAATTTTTAGAAAGACAGGTCCAGCATTTGCAAAAAGCCAATATAAAGAATAAAAACAAATTTTATTTAGTAGTCAAAAACGATCATTAGGCATATGCACATAAAATTGTCAGATATTTTATAGAGATTTTGATAATAAGTAGGAATTTTAATGTACTATGCACCATTAGTTTTTATTTTAAACGGAAAAAGCAAGATTATATCTTACAACTATAACTTCATATTCAGAATATAATATAAATAGGATGTAATAAATTAACTCCAAATACACTAAGAATATCTAATTTTTTAATTTGTATAATTTTTTATTGTTATCATATCAATTAAAAACTATTTTTTAACCAAAGAAGCTTTTGTTTATTTAAGTTGAATGTTTAAATATCATAATTTTAGATCAAATTGTCTAAAAAATGATGAATGACATACCAATGAATGAATGAATGAATGACATACCAATGTCAGAATGTATGTTTTGAATTTTAAATGAAGTATATTTAAAGTTAATTTTGAATTTTACCAAATTGCTAATGAATAACATTTTAATAAACAATGTTATAAGTTGCTAAATTCCAAGTCGTTTTATCTTAACTTTTTTAACTTCCCGTAAGGCAAGTTATAGTAATCGCAAAAAAATCGAAAATGAAAAGTTTTATATATCTTCACGTTTTAAAGGTTTCTGAATATTTTGGCATACTTTAGAAAAAATGGATGTATGTGTGTGACACACATATACACAGTGTATATGTGTGTGTGTGTGTGCGTTGTGTGCGTATGTTCGGATACAAATTTTCGTCGACGATTTCGGGAACACGGATAAAGCGATTTGTATAATTAAAAAAACATTCGCTTCGTATTGATAAGGGGACGTGCTGATCAGTTTTTGGCGAAGGCAGGTCTAGCCGTTCCGAAGATATGAGGTAAAAAGTGCCAAAAACGGTAACCCAGTTTTTAAGAGACTTGTATTAACAAGATGAAGAACTGATCAAATTTTCATGAAGGCAGGTCTAGCGGTTTTGGAGATCTAGTAAAAACAGTAAAAAAAAATGCCACGTGGCCGTCAAAAATGATCATTAGACATATGCACATCAAATTTTTAGATATTTTATAGAGATTTTAACAATGAGTATAAATTTTGTTTACATTCCTATGGGTTCCGCACCAATATTTATCCGTTAGATAGCGGCGCGGCGCTTGCGCGCTTTGATATTTCGTCTCCATGCAGTTACAGCATTTTTTTCAAAAAGTCATTTTTTTTTAAAAAAAAAGTAAATCTTTGTCAAAAATTTATAGTTTCTCAAAAATCTATTTTTTTCAAGAATGTTAATCTTTAAAAAAAAATATTTTTGTACGGGAAGTTCCAGCAATTTCCTTAAGGCACGATGCCATGTGCCCCACTAGTTATATCAATATAATTGTTTCAATAATCAAAGTAAAAAATAATTGTTCTTGTAACTTGTAATTGGCTCATTTCACTTATTTAAAAGCTAGTGTGAATAATTTTGAATTTCTATACAGGGTTATATGTTGATTGAAAATATTATGAATTCATTCTATTATATAAAACTAATTCAAATATCAAGTAGTTTGAAAAATGATTGTAAAGGATTCATGATCACACCAATAATTGCGAATCAGTCGTTTTACTATGAATTGTTCTTTGGTATAATATAGGATATGATATTCTATTTTCAAAACTTCTGAAATATTTTTAAAATTAACTAGAATTGTTATATGTACTAAATCGATACGCTTTTTCCACAAAACAAAAGCATTAAAACAAAAATATTTTTTATTACAAAGAACAATTTTCACTAAAGATCTCTACTCTGGATAAAATTAATCAATTACCCTTTCAAACCTCTATTACATTATATCAGAAATATATCTTTATATTATATCATCACGATTTTATCAAGTTTTATATCTATCACATTTTTAATGTGAAATTTACCATTGACCTAATTAATTCTGCAGATTTCACAACCGATACTGAATAAAATTTAATATGCCGGAGACATATGAATTCTTCCGCGTTTCTTTTTACAGAAACTAGTTTGAAATATGTCTATCTAAAAATAGTTTTAAAACTATTTAAAATGAAAAGTAGGTTTATTAATTTATATCACAACATTACTTTGAGGTGAAGTGCGTAACAACATGTAATTAGATAATAAAATGATAGTGTACGAAGAGTTAAACATTAGTATGATGGAAATTAGTAGTGATACACATAATTTTAAGATTGATTATCATTTATAGATTTATTAAATTTTTCTTTAGTCAATATAAAATAGATATGTAAAATATTTATTGTTTGTAGTATTATAGTAGCAATTAGCAACCTAGGACAGTTTCCAGATTACTCGAATTATAATCTATATTTATTTACATAATTATTATACTAATGCAAATATTATTTAAAAAATATCATCCATATAATGCGTCTACAAAATAGCAAAAAGGTTGAAAACTTCTTTTAACTTTTTTCTTTGTGATCTACCCGTCAATTTTTTTTTTTAAAAAAGCTTTGTCATTTTATTCAGTTTTCTATAATTTTTTCCATAGCCATAAAATTAGTTGCACATTCTTTAGACTACATTATTATTGAATATAAAAAATGTACTTTATATCACAATGTACAATTTTTGATTAACAACTTACTTAAAAGAAGGACTTTAATTTTTGTCTAGTTATATTTTATTCAAAGTCAATTATTAAATACAACTAGATGTACATGGTACTTTGTTTTGAGTTGCATGAATTCCCTAATTTGTGTAAATAATCGACTAGAACCGCAAAATTTTTTATTTTTAACAACTTTTATAACCGCCACGATGAAATTCAGAAATTTCGACTTCGCGCATTATTACAAATTTTATTAAATTTTTATGATTCTAAATTTTTGAAATCCCAGTTATTTTTTTAAAAAGCATAGACGAGAATAATATTTTGGTTTACCTATATATATATTATACATACTATTTTCAATTTTCTCAATTTTGAGCTCAAACCATTCAGAAAAGCTTAAAACGTCGAGTAAACATATTTACAGGAAATCGGATTTTATGTAATTTTTTTTTTCTGCAGACAAAATTAGTTATTAATCCTTTTTATACTTGTTAATACTATCTGTGGTTGACGATTATACTCTCTATGGAGCAGTAGCTGATATGTAGGTATTGACGATTATATTTGTCACGCGTTTGCCATTTAAATTGAAATTGTTGAAAAAATCTTTAATGAAAAGTTGTTAAATATTTTGAGGCTATTACTAAATAAAACGGTAGCATTTTACTTTATGTCCAGTTGAATGAACTTCCCAAAATGTGGTAATAATATACCCAATCAATACGAATAGAATTTAGATACTTCAATAATAGTTTTTATTACTTATTTCGAAAATAGTATTGAAACTATTCTCACTTCCTCACATTGAGTTTAATTTGTTTTTTAGTTGAATACATAAATAAAATAAAACATTTACTTAAGTAAAGAGTTGGAGGAATGCAGAATTGATTACATTTTTTCAAAAGTCAGGTCCAGTGATTTTGGAGATGCAGAAAAACATTAACAAAAATTGATATTCGTTGGTCAGAAAAAATCATTATTATTGATTGTGTTTGTAAATAGGTAGACAGGTATATAAGTAAACAAGTAGACAGGTAAAAAGGTAGAAAAGTAGAAAATAAAAAAACTAGACAGAAAATCAGGTTGGCAGTTATAGCTGGTAGACTGGTAGACAGTTAGACAGTTAGTTAGACAGGTAACCACGTTGATACGTAGACAGGTGAGCAGTTAGACAAACAGACGGGTGCAAAGGCAGGTAAAGAGGCAGACAGGTAAAGAGGTAAACTGGTAGACGAAAATAAACTTATAAAAGTAGGCAGGTGAACAGGCAGATAGGTGGACAGATGAACAGGTATATAAATTTAACTGGTAATGCATGGCATCGTGCCTTAAGACAAATTGCTGGAACTTCCCGTACCACAATTAAATTATTGAGTAAAACGAATTAATTATCAATATATATTGATCAACGATTAATAACAATTGTTTTGAATATTTTCAAATAGATGATTATAACTACTATATATTTATTTGTTCATATAATATACAATGACGATCTTATCGCTCAAACCACTTAAAAATACATTACATTAAGAAGAGGTGCCGATTGAATCCATCTGAGGATATATTTCTTACGAGTAAAATAACGCATATGAAATATATCCATTTTTTAAATGAATTGAAGACGAGTAGAATAACGCATATAAAATATATACATTTTTTAAATGAATTGTAAGTTTAAAATTTATATTTAAAAGATAATACTTTGTATATTTTTGAATTTTTTTTCTGAATGTTTGAATCAAACTTTGAACCGTATAAGTGACTTCTAAAAATTAAAAATCTTGGCACGAAACCCAAAAAAATTCTAACAAATTCAGTACAAACTCAGTACTCAAGTCGTGTTTAAAATCTCTATAAAATATCTGATAATTTGATGTGCATATGTCAAATAACCATTTTAGACTGCCAAATATCATTTTTTTACATTTTCTCTGTATCTTTAGAATCCAGACCTGCCTTCCCAAAAATTAAATCAATTCTTCATTTCATAAATACAAGTAAAGTGTTTTTTGAATCTTTCAAATCGGGCGCTTCGTTACCTCAAAAACTGAATTACCAATTTTGGCACTTTTTGTCTCTTATCTTCGAAACGGCTAGACCTTCGTCAAAAACTAATCAGCAGGTCAGTAAAAATCGAATGTTATTTGAATTATTCAAATCGGTTGATTCGTGTTCCCGAAATTGTGGACAAAAAATTGTATCCAAACATACATACACACACACATGCGACAATTTTTCTAAGGTATGCCAAAAGAAGAAAGAAACCTTCGAAACGTATGAAGATATGCAAAAATTGTCATTTTCGATTTTCTAGCGGTTACTATAACTTATCCTACGGGGGAAGATAAAAATATTGTTGATTAACGATTAATTATAGATATCGGTTTGCGTAACTTACCACAGGGCGAAATGCCACTTACAACTAGTTCATCTGATATTTTTGCAGCGTTATTTACTGCGCTTTTTGATGTGAGCTCTACAGTTGGCTGGTTAATAGAGATGGAAAAACTCAATTTACAAAAATTATAAAAAATGTTATATAAATGAAAACATATTTGGATTGTTCTGTAAATGATTTGCTTGGCATAATACATTTATTATATATATTTCTATACAAAGTATAGAAATATATATAAGAAACGACAAATGGAAGATATGCCATCTTACGTTCCCATCGGCGTCATAAGATATTATTCCAGGAATCATCATGAGAAATTAGTGTTCACAATAAAATTGAATTTTCAAACCAAAAAACAATAAAAGCTAATCGTTTATAATAATGATAAAATGTCCGTGTTTCCTGCTCTCGAACTCAAACCATTCGGCATGCCAACGCGCGTGCACAATTATTGTGACTTGTGTGGTGAAAGTGCCCGATCGTTCAAAGTACTCTCAAGATTTATTACTTATCGTTTTGTAAAAGTTAAGGATAAGAAAAAATACGGAGGTCAATGGTATTATCATTATGGGAAGATCCATGAAAAAAATATTATTGTAAGAAGATGTAATTGATCAGATAAATTATGATTTGTCGTGTCATACCGATTGTATAATGAGGCAGAGGTAAAAGGTTGAGAACGGTGCTGAGATTAGGTGTATTCATCAGCAGGTTAAAAAATATAAATATTTATTAGATAACTTTAGCAGGTTTAATAAGAAATGGTTTTAAATATGTTTAGGGCTCACATGTAGGTGGTTAGAGCGACTGGGCCTGATTCAGAGGTAAAACTTATTTGTCACTGTACAAGGTCGCATTTAAGTAAAAATATACATCATATAACAATTTTGAATAATGTTTATTAGTAATATGGTAACACTCGTGATGCACATATATATTAGTGTCAACCATTTTATACGCATTTATATAATTATAAATTATAAATTATATATTTATAATAGCATTAAAAATATGTATTATATTCAAAAACAATAATGTAATTAAAGTCATACTTCAAATATGACATGATCGGTTTGTCATTGTAATTAGCATTTAGAAATGAACCTTTATCAGAGAAATGTAGTATTTGCTGATTAATAATTTCTATAATTATAGAATTTATTAATAATATTTGTTCACACAGTGGATTATGTTAAACAACGCCTAAACAAATCATTTTTTGAAAAGCTTTAATATCTGTCTTGCCTAAAAAAATATTTTCCATTTTAAAAAGTTCAATGATTCATAGAAACTACGAATAATAAGAAATAATTTCTAAGAAACAGGGTAAAATATCGAGGAACAGGGTAAAATATTATTCTGATTTAGGCATTTTTCATTAAATCAAGATTTGTACTACGATGTAACTTTAAAATGTTTATTTAACCATGCCGATTTTCTTTATGATATCGGTACGCATACAACAAAAGTTATTTTACCAGATAATTCAATTTTATAATTTTATATTTTTGGCAATTCAGTCATTCTGAAACGTATCGATTACGGACTTGTAGTATTATCGAACTTTTATTTTTTAATCATTTAGAACTGGTGCTGGTGAATTTGTTTTTATTAGTAATTGTATTATATGTACTTTTTACTTTTAGTGAATTGCTAAAATCACGGAAATAAAGCATTCAATAAAACTTATAGGAAAAATAGTAAAACGATAATCCTATAAAATGAAAATAAAATTTATGGCTTCATCTCAAATAATCGTATTTAAAATAACGTTGAGTAATCTAAGAACGCTCGTAAATTTTTTACAACTTCCACAACCATTATGGAACAGTGAATTAAAATTTTTTCCATAACTATAAAATTGTTCTTATGTCAAATCAACTTAATGCAAATCTGTAGACAATTTGTTACATACTCATCTTAGGTATTATATAAGGAAGCACATGTTCTGCACTAGTTATGGTTTTCATTGAAGAAAATGCATTGGAACTACGAGTTTTCAAATATAATTTATATATTGTATAACAGTTGTTATCTAAAACAAGGAACATCCTACAGTTACAATTGTTTTTATCACAATCATAACTTTTACTTCTCTCGGTTGCAATAATGCTGATTTCTCAAATCATAGCATGTCTCAATTCCGTAAGATCACTGCAAAATCAAAATATGGGAGAAAAATTTAATTCTTTTATTAAAAAGAACATCGTTAGAGAAATAGGTTATTGAAGTTTTATTGTTTGATTGATTTATTTAATTTTTTTTATAATAGCCCAGAAAATATCGATGTCAACATCTTTACCAGTTTTTGAGAAGACGGAACATTCGATTCGAATGATTTAAAAAAATAACATTTTGCTTGTGTTGTGAGTGTGAAGAAATGATTAGCATTTGGGAGAAGTAAAAAATTTATTATTCCATAATTTTAAAAAATCCAATAAATATTTTTATATTGAAATATTTAAAATGATTCAGATTTTAATTTCAATCCCAACTAATATGTTAAAGCTCACTTATATACTTTAAATAATTTTAACTTTGAAATTCAGTTCATATAATTCTTATAAATATTAGATATTCTTCATTCTAATTTCGGGTAGTTAAGTTTTGTTTATTTGATTTTCATGTATAAACATCGTAATCCAATTCATAAAATATGCCAACATCTTTATCATCATATCGAAAGAGATGCTATTAGATGGAGTCATAAGATCATCCAATTAATTTTCGATGTGAGTGGCCTGATTATGATGAAACCCATTTTTCAATAAATTTAGATTTTTTGTTGTTTTAGCTATTATGCACAGTTATAAAAATTAAAACATTAAAGTACATTTCAACGTTAATGTGTTACCTAATTTTTGATTTAGTTTTAATTTACTTTTTAAGTAAATTAAAACAAAATTTGTTATATTCTAATTCATCTTGTTGTATAACTATTTTGTCATGTCCAGAAATTATCTCCCAAATTACTTGTGACAATAATACTACCAACGCTTGTATAAGTTCAGCCGTCATATGTCTAACAATAAGCTCAATGGGATAATGATTACTCTAGATCTCGCATAGATTTATGAATGTTCTCTGAGAAAATTGCGTAATATTAGGTACTGCGTTAGACAACTGAAAAACAAAGTGCTTCAATTCTAAAGGCCATTCTTCATCGTCAACCAATCTCATAGTGAAACAAATTATCATGGATATAAATCCAGGTTTCATTAAAGATTTTGCAATATTATATTTAAGTTTATCGGCTTACTTCAAACATAGCATCTGTTGAATGTTAAAAATTTTATAACTTGATAAGTTATTTTATTGTGAAATCTGTAAAAAAATACATTAGTTTGGGATATAAATCTCTATATCATCCTATTTTCTATGCATACATTCGATAAAGGTCTTACGTTACAAGCAAAAACACTAATGGTATGCTGAGAACCAGAGCAAAAACGACAATGACTTTACTTACTATAAAATTGTGCATTGAAATTGACATATTGATTGTTACTGCCAAATGCTTGCCGCTCCATTGACTGACTTCAAATATGTGATTAATGAATAAGCAGCTACTTAATGTCCACGAGATCGTAGGTACTTAGTCCATACAATAGTTGTTGGTCCACATAACAGTTTTTACTATCGTAAAGGAATTCAGATTAGAAAATTCTTAACTATGTTTAAATTATTTAATGATATAAAAAGATTGAATGACATAATTTAACAAATATATTGTTTTATTTCAAAGTAGAGAATCACCTGGAAATTTGAAGTTTATCAAATATTTGTTCAACTTATGCATGAATCTCAAGTATCTTCATAGTTGGCAAGTTGTTCGGAAAGTAACTTCGTTTTTTATAGACATTTTGGTACGCGATTTTCGTACAATAAACAATTACTTTATTAAATAATATATTGGCAGTTTTGATCGAGCATCTTTTGTCATATTACTGGTATTAGCATAATTCCAAGATCATAAATTTTTTGGTCGTTATTGGCAAAAAAACTGATCAAAGTGCTTTTTGACATGCTGATTTGAGGTATTGGTTTTACCGCCTAAAATTTTTTTTAGTGGCCGGAACAAATAATGGTTCGATGGTGGCAGGTCCGGAAAAATGATGAATGTGTCATTGGGTCCGATTCAAGCTACAAAAGCTTTTGGTTATTGACCAAATTTATGTGAGTACTTTCGTCGTCTTGATACAGGTCTCTACCTTGTTTGTGGGTTAATTCTGGTCTTTTCTATTGAAGTATATCATTTAGTTTATTCAGCTGATGACATAAAGCATCGAAACTAACCGTTATGTTATCCTGAAAAAGCTGAGAAATGGGCTACTCCTTTAAAATCTTACCAAACATACTGCGTCATCTTCTTCTGGAAATTTTTAGCTTTGCTCCTGTTTTGAGCAGGTTCTTCTTTTTTGTTTAAAGGGCAATAGTGTGTATTGTATTCTTTACATCCCATTGGACATACTTAGTGACAATTCGTTTCAAAACCTGATAATTTTCAGGACTTTTCAGAATCTAATCTCGGATGCTAGTGCGACGTCACACGTTTCCTCCTATGAGAACTATACAATGAGTTTCCAGGAAAATCCCAGACCTTTTGAGTGGTCATGGGAATCATATATTAATTATAAGACTTAAGTGTGATGTTAGGTTAAAAAAATATAGTTAAATTCTGGTGGTAAAAAAACGAAGTGACTTTCCGAACAACTTTATATGTTAAAATAAATACAATGAAAAATATTTTTATTGGCAGAACAAATATCACAAAGTAGTGTCTACTACTACAGATAGGTATATAGGTTGTCAGTCAGCTGATCAAGAATCATACGTTCGTCAGCAATTCCATAAAAAATAAGTTATTGATACAGAAGGGTTATTATAACGACAAGTTTTGACGTAAGTGATGGCTTATGGTAAACAGGTAGATAGAAAACAAGGTAAATAGATAGACAAGGAGGACAAATAGGAAGATAGATAGTTTTTTTTAATTTATTTTATTTCCATCCAATTATAACTGTCCATAAGGTATTCAGTAATTATTATGACTAAAGTGTAGAATAATATTTTAAAATACTTCCCAGTGGTAGTCATTTAAGTTTGTAAATTATATACATAAAATTAATATAAATCTAAATTGCAAATTAACTATGCTAGATCTAATGGGTTTAAACTTCATATTCTTTTAATATTATTTGTAGAGAGCAGGTGTTTCGCAAGTTTATTGGGATGGTTGTCCAATCTTGTCTTGTATTTCTATACTCTATTAAGGAAGATAGACAAGTAACCGTACAGAGTCATAGTCAGGTTGACAGGTAAACATGTTGACAAGTAAACAGGTAGATGGGGTCACAAATACAAAGATTGGTAGAAAGGTAGATAAGTAGATATAGAGATATATGAACATGTAGGGAGTAAGACAGATGCATATGCACATGCATACAGGTAAACAGGTGTAAGCGTAGTCAGATGAACAGGTTAGCAAGTAGACCAATTTGCTTCATGACCAAATACAACTTACAACTAATTTTGAATTTAATTGCCATCTCGTACAATAGTAAATAAGTTCACCTTCAATCGCGTATGAACATTATGCGCACTTATTTTTAAATATAATGCTCGTCATACCGGTTTTAATATTTAATATCAAATATGTGTAAAATATGTTAAAATATGTTAAAATATAAGATGTGGATCTTATATCAGCAGTCGATTTTAATTTAATTTTTATTATTTTTTTATAATTCTTTATGTAAGTATTTTTATATTTTTCTCTATTTCGTAGCGGTTATCGACCGCAAATCTAGACCACAAAGTGACTAGTCGATATAATAGTTACATATTTGTGTCGGTATGCAAGTCGCTCCAGTGATTAAATTGTTACTGGTTGCACTTGTTTTTGTATTGTTTTTTGAATTCAAAGTATGTATTGAGATATATATTCTCTAATGTAAGTATCTTGATTATATGTTTGTCAGAGCGTACAAATCGTTACATGCACATTGGCTGACCGACAATTCCATTGAAATGTGCCGCCACGGAAAATGATCTGATATAATAATAATGATAAATACTGTTTATTATTTGGTTTTGGATTTCAAAACCTGCGATCAGAACTTAAGGCTTCTGTTGTGATGATTTCACAAAACTACGTCGATTTTTAGAAAGAAATTTAACAGTTGGTCTATCTCTATTTGATAAATTCATTAACACTTTAATAATTATGATTTTTTTTTTATTGATGTAACAATGCTGGGCAAAGGCTATTTTCAATTGTAAACATTTTGCTATTTATGTTTCTTAGTAAAAACCGACGGCACTGTCATTTCTACAACTTTCAAAAACTAAATTTAATACTAAACTAATCAGCATTATTCCATTTGCAAAAACGCTGTTTACCTGTCTACCTATCTACTTGCTTACCTGCCAACCTAATTATTTGTCCATATGTTCACATTTTATTTAATCTACTTGTTCACATATTTACCTGTCGACTTGCCCATTTTTTTCCGTATACCTGCTCATGTATTTACCTGCATATTTGTCTACATTTCTATTATTCTGCAAGATTATTTATCTGTTTTCTTCCTAATTTACTCCTTGATTACTTGTCCACAAGTGAACCTGTTTACTTGTTTACCTGTCTTCCTGTCTAGCTGCCAATCTGCTTACCTGTTTACTTTTTCCATTTCTACTTTTCTACCTGTTCACATCTTTACCTGTCTGCTTTCCTATTTACTGATAATTTCATCTGTATAGGAATCAATAATAATGATTTGTAAAGATATGTAACCTCTTTACCAAAACTGATGGACCTGCTTTCGCAAAAATCAATTCTTCATACCGTCGTCATAAGTAAAATATTTTTTGATTTATTTAAACCGGTTTCTAGTGTTGTTACGCTTGCTCCAAAACTGTTTTTTTATAGCAATCAAATTTTGCTGATTAGTTTTTGGCAATGGCAGGTCTGGCTAATTTCGAGGATACGGGACAAAATAAGCCAAAAATAGTAATTCAGTTTTTGAGAGAACGGAGCGTTCAATTTGAATAATTCAATAAACATTTTATTTGTATTGACAAATTGAAGCACCGTTTGAATTTTTGCGAAAGCAATTCTAGAGGTTTAAGAGATCGAGTGAAAAAAGTTGTCATTTGACGGTCAAAAATGATCATTAGACATATGAGTTTCAAATTATCAGATACTTCATAGAGATTTCAATAAACAGTATGCATTTCGTTTACGTTTTTATGGGTTCCGTACCAATGTTTATCCAATAGACTGCGATGCGGTGCATAAGCGCTTTGATATTTCTTCTGTAAAACCGCCACGCAGCACTATAGCTTTTAAAAAACATTTCTAGAAAAATTCAAAGTATAAAAAAAAATTTCGAATTATGAAAAAAAAATTTAATATTAATTCCAAAATTCTCAAAAATTTCATTTTTTCACGATTTTCAAATAATTTTAAAGGTTTTTTAAAAATTTTAATTTGCGGAATGGGAAGTTCCAGCAATTTTCCCTAAGGCACGATGCCATGCACTATTAGTAGTATTTTAAGTTTAGGATTTTAATTATAACAATGGAATTATCTGTATGATTTGAAGATTACTGGAAGTGTAGATGATCTGAAGACAGGTGGATCTCGAACATCATGCTGATGAAAAAATTTCCTTTGATAAAATAACTAATAAAAACTTAAAAATATATTACTCCTGATAAGAATTATTATTTCCAGTGTATACAAATTGCCAAAGTTGTATTGTTTGTGACGAATGATAATCTGGATAGCATGAGACATATTAGTAGTTTTGTACTTTCAACTACCAACTTAATATTTAAATAATTACAATATAAATCTGAAGAAAACTCATTAAGCAAATAAATCGCTAATAAAGTATCAAGATTATCATGGCTAACAAGCGTCATGCAGATTAGTTAGATGAAGATTATATGAGTAAAACCAAGGTGGGAAAGGACGAACTGAAAGTATTTCGAAATCTTATTATTCCTTAATAGATGTTTAGAGTATTTTAACAATGCCAATGTTTTGTAAGAATAACTCCAAACAATTTAAACAACTGTGTGCTGCGCAATTTTGCGCCCAACGAGCAAATCCGTGTTATTTTAATTACTCTGTTGGACTTGACAAAAACATTTGTTTCCTTCATTGACGCAATTTTCTTACTGTATTTAACACCTTTTACTATGACATGTTGCAATTTTGTATTGCGTTTATTCCAATTAACTATTTCTTTAACTTCTAAAGACACAAATATACATATATAAGACGTTTATTTCTTGAGAAAAAAGTATTAGATAAAATCTTCGTCCACAATGTGCTTGTTTAAAGTATCTAAATTTAACACTGTTGATTACTCAATCATACAACTAACAATCTAAAACTTAATTTGAAAAAAAAAACATATGAATTAAAAAATAATGCTGATTTAATAATGGACCAGTCTTAGGTGACATAGTTAAAATAATAGTAATGATAACGTCGAGAAAACGAATTTGTATTTTTGTCATTAGTTTTAGAATTTACCCAAATGATAAAATTTTTCTTTTCAGATATTTTATAATATGCATTATGTAGATGGTTGATGGATAAATATTTATTGGAGATTTTTAAAAATAAAGCAAAATATAATGCTAGTCATATAATAAACCTGCCTTTAGTCCAGCTAAAAAAGCATTTAAATATTAATCCGTATTAATTATAAGTATTTGGAAGTTCTCCAAGAATTAAGTTATATTTTTACTTCTAGAATTATTTTTGCATCAAGTTGCCATTATGTTTATGCATAATCATTACCTATTTATGTTATTACTTTTAGTTTTTTGTACTAATGATGGATGAAAATACTGTCCTCACAATTATGTATAGAACTTTTGCTATTTAAAAAAAATAAGTTTAATTAAATATTTTGACTACTACATTTAGACTACTTTACATTTGACTAATTACATTTTTTTAGTTTTATGTGAGAATTTTTTTTGTTATTATAAAAAAAAACAATTCTTTTATACTTTCGATTACATTTGCACGTCATTTACAATTGTTTATATGCCAAGATATTGTTTATAGATATGTAGGCTCGTTGTGTTATTATTTTATAAAGACTTCAGTCAGAGGGGCGACGACATACTTAATGCAAATTCGTTACAATATTCTTTGTATTTTAAAACACAATAAAAAAAAATCATCAATTTTCCAAACATATTAACATGCAAATTGATATTTAAATATGTTGACGAAAAACTTCAAAGCTAAGGTTTCTTCGGAAAAGTTGATTGAAATCACTTATAGATACATAATCGAGATGAGCCCCGATGTATGTTTTCAGCTCTCTACAATTTGACCCATAAATTAGATTTCGATTAGAGGGTTCTTTAATTTTACCTCACTAGTTGTAGCGTCTGTATTAGTATATTAACTAGTATATGTAAGTTCTTTCATTAATCAACATTTTTTCATTATATTATGTCACATTCTCAATTTTACATTTTCCGATTTTTCTCAATTTCGATGGTGTCATTGCCTCTCGGACTAATTATCGTTATATATCGTGGTTATAATGTGCATACGTGCTATTGTAGAGAACAATAAAGATACACTGACCTACATATCTTTGAATAACATGTGTAAAAGTTGATTTAGATTCACTTTCAACGTCTTGATCGAAATAAATAAAACAGGTGCGAATGCACTTATAACATAAGAATATTACAGACCAGTACAATTTGTGAATGAAACAAATATGATATTTGATAGTATGTAGTTATATTTATATAGCACTTCTTTGCTATTGTATTATCGAAATATTTTTAAATCAATAAAATATTCTGGAATTGCTAAATTCAAATCTCTATTCAAGTATTTGCTCTTGAAAATAATTACATTTTATAATCAACTGTATTATCTTATTATTTTAAAAAAATCATGAATGTTTGAAAAAATATGAAAAATTTGCCAAAATTTGTATCAAAATTCGCTTTTGTGATGTCATGAATCAAAATTTGAATCTTTTTGACGATTCCTCAAACGCGGCTGAACAAATTTTACAAGTTTAAAACCCAGCAAAATGTTATTTTTTGTACCTGTTCTTGCAAAGAATCTTGCTATCTTGATTTGTGCTTTGTTTACAGAAATTAATTAATAATTATTTAAAAAAGATTCTTTATATCTGTCTCAATTAACATGAGCAGTTTACGAAACTTCTCTGCGTGTAAAAAATTAAATAATATCAAGGAGTTCTTAAATGATCATGCCACTATTATGTTTTAGCAGATGCTTAATATATCACCAAATAATTTATCAATATACTTAAAAAAGAGAGTGCGCATAAGGTTTACACGCGATTTAAGTGAAACTTATTTGCTACTGTATAAGATGGCATTTAAGTAAAAATAAATACATCATATAACAATTTTGAATAATGTTTATTATTAATATGGTAACACTCGTGATTCACACATTTATTAGTGTACACCATTATACACATTTATATAATGATACAATATAAATTATATATTTATAATAGCATTAAAAATATGTATAATATTTAAAAACAATAATATAATTAAAGTCATACTTCAAATATGACATGATCGGTTTGTCATTGTAATTAGCATTTAGAAATGAACCTTCATTAGAGAAATGAAGTAATTGCTGATTAATAATTCGTTTACACGGTGGATTATGTTAAACAACACCTAAACAAATATTGTTTTTGCAACTTTACTCAGCATGTAATTGTGTTTGAAAAACTTCATGTAATTAAAAATAACATACATTCATTGACTGCTTGTATTTTTTTTAATTTTTTGCTGGCGATATGATCTCATTCTTTGAACAGCTGTAATATCTGTCTTGCCTAAAAAATATTTTACATTTTAATAAAGATTTAAATTTATCAAAGGTTTATAGAAACTACGAATAACATAGAAATAATTTCTTATCAATAAACTTACGTTTAGTACACGGCCTAAATGTTTAATTTGTTTATTTTCAAGGAACAGGGTAAAATATTTTTCTGATTTGGGCATTTCTCATTAAATCAAGATTTGTACTACGATGTAACTTTAAAATGTTTATTTATCTACTCGATTTCCTTGTTGATATCGGTACACATACAACCTTGATGCCGGTACGCATACAACGACAGATCTCTATTTACGTACACGACGGCTAATCACAATCGACCCGTATAGAAATGATCTCATCGAGAGCAAATGACGAACAGTTCGGGCGTAGTCGCGCCTAAAGTAGTTTTACTTGAAATGAAATTTAACATGGCACTAAACAGTCATACGAAAATTGTCTGAATTATATAAATTCATTAAGATTTGGAATAATGGATACTTTCAGGACATACCCAATGCAATCACATGATTAATATAATCACAGACGTTTTAAATGTGTTTGTGTGATTTATATCAATTGTTAATCGTAATGTTCAATTTTTGAGAATTTATTTACTTAGTAACTTTTACTTAATAAATTTACAATTTTAAGAAATTTATTTTTGAAATAAACATTTGAAAAATTTAGCTAAAACTCAATTTCGTCTATTTAAGTCAATTATCAAAATGCCACTTACACCTAGTTTATGTATACATTACCATATATTTATTTATTTTTATTTTTATTTTTATTGGCTTCCTCTTATTATACAATTAGCCATATAACATACATTTTAACTTAAATATTTTCTATATAATTTTAAATATACATATTTATATTTTAATTTTTGATCTAACTAAAAATTCATATATTACTCTATAGCTATTCTTATTACAAATTAATAGATCTAAGTTAAACGGTTTGATATCTAAATTTCTATATATATAATTTAACATTCTTTTTCTGTTTTCTTCATATTTTTTACATTCCAGAATTATATGTTCCAGAGTACCTTCTTCCTCTCCACATTTACATATATCTGAATTTATCACTTTTATTCTATGCAAGTGTTTTGCATAGCTTCCGTGTTTGGTTCTTATCCTACTGATGGTGACAATAAAACTTCTTTCTTCATTTTTAAACTCTTCAAACCATGGTTTAAACGATAAACAGTCATTATATAATTTGTAATGCCTTCCTTTTCTTTGCGATGTTTCTCTCCATACTTCTTTCCATCTCTCCTATGATTTAATTTTAATTTTCTTAATTATGTCACCATATAAGCATTTATTATATTCTTGTCCGCTTACACTTGCTATTTTTGCCAGTTCATCAGCCTTTTCGTTTCCTTCCACACCTATATGACCTTGTACCCATCCAATATTTATGTTATTTCCAATCCCTGTAATTATCTCTATATCATTCAATATTTCAAAATATATTTTTTCTTCAAATTCTATTGTATTCATGAACTTCTCTAATTTATTTACACAACTTAAACTATCTGTTAAAATCATAGTTTTTTTATACTTATTCATTTTAGCTATTCTAACAGCTTCACGAATAGCTATTAGTTCTGCCGAATAAATAGAAATAAACTCCGGGAGTTTATAACATATTGGTATTTTTTCCTTTTCAATCCATATTGCACATCCAACTCTATGTGAAACATTATTTCTCGACCCATCCGTATATAAAATTATACTATTGGTCCATCGTGTTCTATCCACTTTTTATACTCTTTTTTGACTACAATCGTTCTTTTATTATAATACAGTTTTTCATAATATGGATGAACTCCATGGACTACGTTAAATTTCCTATAATCCTTTAAAAATTGAAAACTGCTTAGAATGTCTGGTACTTTTTTGTTTATCCAATATGTGCTCCTGTCTATACATCTCCATATTTCCATCAGTTTGTAATTCAACACAGATTCATTATTTATTATGTTTTTCAAAATATATTTATCACATAAGAGCTTTCGTCTTATTTCTAATGGCATTTCTCCACTTTCCAATAATAATACATTTGTTGGCGTTGACTTCATTGCTCCTATACATATTCTAAGACATCGATATTGAATCTTGTCTAAATCTTGAATTTTTCTACTATTACTAAATATCCAAGAGCCATAATCTAATTTTGGTCGAATTAATACTCTATATAGGTTTAATGCTGAACTTGGATGTAAACCATTCCAAGTTTTATTTAACATTCTCAATATATTTATACTTTTTTCTGTCTTTTTTTTAATACTTTCTATATGTGTCTTGAATGCCAACTTTTGATCTAGATAAATTCCTAAAAATTTATTTATTTCTTGAACTTTTATATTATAATTTTTGGCTTGTTGGGAAATTTCTTTTATTATGTCTAGTGAATATACCAATCGTACTTTTTTCTTCTGATAATGTTAAACCATTTTTGCTCAACCATAAATTGTATAAATCAATATTGTTTGTCATAATCTCCAAAGCATCTTTTAATGTTTTCCTTTCTACATAAATCACAACATCATCAGCATATTGTAAGATCTTTGTTCCAGGTACCCAAATTTTTTCTAAGTCATAAGCATATAAAGCATATAATAAAGGACTCAGTATACCCCCTTGCGGAAGTCCTTTGTATAAGTATCTTTCATATTTTCTATCATTCATCTCTAAAACTATTTTTCTTTGGAAAACATTATAAATTATACTTCGTACAAAAATTAATGGCAAACCTAACTTTAATAATTTATCCATTAAAATATTAGGTATTACATTGTCATAAGCTCCCTTTATATCACTAAATAGTGCTACAACATATGTATTTTTAGAAAATGCCAAATTTATGTCACTAATAAATATACTTAAATTATCCATTGTACTATGTTTTCTTCTGAAACCAAATTGAGTTCTTGGGAATATTTTATTATGTTCCAACCACCATTCTAGCCTCCTCTTTATCAATCTATCTTTTATCTTGGCTATGCACGAGCTTAAAGTTATTGGTCTATAGGCATCTATTTCATTTCTATTTATATTTGGTTTTCTTAACAAAATCACTTTATTAATATGCCAGTCATCAATTAATTCAGGCCTCTTCCAATATTTATTAATTATCTTTAGTAATATTTGTTTACCTTTCTCTGGAAGGTTTCTTAACATTGAATATTGAATATTATTCAATCCAGGCGCTGTATCCGTTCTTTTATTCCAGGTTTTTTCTAGTTCCCATTTTGTAAACGGTTTACTTAATAAATCATTTTCCATTTCCGCATACCCATTTAAATCTTCATCAATATTGTAACTAACTCCTGGTGGTGCTATTTTGTCTACTAGAACATCTAATACATCATCACTACATTTTGATACATTTCCCGATTCACCCATATTTAGCATAGATCTTACCATTTTGAAAACTTTCCTAGCGGGCGTTTTAGGTTTTATATTATTTATATAATTATTCCAGCTTTCTCTTTTTTTCAATTTGAAAATTCTTCTTACTTTTGCCTTGAATCTATTACATTCCATAAAGTTTTCCCAGTTTGCATTATTTCTGTATTTTGCTTCTATTTCTCTTCGTTTTTTAATTAAATCCAAGCACTCATTATCAAACCACATTGGTCTTCTGGTTTTATTCCTCACCTTATTAATTTGTATACTGCTGTTAGCTGCACTATCAATCCAATCTAATAATTCACTATAACTAACTTCTGTTGTAGAATTATCTATTATTTCGCATTTTTCTTCTATAACGGATTTATATTTATCCCAGTCTGCTCGTTTACAATTCCATTTTCTTACTGATGTATTTATATATTTGTCATTTTTCACATTAAGTTCAACATGGATTGGAAAATGATCAGATCCTAGTGACTCCTTTTGCACTTCCCACTTTATCTTATTTATTATTTCTGATGAACATAAAGTTATATCAACCACCGTTTTTGTATTTTTGAATACCAGAGTCGGACTTCCATTGTTCACTAAATATAAATTGTTTTCTTCAATTGATTCCAATAGTTCATTACCATATCTATCACTATATGAGCAACCCCACGCATAATGGTGAACATTAAAATCTCCCATAATGATACAAGGTTTTGGGATTTTACAGAATAATCTATTCCATTGCTCTTTTGAAATATTCGTTTTGGGAACAACATACAATGATATCAAATAAATTTTTTCCTTATTAACGTTAACTTCTGCTGCACACATTTGACAATTATTATCTTCGACTGATTCAAAATTTATTTCATATTCCCTACTATCTATATTTTTATTTATAAATAATGCCGACCCTCCTTTATTATCGTTCCTATCTTTTCTTATACAATTAAAATTTTTTAGATTATACTGCCTATTCTTATTGAACCAGGTTTCTGATAATGCTATTATATCTAATTGTTTATTATATAACCAATCTTCTAAACTTTCTTTATTTGCATAAAACGATCTAATATTCCATTGCATTATTCTCATAATTTAATCCTTATATATATAAAAAATAATAACAATAATTAATTAATTAATTTAACATTACTTAACCAAATAAACAAATAAATACAATAGAACCTTAACTATCTTCTTATTATTTCTTTTTCAATATATATTTATATATATATATATATATATATATATATTATTTTTAAATTTTAAATTTTAAATTTATACCTACATACTCACACATTAATCTTTGCTAAATAAATAATTAATCAATTCCTTCAGAATAAACCATTTCTAATGATTTTTTTTCACTACCTTTACCTAAACTTTCTAAAACTAATTCTAATTTTGTTTTTATCAAATTCATATTATCTTCTTTATTTACATCTATCCCATATCTCTGATCCTCTAGTTTTTTAATTATATTCATAATATCACTTCTCAATTGTATCCTCCGTGCAGTTGATATTTCTCTAATCTCATTTCTTTTATTCCTTCTGTTTGAGTTAGTACTATCATTTCTTTCTACTAAATCTACCCCTGACCGATGTTCAAAATTTCTGTTGTAAAAATTTCTCATATTATTCCTATTATATGGCTTATTTATTCTCATTAACACTTCTTTGTCATAATATTCTTCTTTTTCCTTCCAATTTGATAGTATTTGATACCTATTACTACTTGATGTACTTGAATTCCGTGCAGTGGTATTAATGATTTCTGGGTAACTACTTTCATATGTTTTAAACTGATTGGTGTTACCAACTGCTTCAGCGTATCCATTGTTTTGCACTATCTTTCTTGTTTCGGAATATGTTATATTCTGCATTGCCATAATCTCTTTAATTTTTTTATTTTTTAAGTAAACCTCACAGCCTTTATCATCCGCTAGATGATTTCGATAACATAGACCGCATATCACTAATTCACTTTTACATACCTCCATTTTATGTTCCTCTGCACACTTTTTACAACGTATTTTACTTTTACATTGGGCCTGTACGTGACCATACCTCCAGCACATTACCATATATATCTGAATATATCTATTATCTATGTAGTGTAGAAATAGATAAAAACAATTGAAATTTCTCTGGTCGCTCTTCGACTAGACATCGAATTCGCCTCGGCCATCAGTCATTCTGACAGCTTCTTAAGTAAGTTTTACGACGACAGAACAAAATGCTCTCCTTGCAATTCCTTTGGATATGAATCACTAAAACAATGGAACTCATTATGCATCGTGAACCGGTTGCGATCGTAAAATATATTGTAAAAGCTTTATTTTATCGCTTTTGAATTCCTAAATACTTATATGTTGCAGTCTAATATATACCGACGTCGGCTAAGAGATTTCGACACAATGGACAATATGCATTTTTTATGATTTTAAGTCTGTGCAATCTTTATAATATCTTTTTGTTGTGCATTTAGTCAATGAAACAATTGTTTGTATGTGAATGCAAAGGAAGAACTTATATGATTTGAAGTTGTAATTTGCAACAAGTTCACAAGTAACAACTAATTCAGTGTACAATGGCATATTTTATAAAATATAAAAATCTGCAAATTCACAAGTAACAACTAATTCAGAGTACAATGGCATAAGATACCAAAAAACTGCAAAGTTACAAGTAACAAATAATTCAGAATACAATGGCATATTTTATAAAATATAATTTTTTTAAAATTTATTAGTAACATTTTATACAAACAAGTATAAAACATTTTATAAAATATGAAAAATAACAAATTTACAAGTACCAACTACACCAGATTTTAATGGCATATTTTATAAATAAAAATATTTGTTGTAGAATAATTTTTCAAATAAAAGTAAATCAAGTAACATCTGATTTCCACAAAATAATGTCAGGAGATCAGAGAAGGTAGTATTTTTGGTTCTTTCTTTCATGTTTTGTACATAAAGGACCTCCCATTACTTGAAAATCTGACACTTGCTACATTCGCTGACGATATTGCCATACTAAGCAGTAATCACAAGCTGAAGCTTCCCGACAAATGCAAGAACATATCAATAAACTTCAAATGTGGCTTGCCAAATGAAAGGTTTGCATAAATGAAACCAAATCAGCTCATATCACATTTACCCTGAGAGAGGGTACGTGTCCTCCAATTTATTTAAATAACGTCCAGATTCCGAAACAGAACATATTGAAATATCTTAGCCTCCATTTAGACAGCAGACTTACTTGGAAAAGCCACATAAAAACAAAAAAGCAGCAAATAATGATCAAAATGAAAGAATTTGATTGGCTACTGCGTAGAAAGTCTAAGCTCTATAGTCTAAACCAATCTGGAGCTACGGAATTGAGCTCTGGGGATGTGCTTACTAAATGAAACCATTCACAGCGACCTCAACATGAAAACGGTGCAACTAACGTTCAAAGAATTTAATGAAAAATACAAACGTAAACTGGAATAGCATTCAAACCCATCAATAGGCCTTTAGATTTAGTCTTAGATTAGCTTCAAAATAACATTATCTTTTCATTTGTTAAGCTAAGAAGATCTCACTAGAGTTCTTCATAGACATCGCTCTCAAATATTGTCAATTTAGCTTATAGGAATCATCATGTATTTCGGATTGCTGGATAAAACAGAGTTAAAAAAAATTGTTACATTATATTATCCATATATATTTCTTGAAAAACACGATATGCATTTGCAAATGAAATAAAATATTTCTTAATTAGTAATACATATTTAAATTTTAAAAATATTATTCATTTTTTTTCATTATTATATTATTTAGAATTGCTTAAATCAGAATTAGTTTAGATCACAGTAGATTCTTAATTGGATTATTTTATTATAAATATATTATAGCATTGCAAGAAAAACTTGTTTCTGATCATGATATTACTTTATTATATCAAAATAAAAAAATTGAAAAATCATGTCAGTTGAAACTTTGAATATACAACTATAATTATTCTTACAATATTTTAATAAGGAATCAAATAAATATATTACTAATAATATAACATTACTTTGGAACATTACAAATATAAAGAAAGAATTCTTGATTGAATTGATCTGATTTGAATATGAACGATGATTTTGTAATTCAGTTAGTATGAATATTTATGATTTTGAATTTAGAATTTTTAAATTTAAGTTCAAAAATGTTATTATATTTTTATGATATATTTATCATATTCCTAAATATGAGCAAAAAGACTCCCTTTAATTTATGTTTAATATTTGTAGTGTTCTAGATTGCTAACAAATTTGTTTATATATGTAAGAGGCTTAGATTTGTTTCGTCAAACATGAAGTCCTGAATAAATTCTTATTTTCTCGTTTAACACATTTTATTCCAATAACTAAATGAAACAAAATTTTGTATGCCTTCATTTATTCATTGTAAAAATAAAAAAATATATATTCGCCTTATACCATCAACCTATATCTGCTTGGATACAATAAAAAACAATCAATTTTTTATTACTACTGAAATTGGCACTTGCAAATGATTTTTAAAATAACATTTAACAAATGCTTAATTTTTTATATTAATGGATTATTTTGTACTGATTGGATGATTTTGAGTGCGATATCGAAAGCAAGCTATCGCTTTCGATTTGTATAATTACAATATGTATGATGTATTGTTCATATTCACATTATAACGCTTCTACTTTCTATTCTCTAAAACATATTAGTGTAAGTTGTAAATAAAACATAATTTATTCATAGTTATTTTTAACTATTCTATATATGCCTTCTAGGTTTTACTGCAGTGCTTCATAAAGTGTAGAAATAATTATTAATAAATTAATTATAAATTCGTATAAGAAGTTAATTTTGTTATGAACATTATATTGTCAAGTCGTTCAAGTTCATTGAGAACGTATATGTTTTCTATATTTCTAAACATTAAAAATATAAAAGTTTAACTTAATTTTGCAAAACTAATAGTTTTCAATATAAAATTAATATTCAACCCTAAAATGAATTTGATATACAGAATTGGACAAAAAGTGTTTATTCAATCCGTTTTGGGAGTATTTAAGTCTTTTACTCTAATTTATATTATATTTTAATTTAATCACTAATTTTCTAGTAACTGTTTATGTATAAGCTACAATCTGTAAGGAAGCTAGGGGCTTGTTGTAACACTTTTTTGCGCCAGAATCTTGTTACATATCGCCAGATGACATTTGCAAGAATCAGACAATGCTTTATTCTCTGGCAATCCCTAAAGATTTTGGATATAATCGCTAATCATGCGGGTGAACTGGGTCTCGCCGTCTCGCTTGTCACATGTACGCCATTTCACTTGTTTTCTGTATGAGTTTTGTTGTATTTTCCGTGTGTTCGATGTTATTTGTGTAAATAAATACGTTATTAATCGCAGCCAGTGTTTCTTATTGTGCTTCTCTAGTCCATTCCTACCTCAGTATCCATTCCTTATAGCGATCCGAGAATTCCAGACTTCAAGCCACCAATCGACTGGGCCGCCGACCAAGCAGAGAACAACGAGTATTTTTCCTTAATATATTTAGATATACAAAATCCTCGGATTAGCTATTGAGTCAAATTCAATTAGCTATTCCGAAGGGCTCTGACCAACCCCCCATTCGTAACAATTACATCTTGAGATCCACGGATTATATATCTACACAGCTTATCATCTATTATATATTATATCCTCTACCGAATCCAGTAATTTGATTAATTAATATTTCTCATTATTTTGCAATTAATTATTTTCTAGGAAAATTTCGGTCTTGCAACTATCCCTCAAAATTTTGTTACAACTTACAACTATCCTCCAAAACTAGCCCCAGGTAAAATTTTTGAAAATTGATTTTGCTTCTGCTTGATATCAGGGTTAGGTTGCTTATGACGGAGATTGAAACCACGACCCGCCTGATTGCCAATGTATACACTAACCACTCTGCCACGAAGGCCTCCATTAATAGAAATTTGTCAAACTGTTTTTATTTATACACATTAGTATAAGCCTTTTTTTAAAAAAAATAGTTGAAAGATTTTGTAACAAAGTACATATATGTTTGCACCTAAATATAGATATTATCCAACACCAACAAATAAGTGCATAAAACCCAGATTTTTCGTAACTTTTACTTCAAAAGATTCTTATTTTCGATATAAGTACGTTTTGAAACAAATCCATTGCATATGTTTGGTTTCTGCATTATGGCACCTTTGATATGATCGATGTGTAGCAAGGTGGAGGTATGGACATGGACATGAAAAGTTCGAATTGGCATTTGCACTTTGAGCGGAATATAAACTATTCTAGACCAGTCGTTCAGAATTGGAACAGAATTCTGCGCTGAGGCGGCACGCCTTTCCATTTTCTCATGAAACTTATACTATCAGATTGCGGAAAATGCAAATGCTTCACATTCATAGACGCCAACTGAAAATTTATGCCTTTGAAGACCATAGGTTGGGAAATAAGTGATCAATTAACAACTTTATTAATTGTTTGTATCTCGCATCATTTCTACTAATAGCAAACTATGTGTTCTATAAGCTATATTTACCTTTGTTTGGCTGCCCGGTCAACCACGCTTTTAATTTAAGTGTAGACTGCATATATTAGATAAGTATATTTAATAGTGTTAGTAGAAATTTGATATCATACTACTTAATATCAACCTGTTCAATGTTGTGATTGAACTCGAAATGAAACTAGTTTTCACATAACCACATCCTTAATCATTACACCACTGCATCTAACGTTAAATGGCTAGTATTTATTTGATAGCAAATTGTATTTTATCAACTGCTCGAAATCTGCATTCAAGCTTAAAAATGTATTTCAATTTTTAAATATATGAACTTATTAACTAAACGTATTAATTTCCCGCAAAAAAATCGAAAATGAAAATTTTTATTTATTTTTACGTTTCAAAGGTTTCTGAACATTTTGGCTGATGTGTATATCTGTGAATAATGTGTCTGTGTATATATGTGCGGATACAAATTTTTGTTGACACTTTTGTGAACACGGATCAACCGATTTGAATAATTCAAATAGCATTCGATTCATATTGATGAGGAGACGTGCTGATTAGTTTTTGGTAAAGGTTGGTCCAGCCGTTTCGATGATACGGGGCAAGGGCATTTATTGTAATCGTCCAAAAATCGAAAATAAAAAATTTAGCATATCTTTACATTTCGAAGATTTCTGAAAATTTTGGCATACCTTAGAAAAAATGAATGTGTGTCTGTGTGTACGTGTACGTATTTTGAAAAAAAATGGAGGTGTGTGCGTCTGTGTATGTAAGTGCGTAAATACAAATTTTTGTTGACACTTCCGTGAACACGGATTAACTGGTTTGAATGATTCAAAAAGCAATCTATACTTGTTGACTGAAAGATTTGCTGATTAGCTTTGGGAAAGGTTGGTACAGTCATTTCGGTGATACTGGATCTAAAACTTTTAATAAATTTCAAAATTAAAAAAATTAATTAAAAAGAGTTTCCAAAAATTTTTCAAAAAATTATTTTTTTTTTAAATCATAATTTTCAAAAAAAATTTTTTATTATTTTCAATATTCAAGTTTTTCCAACATTCTCCAAATTATCAAAAATGATCGAAAGTAATGAAGCTCTCAAAAATTAATCTTTTCTGAGCTTAAATCGCGGTACGGAAAGTTTCAGCAATTTGCCTTAAAGTACGATGCCATGCACCATCAGTTTATTTATAGAAATAAACTATCAAGATAAGCGTCGATTAACAATCTTAAAGTCAAATTCATTTTTCATTAATTGGATGTAGATCTATTAATTTTAATAAAATTCCAAAGTTTTCTGCTTTAAGCAAGTTAATAAATTATTCAAATAATAGTATATTGGCGCGATTAATTCATACTGAACTCGTTTTTTATATAATTCAGCATAAACATAAGCCCTGGGAATGTTTTATTGCTCTATTGTTTTCACTTTTGATTCTTTCACTAGTTTCATTCAATTATGGTTTCTGTATTATTTAATTACTTTGTGGTTAATTTTGGATGATGGATGGATTTACAGATTTATGAATGTGTGTTGTACACATCATATACATATAATAATTATATTATGTACATATATATAATAATGGGTAGTACTACCCTGGGAAAGGTTCGTGAGTTGAATTAAACTCCACCTCGATTCAGGGAAGAATAGTGTGAAATATTTCCCATTGCCACTTCACATCGCAGTACTCGAAATGGGCTATTTTCAATTGTAAACATATTTTTGATCCATATTTTCAAGTGCTGCACGATGTCAGGTTGTCCAGAGCGGTAACTCACGACCCCGTCCACACGACATCTATTGGCTATATAAAGTTTATGTCAACATTTTTTTAAATTTTTATTACAATCTGTCACACTTAGGACATTCAGTAATTGTTTTGACTATTCTTACTTGAATGGATGGCAACCCAGTAGTTGTCCAGTCCAGTTATGAATAATTATCAAATACTGTCAGTATTTGCTGATATTTTTATTATATATGCAAATATACCCACGAGAGGCGATTTTCACTATACCCTCAAGTGGAAATTTGACATCAAAGTTGCCTGATGTCGGGCTACGGCGGTAGCGGGAATCGAACCAGCGAACCCGGGACTAATTGGTGCTAGTCCACCTTCTAAATCGGTATCGCCACATTTTTTATTTCAATATAGTAGGATAATATAGAGTAACTACTAATTTCCATAGAGTAGGGGATAGGTAGACGAGACAATAAAATATTTGAATATAGTTTAAGATCCCATTCACTGCTGTGCACGCATATGGTGCGTGAGACCTGAAAGTTTTGCCTTTCCTTGCAATTCATAGTGTTGTTTTTAGTAAGATATACGTTCAGTGCATTGTGCTTTATGATTTATTTTGATTCTGAAATCATACAAGTATTTTTTGAGATCGATTTGTCGAATTGATCGAAATTTGGATTTTTGAATTCCATCGCGATTTTGATTTATCTTGTAGGAACTATTATGTTGCAGTTGCTTTTTTACATGTTCAATGTGTTAATTAAATGTTTGATTAGTTTCGTTAAGCTGGAAGTTTACTCCAATTTCTACTACGATCATCTTTTAATAGCCCAATGGTTTATATCAGTATGTGAAAGTTTAATTAAAGGTTTTATAAAAAAATTTGGAAGAGATGACTATTTTTATATGGACAGAATAATTTTTGAGCAATGTAAATCGTTTTTATTTTGTTAATTATAAATGTATTATATATTTTACAAATATGTGCAAAGTGTTAGACTTCTTAGTTAAAAAAAACTTCATGTTACTACTTACCCCTGTTACAATAAGCCCTAGTTTCTCTATATAGATATAATCATTTATATTAGTGAAAGATCTGATAATGACCGAAATTTGAATATTGACCAGTAGTTTTTGGTATCATGGTTAATTCCAATGAAAATGATTGATTTTGAATAAAATAAAGCTATTTAAGATTTAAAATGTAAATAGATTACACCATAGAATAAAATCAAGCTTTTTGGAATCATTTATACGATTAATAAAAATTATATTTATTTTTGGAAATGTATGAGTAATTATCACTTCAATAAATTATACTAACGAATAACGTATAATATTTGTAATAATGAATAATTAGTGTGTTCTCTTATATTCAGTAACATACATGTATAAATAGTAATTTTAAAATGCAAAATATAGTGAATGCTTAGTGAACTCTAAATTGATTTCACCAAGTGTTTATGGAGTTGGTTCTAATTTCAACAAATATTCGTGCAGAACTTTTGATAAAATTATTATTTTGGCAATTGACTTCCATTTTATGTTCAAAAACTAAACTTCATTAACCAATTTCAGTGTTATATTTAGAAAGTAAGAATTGCCGTCAATGAAGTATATATTGCCATATAGATCAAGGAAAATGATCAGTCCGGCGTGGACTTTACAAACTTTTCGAATGCATATTGCAATTGCTATATCAGGTATATACCTGAATTATATAATAATATTAAATTGTTCTGCTCAGAACTGGAACGGCCTAGCACGCGTTTACCTTAAGGTTACACGTCTACGCCGTCTATTTGTTATAGACGTTTCTTTTTCTGTTTTAATGAGGAATGATTGATTATTATAATATTTACATCGAATATAAGTATATAAAGTAACTTTCATTGAACTTATCAGGATCAGGATAGGTGAACTTATCATGATGATATTGATAATTACTATCATAAAAATATTAAAAAAAGAAATTCATTTAGTTCGAAAATTACGAACATTTAAATACAGTCTAGAACTTAGATCAAAGTGTTATCATGTTTTGGTTATTGTAGTTAATGTTTATGAATTTTGTTCATTTAAATTTTGGAACTGCAACCGATTAACTAAAAACCGATTAAAAATTTTAGCACCACTGTCAAAAATTTTGGCACAACTACTCCAAGTTTTCGAGAATTACTATTTGTTACTCTATAAAAATAAGTTTTTTCCAATTTTTGACATTAAATTTTTTTTAATTTTTACTAAAGTATAAGCAAATTCGCATAATAGTATCACAATAAAAAAATCCAGTAAATAATAAAAGCCTAAAAATAACACGATTTTCTCAACTGCATTTCATTTACTATGGACATTTTTGAACTTCTTTGCTCCCAAGGGTCCAAATGGTTCTAAATTGATAAAAAATAATTCTCTGAAAGCTTTTAATAGTTCTTAATATTGTCTTTTAGATAGAGCGCAATTCAACCAAAGTTTTGTATGAGAGTAGCATGAAAAAAAATTCAAAAATTTTACAGAGTGTCAGATTTTCAATAAAAAATTACACGAATTTTCACTTTTTATTTATCACTAAGTTATACCTAATTTTTTTTCAATTTTCAAATTTTTTTAGATGCTATTTCCATACGAAGTTTGATTGAATTGCGCAATTGAAGAGCTAAGAATTGTTTTTTATCAATTTGGAACCATTTGAGCCCTTGGGAGCAAGGAAATCCAAAAATGTCGATATTAAGGACCACCCTTATATATATATATAAGTATTATATATTATTTATAACACCAAAGTATGTCCTGCGTATTTTCTCAAAATATAATTCATTTCTAATTGCTTAGAATGAAATAATAGAGATGGTATATTTAAACTTAGTTTTAGATATGTAAAAAGGCTAACCGACACTTAATAGTTTAGAAATATCTTTTTCATTATACAAAAAACTGAACAAAATAATTTACACTTATTAGTATGAACTACTTTTAACTATTAATTATTTATTTTGCTATTGTTATCTTAGCAAAGAAATTTATTTCTGAGACTGGTTCTTAGCTCTATCATATAATATAAATGATTTGTTTAATATGAAAGGATAATTTAAAATATCCTTAACCATAAATATTCTAATTAATGCACGATTTCTGAAAATTATCAACATCTATATCAAAAATAAACTTTAAATCTTATTTTGTGCACATTCCTCTCTAAAGTTCTATACCATAAAATCTTTGTTTTCAGTGGCTTATGAAACTCTATGTATTTTGAATTTTTCATATAGGATGCGTTTTTTTTTACTCTCTCATTGCCTATACATAATTAATGCCTATTTAAAAATCAGTAACCATCTGAACTGGTAAGACCCAAATTATTCATGGTCATTATCTGTGTAAATAAAGTAAAAGAAACTAAATAATATAATTGGAAAATTAAAAAATTAAATTAAAAGAGAAATTAAAATGGTAAGTTTCTTTATTGATTCATCTTTATCTGAAAATTGATGAGTCATTGAAAGAATATTCATTGTAATATATAAGAATTTATATACGAATTCAACCGAAGAACTAATACGCATATTTTTAACGTACATATTTGACTGATTCATTCGTGTAAAAGGTCATACGGTGATATAATCTAGACATCTTCATATTTTTATAGATATCTACGACATGTTATGTGCAAAATTTGTCAATATCAATATTGCGCATATATGATAAATTTGCATAATTAATTACAGACGTAAATATCATTTATTTTTGTTCAACTGATTGGCTCTATCATTATCTATTTTTAATGATATAAACTTCCTAAAATTGTTTAATTAATTTATGAGTAAACTTTTCTAAATATCGACAATAAATGAACTAAAACTTAAATAAGTAACCAGCATACCATTAGTTCGGGTTCGAATTCTGGTAATTATGAATTTTAATCATATGTGTGTTATATACTATTTAACATCAGACACGAAATCTTGAGAAAATTTCAGAGATCTCTGAATTCACTTAAGCATTATTTTATATTACGAAATACGTCCAACAGGAATATCACAGTTTAAAATAATTTTTTCTACTTAATTTTTACTTTTTATTACAATTTTACATGAATTCATTATCCGCCTCATTTACTTTTATAGCTCTATAAATAACATTATACAACACTTCAAATTTACCTATTTTCACCAAAAAGTATTAATCTCTAGATCTCTAAACAAGGAGCAATAAATTTTGATTTCCAAATCTTACATGCTTTTACCGGTGCAATTTACATAATTGCAACTAGAGGCATTATATAACAATTTGCGCATAATCATCATTTAATTTCTCAAAGTTAAATATATTGCAAGAATTGCTAGAATTTATAAGGCTTGGATTACATTAACAGGTATCTTGACTATTAAATGAAAGATGAATAGAGGATGAATATATAAAGATACGGCAAAAGGTGCAAACTATGAATTTTTGAGAGAACTGCGCATCCGATTAGAATGATTCAACAAACATTCGATTTCAATAGACTGAGTAAATAATTGGTTACATTTTTGCGAAGGCAGGTTATGTCCTTTTTATTATTAATTATTTAATAATTTTTGTTTTTTTTTGTAATTTTTTTTTCTAATTATTTTCACGGTATGTTCCAGCAATTTGCGATAAGACACAATGCCATGCACCACTAGTTATCCATTCACTTTAACATTTTTATGTTACAAACATATAAACACAGAATGTAACACAAATATACTAGCAGTACTGTTTTTCTATGTAAAATTAAAATTAATTTTGTTTATCTCAAATATGGTTTCCGCTTTAATTTTGAATTTTTGTAATTTTCTACTAAGACCAACCGAGCTCCCCGCGCATTAGTGGTTATACTCATGGGATTTTAATCATAGGTCATACATTCGATACTCGCCTCGGGCAACCTGATATCAAGCAGTATAACGGTATTGAACTATATATATATTTATTCCTTTAGATCGTCTGTTACTTTTGTTCGAACTCCATGTCATGTAAACCTACTGATTATTATAAAATATAAAGATTGAAAGTTCGAATGACGATTAAATAGATGAAGAAAAATCGATCTTAACTAAGACAAAATACGAAAGAGAAAGAGAAAGGAAAATTCAATACAAGAAAAAAAGGCTATATCACAAAAATTTCTTGTTAACTTAATTTAAAAAAATATGTTTTATTATATATGTATTGTTATATTATATTCATAATATAAGCTCTGTTTAAATGATCAAGTTAATATAAAACTATAAATGAAATATACATAAAACAATGATATATACGTAAGATAGTGTAGATATTATGTAATTTAGTATATGGCTAATGTACTAGTTTATAAAGCCAATAAATCATAAATTAAAAAAAAAAAAAAAAAGATCAAGTTGTGGTGTGTTACATATTTCTGTCAATTTCATAATAATAAATATTTTTCTTTAAACTATATTTATGTCTGTGATAACTGTTCTGGGGTGTGGACGGCTATGCCACTCGCTCTTTTTCGTCTGATATAATTTTATGACTAATCGATTGTATTTGAGGATAGTATCAGGTGTTTTCATGTAGGCAAATGTTGTAATTATCATTTAACATTTAATTCACTTTTCTCTTAGCTGACTGATAGATTACCAATATTATTGCTAATCAAAAAAAGAGTGCGCGTAAGATTCACACGCGATTGAAGTAAAACTTATTTGCTACTGTACAGGATGACATTAAAGTAAAAATAAATACATCATATAATATTTTTTTTGAATAATATTTAATAATAATATGGTAACACTCGTGATGCACATATATATTAATGTCAACCATTATACACATTTATATAATGATAAATTATAAATTATATATTTATAATAGCATTAAAAATATGTATAATATTTAAAAACAATAATGTAATCAAAGTCATACTTCAAATATGACATGATCGGTTTGTCATTGTAATTAGCATTTGGAAATGAGCCTTCATTAGAGAAATAAAGTAATTGCTGATTAATAACTTTTATAATATTCGTTCACACAGTGGATTATGTTAAACAACGACTAAACAAATTGTTTTTGCAACTTCACTCATCATATAATTGTGTTTGAAGAACTTCATGTAATTAAAATTAACATACATTCATTGACTGCTTGTATTTTTTTTTTTACGCGGTATAATCTCATTCTTTGAACAGCTGTAATATCTGTCTTGCCTAAAAAATATTTTCCATTTTAATAACTTTAAAGATTTATAGAAACTACGTATAATATAAAAATAATTTCTAAGAAAAAGGGTAAAATATTTTTCTGATTCAGGCATTTTTCATTAAATCAAGATTTGTACTACGATGTAATTTTAAAATGTTTATTTATCTATGTTGATTTGCTTTTTGATATCGGTACGCATACAACGTTGACGCCGATACGCATACAACGACAGATCTCTATTCACATACGCGACGACTAATCACAATCAACTCGTATAGAAATGATATCATCGAGAGCGAATGACGAATCATTGGCTCTCGACTCTCATCTTATCTTATTTGCCGTAACGCACTTCCGTTGCATTTGTACGGATTTACACCCTAGTCGCGTCTGAAGAAGTTTTTCTTCAAAAAATGGCACCGTTGTACCCTGTCTCCCCTCCTGGTGATGGAAAAGGACATGGATTAGAGTCCACTCAATCGATATGATACTGATTAGTTTTAGATAAAAATCTACCGAGCCGTTTTCTTGTAATTAACTGTTGAAAAAAAATAAAGCCGTTTTTTATGGAACTTTTTTGGCGATATATATATCATGGTCTTATAGAACTTACTGAAATATTACTACCTCACGACAAGTAATTTAATTTTAAAAAATCATCAAACTTTGAGAATATGAGTAGTTTTTTTGTCGTTTGTTAAAATTAAAATTACACGATTCATAACGATAGAGTACTTGGTCTTAATGAACATAAACTAAACTATTAAAGTTCTACGAAAACAGATACAATTATAAAAATTGTTGATTTTTAAAAAATGTCCTACGAAATATGATGGGTTCGATCAGCAATAGTTTCGTTAATTTACCAGTTAGCTGGGTGAAAAATAAATTAAATGGTAATTTTAAACTTTGTCTAATCATTAGGGTATCATATTATAAATATGATAATGTAAACCGAGCCTAACAGCGAATTCTCCGCATATGACCGGTTGACTAAACAAAAGTAAAAAGAATGCCACTTGCCGGCGACTCGTTGTGCAAACGACCGCGTCCACGTATTCACGTATTCACGATCTGCACACCAAATATTTACACATTCAATTCGTAAAAACGGCGTGACCGAAAAGTGAAAGTATTTATTGAGGATATTATAGATAGATATATGGTGTACGGTGTTTGGTGTATCCCATTGATTATTATGGCTAACGCGCGTTAAACGAATTTAATTGATTTCAATTCCAATAATTAGACTGCACACGTAGTAGCGGAGGAAGTACAAACAATACAAATTGCCGAGTCTTCATCATCAGCGGATAGAAGATCTAGCTCCTTATCTATGATCCAAAATTTAGATACTAATCTAAAATACTAATCTGATAATTAAGGATTCTCCATCGACCCCATCTAACTTTTTTTTTTCAAATTTTTAATCGTGTAGGTTACCGCATGGTCAGCCGAGGCAATCATTTGAATGAAGTTATTTTCTTATTACTAAGTATTCTGTATAAAAAACTATTTCTATTACTTGTATTTCCAAATCGAAAAGATTTTTTTTATTCTCTATTTTATTTACAACTGTCCAGTTAAGCATATTTAGTAAATTCAGGGAATTTAAAATTGTCAGCCGAAAATGGACATTGCATACTATATTGACATGTTGGAAAAACAACTCAATGGTTGTTTTTCCATTCGTTATAATATTAACAATATTTTAATGATAATGATATAATCTTAACTATTTTCTCACAAATAATTTTTTGTAACTAAGTTATTTCAATTTTTATCAGGAAATTTGAAAAAAAAAATTAGAAAATAGTTAGTAGATTTTATACCAATTTCAAAAAAGAGCTGTACCTGCTTCTGCTATTCCGTTCGCGTAGAATTTAACAAAGCATTTTTTTAAATTATTTTCAGTTTTTGTATTAACTTTATTGGAATTTTTTTGTTTACTATTTGCTGGACAATTCATTTCTTGGGCTAATTCAACACTTTTGGTCTTTCTCATGTTTTTGGAGATCTTTTAATCATTACTGATGATTGTAATTTTGAAAAATTAAAAAGCTAACATATAACTAAATAAATTAGGATAAAATATCTGCCAATGTTACTGATTAAATAAAATAATCTATAAATAATACACGTTCACAAAATAGAAATGGTTATCTGTATCGGGGGTGAGACCATTTATACTTGTTTATCTATGAGTGATAAATAAGTCGATATTGGGGGCCAAACTGCAAAAAACGGAGAAAAATAGAAAATAACGATAGAAAATCTTCTCCATGATGATTAAATCTTATAATTTTCCTCGTTTCCTGGCCATAGCAATAAACTTTAGTTGATTACCCGACGATATGTAGATGATTTGAAAATATTGTAAATTATCAGAAAATGTTATGGATTATCTGCAAATTTTATGGACTGTCTGTAAGTATTGCAAATTTTTCTGAATTTGCGTCTTAGTAAGTACTTGAAAATCTTGTAGGTTGTTTGAAAATATTGTAAATTTTCTGAAAAAAAAGTTGCGAATTATCTGAAACTTGTGAGGACTGTCTGTCAATGCCATATTTTTTTGTAAAATATCGTAAATTACTTTAGCGGATTACCTGAAAATTGTATAGACTGTAAATTTTCTGAAAATGTAGTAAACCACATGAAAATTTTATAGTGTTTGAAAATAAATGGAAAAAATTTGGAATTGTCTGAAAATGTAGATTTATTGAAATTATTGTGAACTTTCCAAAAGTATTGCAAATTGTCTGAAAAGACAATAAAACACAATAAGATTATCTGATTGAGTTAGCTGACCTCTTGAAGTCTAAGTTCTGTGATCCTGTGGGAAAATTATAAAAGTAGTTTTAGGGGTTCAAGATCATTAATGCAAAAGTAACCAGTAAAAATATCAGTAAAGTTAATAATTATTAATAAAGAGCTATTGATGCCACAGTAAAAATAATAACAACTTTCAAATATTATTTATAATCTTATTATTAGTATTATAAATATTTCAATTAAATGTGAATAAACACCTAAATACTTTTTGAATAATGGTTTATTAATATTTCCTAATTTTTTATTTTCAATTAAGTTGCTGACTTCGCCAAGAATTTCGCAAAGAAAAATCGTTTAAATTTAATGAAATGAATTTTATGAATATGCTGGTATGTATGCCTTTGAAGAGTTTATCTCCAATAAGATGTCTTAGATGCCAATAAGATGTCATTTTTGACATTTCGTTTTAGATTGCATGGCAATTTTTTAAATATCTTCGAGTAAAAAGAAAATATTTGTCTAAGTAAGGAAATATATAAATAATTTCACTATCTGCAGTTTTGTAATGCATTTATACTATGTAGTTAACATACTTAGGATTTTGTTGGCTGTAAGACCAGAAATTTGAAATAGATTCAGTAATAATGTACAGAATTTTTTTTTTCAGTTTCAGATGTCTTTGTTTTTATTAAGTTATGAACCGTAAGATTACTGTTGACTTTTTAAAAATTTTAATTTGATACTTTTATATATTTATGGCTTTAAATCAAGACAATGTGGAATTTTTCTGTTTAAAAATAACTACATGTGTTACCTTAATACTTGATAACTTAATTACTCTACTTTTAGACTCAGTATTTTCATTAGTGTCTGTAATGATTTTTAAAATTTTTAATTATAATACACTTTGTATATCTCATTCAAGTAGAAGTGTCTGGCCTGGTGATTAAATTTATTCATCAAGGTTTTGCAGGAATAAGATGTCATCACATTACACTAATATTATCTTCACTAGTACCTACCAGAAATAAATTGTTTGCAGATTTCTATTCAAAGATATATGTTTATTGTTTAATTATACGTGATTTGTATTGTACACAACTATTAGCATACGCACTGCATAATCGTAATTCCTTATGTATCCGAATAGCACTTTCTAACGTTCAAAACTTTCGTTTAAAATAAGTGCTGGTAAAAATTTGGTTTGCAAATTTATTATGACAAATATGTTTGTATTGACTATCCATAAATTAAACATATAGGTATAACATAGCTCTTAAAGAATTGCCCAATGAATTTATTAAGGCTAAATTAGCCTCACACTTCATTTAGCTCTCTTTTCTGTGAAAAGTTAGAAAATAATTTGTAAATTATATCACAGTTTTTTTATGCCATGGCCCATTTGTTCCATTATTCAAGTTATATATTAATTTAGATTTCTTATTAACTACCCATAAAAAATATATTGTTCAGTTCTCTCAAAACCTGCTATTTTTTCTCAAAACTGTCTGCATGTAAAATTTAAAAGTAAACATTTTTAATCTTTCAGTATAACTCGACAAAGACTTCAAAAATTCATAAAATTGTTCAAAACTATTGTAAAACCTTTACAACATTTTTTAACTTCTCGTCAGAAAAGTTTATATTATTGGCAGAAAATCCGATTTGCTATTTACATAAATTTTTGAAAACCAGTAGTTTACTTTTAGGAATAGGTTATTACAAGTGGACAGGTCTATGAGATGAGTGTAGATTATATTATAAATTTTCAATCCTAAGTATTATTATAAAGTTATAAAAATATTAGTACTATAATATCATTTTATCATGTTGCATGTAATTATTTCCAATGCCTATTTATTTATTAACCTAATTAATTATTCATCAAAATACAGTTATTAGAGGGCCGCATTACTGTAAAATGACGATATCTGATAAAAATGCAGCTCCCAGGAAATTCTTACGCTGTTTATAAATTTATTAAAGATAAATTGGAAACTGGTTGTAACTGAGTGACCTTAACATTTTAAGACCAGATTGTTGATTTGTCCAATACATGATGACATATTACTTTACCAAGAACAACACGTTTTTTCGTATGGGAATTATTTTTTCCATGGCTCCAAATGTATTTTCAACTTTGCCACTAGGGAAACGTGTTAATTAGTTTTTGGCAAAGGCAGGTATAGCCGTTCTAAAGATTCGGGGCAAAAAGTGCCAAAAATGAAAATTCAATTTCTCGGAGAGCGTAGTGTCTGATTTGTATGATTCAAAAAACATTTCATTTGTATTTAGTAAATGAAGAACTGATAAACTTTTTGAAAAGGCAGGTCTAGCGGTTTTGGAGATTTAATAAAAAAAAATTGAAAAAAATGACATTTTGGCGAACAAAAATGATTATTAGACATTAGACAAATTTGCAGATATTTTATATGTGTTTTAATTATAAGAGCAAATTATGTTTACATTTCCATGGATTTCGTACAAATGTTCATACGTTAGACGGCAAGGCGGCGCTTACGCGCTTTGATATTTTGTCTCTATGCAGTTAAAGCAGTACGATTGCTTTGAAAAAAAGTTCAGAACTTCCAAAATATTACAAAATAAAGAAAACATTTTTTTCAAAAAGTCTTTTTTCCAAAAAAATATATTTTTTTTTTTAAATTTATAGTTTCTCAAAAATCTAATTTTTTCAAAGTAAATTTTTTTAAAAAATTTTAATCTTTTTGAAAAAAATAATTTTTGGTACGGGAAGTTCCAGCAGTTCGTCCCTCAAGGCACGATGCCATGCACCCCCTGTAGATTTGAAATAATATTGTTAACTAAATTTATACTTCACTTGTTGACATAATAGTGACGGACCTTTAAACCCTCCTCTCCCCTAAAGCTAGTTTTGATAATATTGTCCCCTGTAAAGAGTGTCGGATGCACGTAACACGATATGTTGAATTCCAATTCCTTGTCATTTTAACTTTGCCTGTTCGGAATACATAATTTATAAATCTTGGACAAAGGCATGTTTTCGTTTAATTTCTTTTATTTTCTTCGAGATATGCCGAACTGCCTATTGTATTGGCTTAAGCAAGGAAGTTCGATGAACTAGAGATTCAAATTTCTAAAAAGAAATCTTCGGAAGCACATATTTACATGGTGTCACTTAGTATTTGCTCATATTATGCAATCGTATTTGCTCTTCCGATATGATTGCAAAACACATTGTTGGAGTGCTGTAGTGACATATCAAGAGATATATAAGTGGTAATAAAGATAACTGAAAAAAGGTCAGTTTATTTGAATTTGAGTACTAATTTGTTAATTTGAAATTGATCTTGTTTGTCTATCACATATATGCGTTTGTGTCATATATGGATTATTGGAAAGACAAAAATTGTAATACCACGAAAACCAAATGTAATATAAAAACTAGCTGTAAGTGGAATTCTGTCTTAAGGCAATTAGGGCATCGTGCCTTAAGGCAAATTGCTCGAACTTCCCGTACCAAAAATTATTATTTTTTTAAAAACGATTAACATTTTTGAAAAAAAATTACTTCGAAAAAAATAGATTTTTGAGAAACTATAAATTTGATAAAAAATTACTTTTTTTTGAAAAAAAAAATTTATTTGAAATTTTCTTCATTTTGACATATTTTGGAAATTCTGAACTTTTTTCAAAGCAATCGCACTGCTTGAGCTCCGTAGAGACAAAATGTCAAAGCTCGCAAGTGCCGCGCCGCCGTCTAACGCATAAGCATTGGTACGGAACCCATAGAAATGTAAAAATTAATCGTTTTAAAAAAAAATAATAATTTTTGGTACGGGAAGTTCCAGCAATTTGCCTTAAGGCACGATGCCCTAATTGCCTTAAGACAGAATTTCACTTACAGCTAGTTTACTATTGAAAATTTAATGGTTTGAAAAACATTAGGAAAGACCGGTTAAGGTTATGCCACTTTTTTTGATCAGCCATAATTTTGTTAATTTACCAGTTAGCTGGAAGAAAATTAAATTTAACTAGCTGTAAGTGGAATTCTGTCTTAAGGCAATTAAAGCATCGTGCCTTAAGGCAAATTGCTGGAACTTCCCGTACCAAAAATTATTATTTTTTTAAAAACGATTATCATTTTTGAATAAAAATTACTTTAAAAAATAAGATTTTTGAGAAACTATAAATTGGACAAAAAATTACTTTTTTTGAACAAAAAATTTTTAAAAAAAAATATTTTTTTTTTTTTAATATTTTTTTTTTTGAAAAAAAAAATTTTTTTCTTTATTTTGACATATCGTGGAAGATCTGAACTTTCTTTTCAAAGCAATCGTACTGCTTAAACTGCATAGGGACAAAATATAAAGCGCGTAAGCCCCGCGTCAATGTCTAACGCATAAGCATTGGTACGGAACCTATAGGAATGTTAACAAAATGTATACTTATTGTTAAAATCTCTATAAAATATCTGATTATTTGATGTGCATATGTCTAATGATCATTTTTGACCGCCAAATGGCTCATTTTTTTACTTTTTTCTCCATATCTCCGAAACCGCTAGACCTACCTTCATGAAAATTTTATCGATTCTTCATCTTGTCAATACAAGTGAAATGTTTTTTGAATTATTCAAATCGGACGCTCCGTTCTCTTAAAAACTGAGTTACCGTTTTCGGTACTTTTTGCCCCGTATCTTCGGAACGGCTGGACCTGCCTTCGCCAAAAACTAATCAGCACGTCTCCTTATCAATACAAATCGAATGTTTCTTGAATTATTCAAATCGGTTGATCCGTGTTCCCGAAATCGTCGACGAAAATTTGTATCCGCACATACATACACACACATACATACATTCTTACATACATACATACATACATACATACACACACACACACACACATACATCCATTTTTAACTTCCCGTAGGGTAAGTTATAGTAATCGTCCAAAAATCGAAATCAAAAATTTTTACATTTCTCGACGTTTTGAAGGTTTTTGAACATTTTGGCATACTTCAGAAAAAATGGATGTGTGCGTGTGTGTGTGTGTGTGTGTGTGTGTGTGTTTTGTATGTCCGCTTTTTTTCGTCCACGTTTTCGGGCGCACGGATCAACCGATTTGAATGGTTTAAAAAACATTCGATTCCTATTGATAGGGAGATGTGCTGATTAGTTTTTGGCAAAGGCAGGTCTAGCCGTTACGGAGATATGGAGCAAAGAGTGCAAAAAATAGAAAGCGAATTTTTGAGAGAACGGATCAACCGATTTGAATGGTTTAAAAAACATTCGATTCCTATTGATAGGGAGATGTGCTGATTAGTTTTTGGCAAAGGTAGGCCCAGAGGTTTCGGAGTTACAGAGCTAAATTTAAAAAAAATGGCTGTTTTTGAGAGAACTAAGCGTCCGATTTAAATGATTCAAAGAACTTTCTGCTTTTTTCAACAAAACAATTGATTTTGGAAAAAAAAATTTTTTGATTCTAATTTTTTTTCAAAAAAATTTTTTTGTAATTTTGGACTAAAAATTCAAAAAATCACCCAAGCTAAGCACAGTCTAAGCGCCACTCTGGTACAAATGTTTACCCAAGTGCGTTTAGACTGTTTGTGTACTGGAGCACTTTTCCAATTTTGTGAAAATTATTGAAAAATGTGAAAATGCCGCCAAGCTGAGCACAGTATAAGTGAAAATATCGCACAGAATTATTTGCAAATGCGTTTAGACTGTGACTATGCTGGAGCTTTTTCAATTTTGTGGAAATTTGGCAACTATTTTTTTTTTTTGAAATTTGATTCGAAATGAAATGACGATTGTTAATGTTCTGGAGGTGATAAATTGATTTATTTTTAATTAACTTTCCGTAGGGTAAGTTATAGTAATCGCACAAAAATCGAAAATGAAAATTTTTATATAACTTTACGTTTCAAAGGTTTCTGAATATATTGGCATACCTTAGAGAAAATTGATGTATGTGTGTGTATGTGTGTGTGTGCGTGCATTTGTGTGTGTTCAGATACAAATTTTCGTCGACGATTTCGGGAATCGGGATCATGCGCCCCACTAGTTTTCTAAGGTATGCCAAAATGTTCAGAAACCTCTGAAACGTAAAGATATATAAAAATTTTCATTTTTGATTTTTTTGCGATTACTATAACTTGCCCTACGGGAAGTTAATTATTCTGTCATTTAAAGTTATTTATAGCTCGTGCTAAAAATGGTCATAATTTAACTTTTTTTTACTTTTAGCATGTTTTAAAAGAAATAATTTTTTGAGAAACGACGCACATACAATTAATACAAATTTTCATTTAGAACTTTTCAAAGCAATTAATTTTCATCGCGGATCTAAGATTCAATTAGACGTGAACTTGTATTTTAAATTTTGTAGTTTGTGTTAAAAATAATATTTTGTTGAAGCACTTGTATATAATTTTAACAATTTCAATATAACTTAGACCTATTTATTTATTAATTAAATTTATTTATTAACTTCCCGTAGGGTAAGTTATTGGAATGGGTCGAAAATCGAAATTGAAAATTTTTACATTTCTCAACGTTTTGAAGGTTTCTGAACATTTTGACATACCTCAGAAAATAAGGATGTGTGTTTGTGAGTGTGTATGTATGTATGGATACAATTTTTCGTCCACGTTTTCGGGCGCACGGATCAACCGACTTGAATGGTTCAAAAAACATTCGATTCCTATTGATAGGGAGATTTGCTGATTAGTTTTTGGCAAAGGCAGGTCCAGTGGTTTCGGAGATACAGAGCTAAATAAGCAAAAAATGGCAGTTTTTGAGAGAACTAAGCGTCCGATTTGAATTATTCCAAAAACGTTCTGCTTGTTTTAACACAATAATTGATTTTGGAAAAAAAAATTCCAAAAATTATTTTTTTTGTATATCGAAAATAATTGATTTTTATTTTAATTCTGTTCTAATATACTTTAAACAAATAATTTCAACTTTCCAATTTAGTTTTTATAATTCATATAAATATTCGACAGTGTTACAATATTTATAATAATCTAATTTAAAACATTTAAAATTCCTCGATCATTTCGTTACGGTACGGGAAGTTCCAGCAATTTATTTATTTTATTTATTAAAGTAGAAAAGTAAAAATATAAAAATCAAATTAATTGATTTTATAATGCAATTTTGAACCCCTCAACAAAGCAAAAAATAACCCTGAGGAACTGTAAGAATCCAATTAAAATTTGTGGATTAATTTTCATTATTTATGGATCATTTTTATTTTTTTCAATATAGCATTTATGTGAGAAAAAATAGTCATATGTTATATACAAACATTTTAATATAAATTGTGATATTTTTTTACAGAAACTTTTCCTTGGCATATTAAATTGTTCAAAATAGCATTTTTTCCACTTTCCAATAAAAAAAAATCAGATATTTTTTCAAATTAAAACTTAAAATTTTGTAATTTATATTGTATTTGTAAAATTATACTCTATTTGTCAATTCAATTTGGTATAACATAAACACACATATAACCAGAGCCGGTCCTGGGGTACTCAGTGCCCGCATGCCAATTTTTTCCTATCGCCCCTCCCCCTTTTTGTTTTAACTTTTTGAACAGTCTATTATTAAAATTATATAAGAATTTACGTTATTTTTTTAAACTAATTTTTAATAAATCTGGATTTAGTACACAAAAAATTGATATAATCTAAATGCGCATAAAATACATTGATTTTTAATGTTAAGATCATCATCTAGGCGATTTGCGGGTGCTCAGAATCAATTTTAGTGCCTTTTCTATCGTTGTCGCACTTCCGAACTATTTTTAAATTCTTATTTCCAATCCAAACTTTTTTGGACATCAAAAAATTTCAGTATGTTCATTATTGCTTGCAAGAAAATTTTTAAATTTTCTTTTATTTCTAACGCATGTGTAAAATTAATATTTGGTTTTTGAAACAATTTACTTATTTATTTTGGAGATTTTTTGCGGCTTATTCTATTGAGCAAATCATAGAGAGCAAAAAACTTCTATCTTCTCATTATTAAATATTAATTTAATTTTTCATCATTTAAAATATCTAAAATTCCATCGTAAACTTCTAATTGATATAGTAAAGACCGAAGGGTTTTAAAGTTAAATTTAAAAAATATTGTCCAAGATTAGTAAAAGATGCAAAGAAATTATATATTTTCTGAATGATATTGAAAAAAAACATTATAAATTTCAATCCCGAATCTCGTTTTGGCGCCCCCTAAGGCGTGCGCCCGCATTTTTTGCATGCATCGCATTGCAAACAATCATATCAAATTATAGAGAAAACAACAATTAGTGGTAAAGAAGAAAATCGGAAAATAAGGAAGTGTTTAGTTTACTTTTCTAGATCAATTCTGAAAATTAATCATTCTTAGCTAAAAAAAAATTTGGGTTCAAATTATATATTTTTCAAAAAGCGTAATATATACAACTTTTTTCAATTTTTTTATATATTTTAATTGCAATATATTACACTTAGGACATTCAGTAATTATTTTGACTTTTATTATATGGATGTATATATAAAACTCATGATGATTTGTTTGTAAAAAATTTTAATTGGTTTATCATAATGTTCAAAACAACACAAAAAAATATTATTTATTGTCTACCTAGTAACTATCTATGACTTTTAGTATTTGCAATTTGTCTAAAAATTTTATTTGGTTTAATAATACTAGGAAATTAACATTTTTATAAATTCCGTATTATTCATATTAACAATTATTTTGTAATATATATAACGGATAATGTTTTTTTATAGATTTTTTTTGAATATTTAATTGTTTTAAATAGCACAAAAAACCCAAAACTTCCAATTTTGCATTTGCCATTTATCCACAAAATAATTTCAATAATTTGGTTAAATTTAAAAGAAGAATCCAAATTCTAAAATACCTGATTTCTCATAGTTTTGAAAAAATTTTTAAGATAAAAAAAATACGGGAAGTTCCAGCAATTTGCCTTAAGGCACGATGCCATGCCACCATTAGTTCATAATATAATATACAATTTTGTTTTACTACAATTATCTTTTTAGTCCGGAGGCCCTCGCACTAGGGTCTGTCTCAGTCCACTTAGCATTCAAGTAAGATCTTCAGGAATGCATGCGAACTCGTATGCATTTCGCCTACGTAGAATGCAAGTGTTGTTTCTAGATGCTAATTCAGCACATTACCATTCAGTATGTGCAGGTATTACTAATTCTTGTTATTTGCACAACTTGGCGCTTTCGAACATAAAGGACACTTATTGAAAAAAGCCGCTACTCATTATGAAACCCGGAGCTATTAAAATCGAGCGAGGAAATATCAGGAAATGGTGAAAGATACATTGCAATTGTACAATGTTAGATTTCAATACAATTCCTTCAATTGAACCTTGATATGTAGACTTCTATGGTATTTATAATGTATTCAATTTCAAGTGGAATAGTCATTCCTAACAATTCTGTAGCAAGTTAAAGTATAATTTATAATATTTATAAAAAAATTTGCAATTAGTAGGTTTATTTTTAATTCAAATATATATATATATATATATATATATATATATATATATATAACACCAACGACAACCAATTATTATCTAAAGAAATTAAGAAGTATCATAAAAACTGACTATATAGTCCTAGTAGCTCCGATTTTTGTTTAAAAAACTATGTTTAGTGGCGTAGCTTTTATGCAAATTGTATCATGTAACTTGATATCTTAATCAGTTAATATATGAATTGAATTGATTATAAGTAGATTTATAGCAGCAGTACTTTATAGTTTGCTATAGGACCTTTTACTTTTTGTAATTTTTAATTAATTAGTTAATTTTTGTAATTTTTTTTAATTTTATACAAATTTGCTAAAACTGCTATTTTAGTTTTAATGTCACGCCAGATACATACACAAGGTATGCTCTTGTTTTTTTATTTATTTTGATAAATAATTATAACTTAATCAATTAAACAATGTTAAAATCACGACTTTTTTATGGCAAATTTGCATAGTCTAGTTTTCTAACAATTTATTACAATGAAACCGCCTTTATGATCATTATCAAAAACTAAACAGCACGATTTCCATCCGATAACTTAAAAAAAAGATGTGAAATTGCAGCGATCATTTTTGAAAGAACGTCAAAGAAAGATCAAATTTTGGTTTACTTGTTCTCAACCTAGTACGCACATACACAAATATACATCTTCCATTAATCTTATTAGTAGAGTCAAACGATTTAGAATGACTTGAAACGCTAGTAAACAGAATTTGCTTAAGCAATATTTTTAAATTTCGATCCTATGAAAATAAAAAAGGACTATATCTAGTAGGGCAAGCACTGACATAATTACTTCGATATATATATATATATATATATATATATATATATATATATATATATATATATACCTGTTTAATGATACTATAATCATTCTACAACGTTTTTACTCATCTTAGATTCGTTGACTACCATTAACACAATGTTTTAATTAAGTAAGAATTATAGTTTATATTACAAAATAAATCCAAAAACCATTTGATCCATATACTACAAACAGAATATAGCAGTTCACAATAAAAATCATATGGTGCTCCTTCGGGCATTAGCACAAATGACGCTAAAGCCTAAAGGAAAGAAGTCATAACTTAGTCGTCGAAAGAATTACCTTTAAAATTAATAAATAATCAAAACTCCATTAAACAACTGATAAATTCATAGAAAACTGATCGATATTACTAGTACTGGCATAAGTTCAATAATTATAAAAAACTAATTACAAATAACAATCAATGAGTTCCCAAAGAAATATGAAAAAACAACAATATGCACTTAAAGGCGCGATACACATTTAACTGATTCCTGCAACAAAACTGTGACAATGACGCTCTACATCTGTCATGATTATGATTAGAACTTATTTCAAGTTATACGATCGTGGAAACGTTACTAATATTACTTAATTTTTAAATTGGTTCACTGGGTCATTTTTCCAAATGTATCATTTTGTCAGTGTTTCTCATAGTGGGTTTCAATATTATCCATAGCTTTTCACTTACATAAAAATATTGACCCTTATTTACTCTTTATTATTGTTGTGATTGATGCATATAAAGATATATGTAAAAAACATTTCTAGATACTTAAAATGTTTATAACATGTTCAGTAATAAATATCTATTCTACACTATAATGATGTATTAACACTCTTGGAATATTATATTTCTTATAGTAAATTTACACTACGGATTTTTTGGCAAAATCATAAACTTCGTCTTCAGAAACTTTAAAAAACCCGACCTCTCTATCGTTTAAAATAAAACCTCATATTAAAATACACGGAATGTCAATGCAAATTCCTCAACTGTTTAGAATTTTACACGAACGCGAGAAAAAATGACACATTGTTCATAAAAAAACCTTCGCACCTCATCTTAATTCGGACCTTGTCACTGACTATAAAGACCATATATCACCAACGATTTGAAGTTGGCGGCACATTTGTCACCATTGTCACCGCCATTGTTTCTGTATCCGTTTCCGTTCAAGGTCGTAACGGAAATCGCCGCTTGCATTCGTTAATTGCACTTCCTTCGAGAAATAAGAAACAACGGTTTCTTATTTTATTATGAGTTACATGTATTTTATGGCGATTTTGTAATTTTAAACTATCTGATACATGTGGGTAACGTATGAGTACAGTACCATCGTTCATTGTTCTTTTGTTTGTTGCGAAATATTATCCGCCATCTGGTAACACGATTAGAATTTGAATTTAAATTTGAATTTGAATGGATCGCTGAATGAAATTTTAATTTGTTAGGTAATTAACGATGTGCACTATTGTTGTTCTTCGATTTAATTTATAAGATACGATATTATGATAAAAACAAACATAAAAGAGGCATAATTTAATGTCATTTAGGGGTCAAACATAAATGTTTCGTTACAGGTCTATAATTGTATGAGTTTGTAGTCACCAGTGTCAAAAATCTAGGTGTTTGCTATGCAATCATTTGTTTTACACATAAAACCTAACCTCCAAAATTCACAAATGTCAAATTACAACTTTATCATAAGAACAGCTTTTGACTTGATAATTCGTACGTAAAGTCTAAACAAAGTTATTCATTATTTATTTATTTATTCATTTATTTTATTACATATCCTAGCCCACAGAATAGTTTCAAGTGGATTTGAAATGACTTAGGCATATATGATTTTTGGATACTAGAGATCAAAATAAGATACTTTGCCGAAGAAACCATGTCTTTAAAAGGAATTCCAGGAGTTGAATTTTGAAAAATTCCATTCGGAACAATTTAGAGAGCCCTAATCGCATCCAAATGTATGACCGACCCTAACTAACTTTGGAAGGTCGATCCACCTATGTCTATGCTTTACCCCCTGGAACCTCCTTCGAGAGCTGCAGAATACAGACATAATGCAACATAATAAAATAAAATACTAAATATATTTAAGGGGGTTGTTCGTTTTTTTTACAAAAAATGCAAGGTTTTTGTTTTTGTTTTTCTCGAAGTGTATATATCATAGAAACATGCTGTTTTCTTAAACAAAAATTACAAATTCATAGAATATTACAAAATTATCTTTTTCTTGCCGTCATTTTTTAACCAGGGGGCGCCAAAGTCGGCTTTGCAAAATCGATCTCTTTTGCGGTGCCACAGATAAATCCGTTGCGCATCGCCCGAAACAAAAAAAAAAAGAAATTACGTTCAAGAAGAAGTTTGAATCCAGCCCCCCTACCAAAATGAAAGAAAAAAAGCAAGAAGGAAAAAAATGGCAGCTATTTAAAAAAAAAGTGTTAAAAAGGCCTTTTTTTGGAGCGAGAAGCTTCGCAAAAATTTTACTAGCAAATTATTCTGAAATTATACTAGCAAGTTATTCTGAGCATTAAAATGAATCTTATTCATTCACAAATTATTATCTATTATTTACATATTTTCTTAATTGATATTAATTTATTTTTCATTTATTTTAGTGGCTCGGGGTGTGTATATGGCTCCTAGGAGCTTTATTATCACTGTCGGCTGTATCAGGTGAGTCTCCAGCATTTAACATATAGCTATCGAAATATTCAAATAACCTCTTTATAGATCATCAAAATATTTACATAGAAATTACTTATAAATGAATTTATATTTTAGTATTATTAATTGGAATTTAATGAATGATATAATTTTTTATAATTTGACATTGATAATTATTAATCACAATGAATTAAAATAAGGTGAATGACTTAAGTTTGCAATTCATATGGTATTTTAAATTATAATGCGACATTTTTTGCTAAGTTTATAAATTTATATGCTAATACAAAAAATGCTTATTTTCTCAAACTAGTTTTTAAATAATTGTGAATATTCGAAAAAGAATTTCTTTTAGTAAACTCTCAATAGTACAATATTGATATGTTTAATATTAACTTATTTATGAATTAAATAAATATATTATATATTACTGAAAGTAATATATCATACAAACAAAGCATTTGTAAGTTAGCTACAGGAATTTGTATTTTTATCATATTTTTTCTTGTGCTATAACTGGAGATCAAAAGTTTAAATAAAGTTGTAATAGTTTATAAATGCTATATACTTATTATTAATACAAATGTGTATAATGGTACAATGATTTATATTGATTTATCAGAATTGCATTTGCTCTTAAATATTAGTAAGAAAAACCCAAGTTCAATTTTAAAATGCTTTGAATGCGGAATTGCGATTAAAGTCGACTATAATTTACTATAATTCCAAAACTGCTACATATATTTTAATATAGTATATTAAAATATTTAAAAACATGAAAATAATATTGTTATTTATCTAATACAGCAAGGTATAAATAGGGGAAGTACCAACAAAATGACATGGTGTTTTATTTTTTTAATAATATTATAAACAGTCTCAATCGTTTTTACTCAACTAAGATTCATTGACTATCTGTGATATAGTTATCTTATTAGGAACTAATAATATATATTAAAAATTGGTGAAACTTATTGTAGAAATACTTTTGCCCATATACTATGGACATAATGACATATAAGGTGAAGACATACAGAGATACTAATTTTTAATAAGGAATTTTGTAAATGAATCGTTTAGTACTTTTTGGATCATCATCAAATATAACATAAGCCCGAAGGAACAAATCATCATATTCGACGGGCTTAAAATCAGAAAAGAGTATTTTCCAACAAATGCTCTTCTTTTTTCCCATGAATACTTTGGTCTGGTTTAACAAATAGTTAGAGTAGAAATTAAAAATCAGTCACCTCTGGTAGACATCAATTTTCTGTTTCCTTGGTCTCGAATAAACCATCCTGTACTGCTTCTTGTATAGATAAATATGTCATTTTGTCCGAAAGTGTAAATAATAAGAAAAAAACTAAAACACCTGTAATATGACACTAGTAATAAAATTCATCTAATTTACTAGTGCTGGCATGAATTCATTGATTTTAATAGAAATAATAACAAACAACAATAAATAGGTTCCAGAAATTAATGAAAAAAACTTTTTTGAAGACGTGTTGCAGAAATGATACTAAAACTATCCAATTTTTAAATAAGGGCAGTATGTCATTTTGTCCACATATGACAATTTGTTATTTTTTCTACTATTAGGATCTTTGTAAATACTAATGATAATAATAATAAATGGTAGTCTGCCCGAAGGCAGGTTAATTGTAAGAGAGACACCACAAATAAATGATTCCCTCATCCTTCGTCGTCTATCATTCCCATTTCCACTATTTTTATTCCCCATTTTTTCCAAACTACGGCTTCACTAATGCAGGAGGCACTCTTTTTGCAGAACTGGTCCGATCCAGTTTCCTCTTCTTTTCAGGTTTGTGCTCAGTAGTGCCCTTTCCTCGCTCACTTTTATTAGGACTAGGGCTAGTCGCTAGTCGGCAAGCGTTTTGGTTCTTGAAATCATAGCATTTGATATCTTATCAGTCTGCAATGGTTCCCAGAAATATCGGTTTTTGTATAAACCCTAATTAGGACTTATTCATTTGTTTTCTCGTCTGTTCACTTTATCTTCTCGATTTGTCTTCAGCACATAAAAAATACTAATATTAGAGACAAAGTTATAACGAAACTTTTCCAAATATTTAGGCACTAACTGTTTTTACAAGGGAATAAAATTTTATCTTATGAATTCCATGTTTGTAAAATATTTAATATTTATTTTTTCTGTCCAGGTGTACAACACGAGCCCCGTGTGGTATGCTACTACACCAACTGGAGTGTGTATAGGCCCGGTACGGCCACCTTCAACCCACTTAACATAAATCCGTACCTGTGTACGCATTTGATCTACGCGTTCGGCGGATTTACTAAGGAGAACACGCTGAAGCCATTTGATAAATATCAGGATGTTGAAAAAGGTAACAATTGGCAAAAGTAAAAGAATTATACACTTAATCATTTTTAATTAATTGGTAAAATGTAATGCTATAATACTAGAATGAAGAATATTGTGAATTTGATTAACAATTATCTGAGATTTTCAATATTGCATTGGAATTTCTAGACTAATCGAAATTATTTTTGATGTACATAATTTGAAGTTTTTACCATTGTTAATTATTATTTTTATTACCCAGGTGGATATGCGAAATTCGTGGGTTTGAAGACATACAACAAGAATTTGAAGACGATGCTCGCCCTCGGCGGATGGAACGAGGGATCCACGAGGTTTTCGCCAATGGTGGCCAATGCGACGAGAAGAGGCATTTTTGTCAAAAACGCTGTGAAATTCTTAAGACAAAACAAATTTGATGGTCTCGATCTGGATTGGGAATATCCTAGTTTCAGAGATGGAGGCAAACCTAGAGATCGCGATAATTATGCTCAATTTGTTCAGGTATAGATACCTAGCCATATTCTAAATGTTATTACAGTCTTGTATGAGAAACCATAATCTGCTGATCAGCTTTCAGATCATAGATTTATGTTTTATTACTATTATTAATCACCTGAAGTTCTTTATTCTAATTGTTAATTATTTCTGATTGTGTGTTGAAAATAAGTCTACTTATACCTTATCAGGATAGTATTTGATCCATCTATACTGCTTTGTATTTTAACATTTTGATTTTATTTATTATTTTATAGGAACTTCGTGAAGAATTTGAGAAAGAATCTTCAAAAACTGGAAGGACCCGTTTGCTCTTAACAATGGCAGTTCCAGCAGGTTTGGAATATGTCGACAAAGGTTATGATGTACCAAAACTAAATAAGTAAGTAAAAATTCAATACATACTTTACTCAATATCTTATTTGTAACTATTGAACAATTAAAAATATATGAATATAGTAACCTTTGATAAATCATTAAAAAAACTATTGGGGACAAGAATTAGTCGAATGCTATTTCTTATTAATTTAATAAATGCTTTGAGATTTTGCAGGAACAAGGAAGCATTAAAAATATAGAAGTCTCAAAAACTTTATCACATTTTTTGTTTATGAGATTTTGATGCAAAAATACACTTTGAAAAATTTTCAAGCTCGATCGAAATTTGTAAAATGCATGTAATGCCGGTGTAATAATTTTGGTCTATGTGTTGAAAAATATGTGCTAGTTAATAATTTGTCCCTTAAATTTTAATTATATTTTATATGCAAGGGGCAATAAATTTTTGTGTAGAAATATAATTATCTATATTTTTTCGTTTCAGATATTTGGACTGGATGAATTTATTGACATATGATTATCACTCATCATTTGAACCAGCCGTTAATCACCATGCTCCTCTATATTCTTTGGAAGAAGAATCTGAATATAATTATGATGCTGAACTCAATATTGTAAGTAGACCTAATAATATGAATATGAAAATTATTGTTAAACTAATTGACCAATAATTATTATAGTTATAAATATATCATTACTTTGTATGTTTTAAAATTATTTTTAGTTTATGATATAAAATGCCTTATTGTACCATTATTTTTTCAAGTTTCATTGTAAACTATTTGTTTTGAATTTAGTCAGTTTTCAAAAAGGCTTTCGATGTCAGAAACTTTGGAGGAAGAATTATTTTTTAACGCCCTTTTCATATTATATTGTATCAATAGATGGAACTAAAACATAGCGCAAGGGTTATGTTTTAATATTTAGCATTTAAATTGTAAATTATCCAATCCTGAAAATTTTTATTTAACACTTTATTTATATGAATCGGACAATTTGAGATCTATGAGCCAAAAACATATGCATATTTTGGAGCCGATAATAATATTTACTTTTCAATTAATATTTTGAGGAATACTTCATTTCTGTTATGGAACTAAGTAATGTGACTAAGAACTTAAGTCAAATTTAATAATTGACTATTTTGGAGATAATAAAGTTTGAATGTGACAAGATAAATAATCAAGACTGGTTTAAGTTACTGGTTCAAGTTACTAATTTCTGTACGATTTCTGTTTGAAATAATCAATATGGTTTATTTTACGTCAATATATCACGATTTACATTGACAAGTATTCAAGAAATATTATTTTTCAGCATCATACAATAAAGCACTACTTAGCAGCTGGTGCCGAAAGACATAAGTTAGTATTGGGAATACCAACTTATGGACGATCTTATACTTTGATAAACCCAGAAGCAAACGAAATTGGTGCTCCATCAGATGGTCCTGGTGAACAAGGTGATGCCACCAGGGAGAAGGGATACTTGGCCTATTACGAGGTAATTACAATTTATTACATTTGCTATATTTCTAAGATCAGTTACTAGTTATCAAATATCGTAAACTTATTTTTCTAACCAATCTACTGGACACATGATTTGCAATTAAATAGAAAATAATAAATCTTGTTTAAAATATTTCATTTGAAATATTATAATTAATTCATAATGCAATTATATAGTTTACGCATTCTTTACTCTATTAAGATTTGCGAAAGTCTAAAAAGTGACGACTCCTGGACAGTGGTTCAACCCAACCAGGACGCGATGGGTCCATACGCCTATCGTGGTGACCAATGGGTAGGTTACGATGATGAAGCAATGGTGCGTAAGAAGGCTCAATATGTTGTAGAACAAGGACTTGGTGGAATTATGTTTTGGGCAATAGACAATGATGATTTTAGAGGAACTTGCCATGGCAAACCATACCCTCTCATAGAAGCTGCTAAAGAATCATTATTAGAAGGATTGAGTGGGTAAGGCCAGAATTCTAATTATATTATATCAATCGCATAACCTGACACATTCTAATAATAGATCGAAAGAGTTTATTTTGTGTGAGTTATTTTTTATCATATTCGGTATTTTTATGCTCAGTTCATACTACACACATATAGATCTACATATTTAATTCTTTATATTATAAAGTAATAATATTTTAGTTTTTCATATATTAATCATTTACATTTATTTTTCAGTATTAAGGGTAACGATGTAGATGCTCCAGTTCGTAATCCAACTAAGAAACCATCTACAAGGAGAAGACCTCAAGTTAAAACATCTTCCAGCGTTAAATCGACAGCGGTAACAGCAAGGTAAAACCAAAACTTTGATTCAAAATCTATTTTTTCCATGACTGTATAAACTTGATTTTTTATATTATAATATTGAGTATCGACTTACATTTTTAATATTTGTAAATAATTTTGGTTTTATCAGACCAACAAATCGGCGAATCAGCTCTCGTCGTAAGACATCTACTACGACATCAACAACAGAAGAACCAGTAGTATTGTCAGACGAAAGTGGAAGTTCTTTGTATATTGGAGGAAGAACTACGACTCCAGCACCACCAACTACACCAGATCCAGGAAGCGGTAAATATGAATTGTTTTTAATATTAATATTTTTAGCTTAGATTAGAGCAATGCTTTTATTTGAAATTACTATAATTTTTTTATTCACCAGTAATTTAGTGTGGAAGTTTTTTTTACTATCCATCAATTAATTAATTTAATAATTAATAAGATTACATTTATTGAGATTTAATATACTAAGTACATTTATTTATATTCTTAATTTTACAAAATATTAATCTAGTGCAAAAAGAGTAAGTTATGTGATTTTGTTCTCAGATTTCAAATGTGAAGACGAAGGTTTCTTCCCTCACCCAAGAGATTGCAAAAAATATTTCTGGTGTTTAGACAGTGGACCATCAAATCTTGGAATTGTAGCGCATCAATTTTCTTGTCCTTCAGGTAATTTTGAAACATGCTTTAAATAATAAATAATAATACACTGGGGCCTCGCTTTACGGCCTAGATACGTTCCGCAAAACTTGGCCGTAAAGCGAAAAGCCGTATAACGAATCAATTATTCTAATACGTATTCATACAAATTCAATGGGATCGGTTCCAAATTTAATAAATATATAATATGGTTTATCAATCAAAATGCATTTTATTTTTTTATTTTGTTTAAATTATAAACATATCTTACAAGAACATAAATTTTACATAAAATAAAAAACTTCAAAAACATTACATAATTTTCAAATAAAAATGAAACAACTAAAACCTACAGATCACTGTCACCATTATTTTGCGCTGGTGGGTTGAAAAATTTGTCTTGTTTGTTTTGCCTTCTTGTCTATATCTTCCTTTAGTGATTTATAACAGTTAATGGCTGAGTTAATTCCTCGATACACATAAGCGCTACGTTCGATGTCAGGATCGTTTTCAAGGAAGATGTTTATTCCTTGTTCAAAATATGAAAAAGCGCTCGACATGATTTGCGCTGTTTGGATACAACAGGTTCTGTATCTTCATCAATTGTCGACTCTGCTTGCAACTGAATGAGTACCTCATATGAAAGGGGTTCCCTATCAGCTGCAAGTAGATCCAGCACATCAGATCCTTTTAAATCTTCAAAACCGAGATTGCGCAATATACCGACATAGAGAAAAAAAAGCCGTTATAGCGAAACATTTTAGGCCGTATATCGAAAACGTTCCTTAATTAAAGAGGGCCGTTATAGCGAAAGGCCGTATAAAGAGCGGCCGTATAACGAGGCCTGGGTGTATTAGGAATTATGCATTATTTCTTAGCAGTGAATTTTTTTTTCATTATCTGCCATCAAGCGTTTTGCTACAAATATTGGATATTTTTGAATATTTTAAAATTATTTTGCATTTCTAATAGACTTGTACTCAATCGATTATAATAACAGACTCACACCTGTATTGAGTTTTGTATTTTTGTATTTGGAAATATCTTATATCATTAACTTCCCGAAGGGCAAGTTATAGTAATCGCAAAATAATCGAAAATGAAAATTTTTATATATCTTTACGTTTCAAAGGTTTCTGAACATTTTGGCATACTTTAGAAAAAATGGATGTATGTGTGTGTGTGTGTATGTACGTGTGTGTATGTATGTGCGGATACAAATTTTCGTCGACGATTTCGGGAACACGGATCAACCGATTTGACCAATTCAAAAAACATTCGATTCGTATTGATAAGGAGACGTACTGATTAGTTTTTGGCGAAGGCAGGTCTAGCCGTTCCGACGATACGGGGCAAACTTGCCGAAAATGGTAACTCAGTTTTTAAGAGAACGGAGCGAAGATGAAGAATTGATCAAACTTTCATAAAGGCAGGTCTAGCGGTTTTGGAGATCTAATGATAAAAGTAAAAAAAATGCCATTTGGCGGTCAAAAATGATCATTAAACATATGCACATCAAATTATCAGATATTTTATAGAGATTTTAACAATAAGTATAATTTTTTTTACATTTCTATGGGTTCCGTACCAATGCTTATCCGTTAGACGGCGGCGCGGCACTTGCGTGCTTTGACATTTCGTCTCTATGCAGATAAAGCAATACGATTGCTTTGAAAAAAAGTTCAGAATTTCCAAAATATGTCAAAATGAAGAAAACATTTTTCTTTTCAAAAAAATTTCGTTTTCGAAAAAAGTAATTTTTTGTCAAAAATCAAAAATCTAATTTTTTGAAGTAATTTTTTTTTCAAAAATGTTAATCGTTTTTAAAAAAATAATAATTTTTGGTACGGGAAGTTCCAGCAATTTGCCTTAAGGCACGATGCCTTAATTGCCTTAAGACAGAATTCCTCTTACAGCTAGTTGTATCTTAATACTATTGTTCTTTTTGTCTTAGGTCTCTTGTTCAACAAAGCTGCAGATTCATGTGATTACGCCAGAAATGTACATTGTAAAACTAAGAAAGATCCTCCAGCAGAGGTTAGTAGTAGTACAACCACAACCACAACCCAAAAACCAAGCACAAAACCTCCTAGAATCTCTCGGGTCACATTAAGGACAACGGCACGCACTACGACCACTACTACCAGTGCTCCAGAATATGAGGTAATAACATAAAAATATAATATATATTTATATATTACATTTTTTAAATCATGTTATTAGGTTTTTATCATTTTGCTTGATTTTTTTATAAAACTATTAATTTTTAATCCTGATTAAATGCGAATTGGCTAGCATACTACAACACAATTTTTTGAAGGTTTTCAAACAGGTTCAATTTTCAAAATTTTCAATTCATGGTTTAACAAATAGTCATACTTCTAAAAACCTTGGTGTAATTGTGTCATAAATTTTGACTAGGGTTCTAGAATTATTATTTACGATTACGGATCCAGAGCTTAAGTGTACAAAATTACTAAAAAATGACTACAATATCTGAAAAATTGCATCTGTCTTGCCAAAGACTTAGGTTACACTTGAAAGCAAATAATTTTCAAATAACATGGTATACATTATTTTTTTAAAATAAATTTAAATTCTGATATTTTTCATGATATCTACGAACAGTAATAACACTCAGTTTTGTCTTGACGTTGATATCTACTATGTATATATTTTATCGAACTGTGAATTTATGAGCAATGAATTGATCTATGAATTACAGATTTAATGTGTTTAATTTATATTTCCATATTTTTTGAATTATAATACTTATTAGCAGTTTAATTAGTACCTATTGTAGTTGAATTCAAATTCGTACTTCCCCAATAGCTTAGTATCTATTGTAGTTGAATTCAAATTCGTACTTCCCCAATAGCTTCCAGCAGACTTAAATAGTTCTAAATAATTTGACTGCAAAATATTAAAAATATTTTATTTATTTTCTTAATATAAATATTAAAATAACATAAAATGCTATAACATTTAATATGAAGAAATAAAATTATAATACTTTCATAAAAATTAACTCAGATTGCACTTACTTAAAGTATAAATTATAATCATAATAACTCACTATTAATTAATAAAATTTTAGTGAATTAATAAAATTATTAATTAATAAATTTTAGTAAATTAATAAAATTTGTTCCTTTCCATATTTTTGGTTTAAAATACATTTTTGTTTGACTTTTTTGGTGTTTAATTTACTAACGTAATTTTGAAACAATTTTCTGTAAAATTCCAATGGATTCAAAATTATAAATTAATGTGGATATATATACAATAGTAACAATAAAAAATATGAAACCATGAACAGAAATAATTAAACTGGATATTTACTTTAAGGGTTATATTGTATATTATTTTTTTATTTTTAGGAGTACGAATATGAAGATGTGAGTGATGAAAAAGATCATACATTAGATTCAGAAGAAGATCCTAGAGTGATTAAAGAATTGATAGATCTCATTCGGAAAGTCGGTGCGTATTTAATTTTAACTTATAAAAATTATAGTTTACATAAAAACTTATTTATTGATGTTGATCATTATTTTAATAGCTCAATGAAAATATTGAATATACATCCTGAATTGACAACTGTTTGTCAACAAAGAAGTAAAATGTAGTGACAAAACTCTTCAATTTTTTAAAATAAACCCATATTTTTACTTCCCGTAGGGTAAGCGTTATAGTAAGCGCAAAAAATAGATTTTTTTTCATATGTATATCATTACGTTCCTAAGGTTTCTGAATATTTTGGCATACCTTAGAAAAAATAAATGTATGTGTGTGTATGTATGTGTATGTGTATGCATGCGTGCGTGTGTGCGGATACAAATTTTCGTCGACGAAAACACGGGTCAACCGATTGGAATAATTAAAAAAACGTTCGATACGTATTGATGAGGAGACATGCTGATTTTTAGCAAAGGCAGGTCGAACCGTTTCAGAGATACGGGGCAAAAAGTGCCAAAAATGGTAACTGATTTTTTTTAAGAACAAGTGTCAGATTTGTATGATTCAAAAACACATTTTATTTGTATTGACGAAATGAAGAACTGAATTTTTGGGAAGGCAGCTCTAGGTGTTTAGGAGATCCAATAAAATATTGTTTTGAAAAATTTAAAAAATCTCAAATATGGATTTTTCTCAGCGTTCTAAAAGAAAAATAAATGATTTTTAAAAATTTTAATTTTTGGGCAGGGAAGTTCCAGCAATTTGACTTATTGCACGATGCCATGCACCACTAGTTCAACTGAAATCTTACCAGCGCAACTTACCTTCTGATTGACAAATATATTTCTCATGACTTCGATTCACACGACACAAAACTGTGCGCGCTGTTCGATGTGCGCGCCACATATTTATAACAAATATTTTATATAAATAAAAATGTATTTATATATTCAGGTGGTATTGAAAAATTGGAAAAACAGTTAGATGGCATCGATGGTCTTCAATCCGAAAGCAGTTCTGGATCATCAACAACTCCGGCTACGATTAGCCGATCTTTGTATGAACGAGTACTCAGCAAAGCGACTCACAGAAAAGGTGCCGATGCTGCAAACAGAGGATCTGCAAATAACAAGTAAAATATTAACTAGCTGTGATATTATTTTTTAAATTTCCTGGCAATCAAATACAGTTCATAAAACTAACTGATCAATTATCTTAGGTATACGTCATTTAATAGAAAAGTTCCACAATTTTCTGGTGGCGATTCCAAGGAGGAGGAAGGTAGAAGTTCTAGCCGAGGTCGACCTCAATACGTTACAATACAACGTAATAGACCACATGGTCAAGAACCTGATGAGGATTCATCTGTGGTAAGTATTCTTAATTTATATCTACATTGATCTTTTCTTATAAGGATTCAGTTATGAAATTTGATAAATACATAATTTTTTTATAAAATGCTTAAATACGAGGTCTGTTCAAAAAGTACCCGGAATTTTCGTTTTTTCAAAAAAATATTTATTTATTCGTCTACATTAATGTGGTCCCCTTCAAAGTAGTCTCCCCCAGATATAATACACTTATGCCAGCGTTTTTTCCAATTTTCGAAGCACCCTTGATATTCACTTTTTGATATGTCCTTGAGCACTCTCGGCGATTTTCTTCAATCGAGGAAAACCGCCGTCCTTTCATGGGTCTCTTCAACTTTGGGAATAGGAAAAAGTCACACGGAGCCATATCTGGTGAATTTTTGCACTTTGCAACACTTTATTTCATTTTTTACGCAAAATTTAATACAAATTCTTTGACTTTTTCAATTCTTCCATTGTAAAAATCGCCGAGCTCAGAAAAACACGTCGAACCTTAGCGACTACCACAGACAAAGTAAACAGTGAATATAGCTGAAAATTTCATCATACTTTAGGGGCATGTATACCAACACAATAAAAAATTTGACAATCAGACACTCCAGACCCGCGAAATTTAATTATTAGTAATTCCGGGTACTTTTTGAACACACCTCGTATGTTAAGACCACGAACTCCATTATACCAATTCCACCGAAGTCGTCAAAGCAAATTTTTCAGATAATTACAAAAAAATAGGTATGATTCTCAATTGAAGTCTTTAGACCGGTATTTAAGTTTGTAAAATCTGTTCAGGATTTTTGGACAAAAGCAAATCAATGCGTGTCTATATAGTTTTATCGACTGCTTTTGAATTTTTGAAATCTATGCAAATGTTTTTGAGAAATCGTAAGTTTTTTTTTCAATTATGATTCGTAATGACTTGAAACGTCGAGAAAACATAAATTTATTCAATAGGATTTTTTGGCGTAAACACAAACTTGCCACCAAAAATATAATAAATATTCAGAATATACAACAGAAAATATTTGATTAATGTGAAAAAATGTATAAACTGACTACATCAGTAATAATTATTATAAATATTGTTCATTGGTGATAGAATTTAATGTCTCGTATAGTTGAATATTAAACAAAAATATCGCAATTTATTTTAAATTTATATTCTAAATATTATCTGTAATGATTACTTTGTTTTACTTAGAAATATTCCCAGGAAGTACTAGCCGGCGATAGCATTAGCTTTGTGGATGACTTTTCCGAAGAACATACACAAGAGCAACCTCGCAGGTCAACACAAGCACCTTCGCATGGTACTCAACAATATGTGAATATCAGGAGGGCCAGACCCACAACTGAAGAGAATGTAGTAGAAATAACCACCAGACCCAAATCAACTACGACTACTAAAGTAATTATAGAAGCTCCAACAACAACTACGGAATATGTCCCAACGATATCCAGAAGGTAAACCAAACAAATCTACTAATATGGATGGTTGTAATAATATAATGTACAAGCATTTATTGATTATCTTGCTTCGATATCACTTATATCCAATGAGGCAATTATGTTATAAATAAAAACATTAGATTCCAAAATTTAATACCTTTTGTGTAGTACCACAATAAAGGAAAATAGTTTTCAACAATTGTGATCTGTAAGCTTTTGTGTAACATTCATTTAGAAATAGAAAATAGTCTAAAAATGATTGGCATTCTAAGTTTCTATTCTAAATATAACTGTGAATTTTTGCACAGATTTGAAATATTTGGAAATGTAGATATTATATTCGTTCACTTTCAATGTAAGATTACGAAATCAATTCTCTTAATTCAGCAGACATGAATAAACAACGGCATTGCACAGTGTCATGGTTTTTTCAGATGATGGTGTCCATTTTGTAATCAATGCTATTATAATATTGTTTATTAATTTATAAAATTGCATTTTTAGGCCTGTGTATATACCATCAACAACGATTAAGTATGAACCTGTTGCAAGAGAAGATACTTTAGAAGAATTAGATATATCGCATATAGGAAATGAGAAAGATTTTGGTGATGAGTCCATCATTTCTACAACTAGTGGCAGGTATGACAAAATTTTTTAAAATTCTCATATTGCGTTAATCCTAAAAACTAACACGGTTCATTATTGTTTCTAATTTAAAAGTTTAATAAATGTTAGATAATATTTGATTTCTATAATTTTATTTCAGGTATAAAATCCGTTGAGCGTTTGCGTCCAATTCCACAAGCCTTAACAGTTTTATCAAATGATGATATACAAAGCACTGTTGCTTTAGATGCCACAACTTCTCTGCCTTCTAGTAGTCCAGAAGTTACTACCTTAGTACCTCCAAAAACTACTATAAACATCATATCCAGCGAAACTCCAGCAGCAATAGAGCAGACAACCCCATCCTTGACGACCAAGCCTGAGAATATTCCAGTTACCATTGTTACAAGACTTGGAGGTCTGACTTCAAAATCAGGCTATTCACAAGTCACATCTACCGCCAGAACAACAACGCAAGATGCTACAACACCATCAAAATCAACTCAACGGCCATATCCATTCACGAAGCGGTTGTATCAGTCACAGGTAAGTTTCAGAGATAGTAGTAATAGATTTAGAAATAATAATGTAGATAATGGTAGTGCAGAAGTAGAACAGTCTAACGTAACAGAAAATTTGCAAAACGTTGAAGGTGATACCAAAATTACTAGGGTTAGATCACGCGGGCGTTTTAGATTACGTGCAACCACAGAAAATCCAAATGATGAATCCACCTATAGCAGTACGGTTACTAGGGTAACACCAGCACGAAGATTCCGTCCCAGATTAACTACCCCTTCAGAAATTGATTATTCTGAAGAACAAACATATAAGCCAGCCGAACAAATTGAACGTAAACACAGACCACAATTTTTAACAGATTTATCTTCCTTGACGTCATTCGATTTTGGTGGTAAGCATAGTTCTTTCAACCCAAATCACCGCGGTCGTAATTTTGCCAAGCGTACGCGACCTTCCACACCAGTTCCTGATATCGAGAATGATAAAACAGATTTTACTAAAGATGAGAATAGTAGATCACGTATTGAAAGTCGTCCAAAAAGCTTTGTACGATCAACTACACCAAACTCAATTTCTAATGTGGAAGTATCTGCTAGTAACAATGGCTTCAGAAAACCAATTAAACCATTTTTCTTAGGTAAATTTAGTACCGTTAAACCTAATACAGTTGACTATGGATATGATAAAGATTCAAAATTGAGAAATGATAAATCTATTGAGGATTACAATTCGGACAGCGTAGTTTCATCCACAACGTCCCGAAATGTTGGATTCAAAGCACGACTTTACAAAAGTCAGTCGACGACAACAGAAAATACAATAACTTTGCAAAAAGATGATGAAAATGTATCTACAAAATTAGAAAATAAATTAAATTTAAGTGCTGAAGTTTCTCCCGAAGAACAAGAATCTTCTGAAAATTTTAATACCACCGAAGAAGTTTCTTCAAAATCAGTTGATGTGGAACATTCTAATCAAAATATTTCTGAGTATAATACTGATAATATAAAACTTAATACAAATGTTGATAATTCGCCTAATACTAAAGCAGCAAATGATATCAATCTTAAAACCGGTAATAGATATAAAATTATAAGAAGAATTAAACCAACTGTGGCTGCAGCAGATTCAGATGCTGGTGCATCTCTTACAGAATATGTCAGCGATGATAACAAAACTGTTATTTCTGGTTTAAATAGACGAAGATTCAGAACCAAAGCCGAATCTAATAATGATACGGCAACAAATTCTGGAGCCAGAGACTTCACATTCGACCAGAATGAGAACAACCAGCCCGAAAATAGGCTTCGGATAAAAGTACTTAAAACAAGAAATTTTGGTCGTGGTGATCGAGTTTCTACATCGATTGAAATTCCATCAGAAGATTCGGAAGCATTCATATCTAATCGGAATAGAAATCGATTAGTTTCAAATAATAATATCAATATTAATTTTAAAGAGCAAAATAATGAAGAGGAAAAATATGTCAACGCTGGACGATTTAGGCCAGGGACAGTTATAGTGGGATTTGATTACAACAAAAATGTTGAGAGGCCTCTACGATATAAATATAGACAGAATGGATCTCAGAATATTGATTCTTCAGAAAAGACAGAAAACTTGGATTCTGCAGCAGACCGTAATTCAGCTGAGTTAAAAAATAAATTTAGTAAAGGTAGACCATTTACTACTGCTCCGACTTCAGAACGTTCTGATACTGACAGTAATATACGTCTAGATTCAGTATCTACACTAAGGAGAAAACACACTCCTATAGCTAGGAACAAAAAACCTGAAAATAGTTTGAGAACAGAATCAACAACTGCTGATTTTTCAACTGATGATGAAGAAATTATAGAAAACTCTGCAAACAGCTACTACAAATCTCCTTCTGAAGAACATGACGAGCAAAATGGTATGACGCCGCCAAGCATCTCTGTAGACATTACCACACTTTCTTATGAGAGTACATTATTTGACTTATCATCACATGAAGATCATGACACATTAGAACAAACTACGACAGATGAAGTGTCAGAAAATATTGAAAATGTAACGGACAAGAATTCAGATGAAGAAAACTCAACATCACATAGTAATATCAGTCAAGTATCAGAATCTGAAGAACTTATCACTCAACTTGTTCAAGAAAATTCTTCAGACCAAAGTTTATTCGAGGATATTGAAACATCTTCAAATTATGCTACTACTGAAGACATGAATTTGGGTTTTGAACAAAATCAAGATCACATCGAAACTACTACTCAGTTTTCTACAACCGTATTATCTAACATTCGTAGAAGAGGAAGACCTACAACCGAATCATCTTCAACCACAGAAAAATTATCTACGAATCCTAATAGAATACGTAGTCGTGGTAAGACCACTTACAAAAATACTCTGACTGTTGAAAAAGATCTCACAAATAATCGCTCTTATAATACGCGACCAAGAAACTATTTGCTCAGAAATAGAAATCCGTCTTCTAGCAAAACTGATAAGAACATAACAAACGTAGAAAAAATTGAATCCGCAGAGGATGCTGAATATTCCGGTGAAGCACTTGATGAAGAATTGGAAAGTGAAGTATCCAAAGATATTGAAAACGATAGTAATAAGTCTAACGAGAATATTGCTAGTTTAGAAGAAGAACAGAGTATTGAGCTTAAGGATATTACTGAAATGGTTTCTCAGAGCGATCTACTTACAGAATCAACAATTTCTACCGAATACGATGAATCTTTATTAAATTTGGAAGTGAATACAGAATCACTTATGGACAAAAATATTACAAACGGTTTTATAGAGGAATCAGAAAAAAATGAAACCGGAGATTCCACTGATGCAAATACGAGCGAAGAACTGGCAACTGAAGACAGCTTGAATATAGGCACTCCTACAGAAATTACTAATTTAGAAGATTCCGAAAATGATGATTCCGAAATTGTAGTAACAGAAAATATTACATTGACAACCAAAATCAATAATGATAGCTTGATTAACATTGCAAGTACTGAACCTATTGACAATGGTACAAATCTAAATTCTACAGAAACAACAACTGCTATAAATTTGACAACACCTAGAGTTTTAGGATTTAGACAAAGATTTAATAATCAGAGAAAAGGAATTACGGATATTAAATCATCTGGTGCAGATAAAGATGAGGAAAAACGTAAATTACTGCCAACACTTTTCGATTTACAAGAACAAAATAAAGCAAGTTTTTCAACAAATGATGCGAAGGAATCGAACGCTTTGCGTAATAATAATTTTAGGCTTAAGTTAAGTAGAACCAATAGGCCTACTCCTGCTATATACAGAGGAGATAATAATTACTCATCAAAAATAAATAATACATTGGAAAGAACGAGAAATTCTTTACTAAGTAATGTACAGAAAACGTATTTAGGTAGTAGAAATATAAATAGACAAAAGTTTGGAATTGGTAGAAATACAATTAGCAAAAATGTAACTGAAACTATCAAAGAAGATAATAGTAGTATTTTATTAGAAGAAAAAGGTTTAGAAGAATCTGTAGATCAGACTAATTTAACAGTATCGTTAGATGGAGATATGGAGCATGATACTAATAGTGGTTTAATAATGAATTTAACATCTTTAGATAATGTGGAATTAATAGTTAACAACACTGACACCATTGGTGTTGAGCTATTAACCAATAAAACAGAAGCCGAACATAATTCCACAATTACTGATGATGATATAAATCTTACATTACAGGCACGAAAAGTACATAATCTTGATAACTCGTCATTTTCTGGGGATAACAAAGTTATAGATTCAGAAGAAAATAATTCTGATAATAGATCACAAAGAAGGAAAAAGATAATACGTAGAATTCGCCCTTCGCATAATCTAAATGTTAACGAGAAAACTGATGATATTGAGAATAACAATTTTTCAGACAATAATACAACCAGAAGACGTAAAGTCATTTTACGGCGACCCTCTTCAACAACAGAGAATTCTGCAAATAATGAAGAGTTGCCACTCACAGAAAAACCTAAATACCGAAAAATTATACGAAAATATAAACCCAAAGCGATAGAAGATGACGTTATTATCAAATTCGATGATGTAAATAATACTGACACAAGTTTAGAGAAAGAATCCGATAATGATATTATAATCCGTTTCAAAGATTCTGAAGAAGGATCTGAATTAGAACAGAATTCTAAAGTAAGTGATGATGAAACATTTAATGGAAAGTCTATACTAACCGGTTTAGACAGAGCCTCTATATACCAAATGAAGCTACATCCAGTCGTTGTTCCGGTTACCAGACGCGTCACAGACGAGGAAACGGATGATGTAGAGATTACTACAATATCAGACATTGACGAAGAAGTTGTAGAAACTACTGATAACGCAAATGAAATAGAGTCTGATACCACAGAAATGTTAGAAGAACCGACTACTTATCAATATGAGATAACAACAACGTCTTCTACCACAGAAGTTACGCCTTCAACACCGCAGTATATTAATCGTTTGCTAGCAGTAAGGAAACCTGCTTATAAACCTCCAAAACGGGTGACAACTACTGCTCAACCATCTACAACAGCAAGTCTATCTAAACAAACTCGTAATTATCAAAGAAAGTACTTCAAATATGCGGATAAACCCCAAACAATTCCTGAGGATATTAAAACAGTAAATATTGAAGAATTTCCAGGTATTGAACCAGTTACTGTCCCACCGATTAGACTCTTTACTGCTAAAGATCGAAAGTTTGGACGAACTGGATTTTCACCTAAGCCTGATGATGAGGAAGTTGATGATGAGTATTACGAGGATGAAGTATCCCAAGTAAAAAATAGGCCTTTAATTTATACTTTACTCGAACGTACCAGCACCGTACGTCCAAAAGAATTAAATATTGATGACTACGTTGATGATAGTCAAGAACCACATAACAAATTTTTCGATAATCCAATCTCTGATGATTTGTATGAAGATACATATGACGATGAGTCTGTGGAAGAATACAATGAAGAACAAAGTAAGAGCTTAGAAGAAGATGATCAACCTATATTACGTTTTCCAATATCACTAGGCAAGAAAAATGACGTGCCTCTATATACACCAAAACCAACAACATCTAGATATTACAATCGACCATCAACAAAAGAGTTTGTACATCCTGCAAGTCTAAGAACTACACCTGTACCAAAATATACCGTAGATTTGCATACAGAACCCTCTCCGTTATTGAGCCGGACAACTGAATTTATTCATCCAGCAAGTAGAGCATATACTAGGAAATATGTAATAACAACAACAACTACTGAACTTCCAGTTGATACTGGTTTGGAAGACTTGAATATTGATGCATTAAATGCTAGAAATAAAAAGATATTTGACAGCCACAAAAAACCGCTAACAGCAAAACCAATAACGACACAAGCTCCGACAATTGCCAGTTCGGAAATTAATGCAAGTCCTGAATTTATTATACGTGTTGAAAATAGTTCTTTGGACAATAATTTAATTAAATATACAAGTCAAGACCATTCACAGACAGAGAATCCTTTCCAAATAAGTATACATGAACAAACAAATACTGTATCTGAATATAATGAGTTTAATATTACAATTTCTAAGAGTTCAGCTAGTTCTCAAAATACATCTACTGAAACGTCTGATATCGAAGACTTATCAACTTATCCACACCATATTTTTGCAATTGATTCATCTACAGAAGTTCAAACTACGGATGAAGATGCAACTACGGAAAAATTGGAAAAACTTGTAGAAATCAACTTAATTTCAGAAGTTAAATCTAAAGAAGAAAAATTAAAATTAAGCAATATTACTTATGAGTCCAAGCCAGTAGTTCTAGTAAGTTCTACAGATTTGCAATCTGAACAAATGCCTAAGCTTGATAAACGTACGGAAATTAATCGCTTGACTCTCATAAAAGTGGTCAATGGTGAAACTGTAACAACAGATTTTCCAGCAACTGATACTACTTATTATGAAAACTCTTCAGAAAAAGCTCGAGCAATTGACTTCAATAAGCAAAACTATATAAGCAATCATCTGTTTGTTGAACCTTTCACATCTAGTACCGAAAGATCTACTATAACATTAGAAGGCCTCTTTAAAAACGAGGAATTAGCATATGGAAAGTCCGTTAAAGGTAAAAAATCTTCAAGTCCTATGCCTGTATATGTTCCATCAACTACGCAAGCATACACTACACCCACGTATGAAACAGTTACAAAATCTTCACAAGAACAAAGAAATATTGAATCAGTTGGATCAGTCAAGGAGGTGACACCTCCAGATAGTTCGCCTATTGTCATATCCATATTCAACTTGGATAAAGTTCTTTTACAAAAAGGACCTCCCGTAAAAATTGAAAAAGTGCAAGCTCAAGTGCGAACTTTGAGTGACCCTGAGCTAAATATTGATGTCGACAGTCATGTGACTTTGATATCACCAAGACCAATTGTTCATAAGGAAACTAGTTATAGCGAAACTCAAAGTTCTATGAGAATATTAAGGAAGCATCTTAAAAAGCATGTGGTGGATCCTGGAAAACAATTTTCTACAGTAAAGGATAATCAAGGAGTAGAAAAGGTTGCCTTTACAGTTCTGAATGACCACCAGCCTGTGGTGAGGTCTGTTGAGGTAAATGCTGGACCTTCTGTGGTGACTTCACAGAGCAAAATTGTTAAAACGGTAATAAATACTGCTAACACGTAGCTGAAATGAATTAAATTAACACTATTATTTTAGAACAAGTATTATATAAGATATGACTGGCAATTATATAAGTTTATTGGCTCTCGAGATCATTTTGTTTTAAATTTAAAGAAAATGAAAATTATTTGATATATTTTTTCTAAATTTAGTTAAGTATTTAATTCGAAATAATTTACTAGTCTTCGTGCTGGCCATATTTAACGACAAGTATTCGGTATAAAATTCAACATTTACTGAAAATATTTGGACTTATTTGCATCTAACATTATATAATCGTACTGCTATTTTATATATTCCAAAAAGCGTCGTTATAATAGATTGGGATATAATTGATTTATTGATCGAAAATCATTTAAAAGCGGAAAAACAAAGTTATTCAATTTTTTGTTATTCAAATTAAGTTAAGGATTGACTTTCGGTTATCATGTTTGGAACTGATTTGAATCGCTTTTTCGACACATACTAGTGATGAAATATCGAATATCCTAACAATTTATATTCAAGATACAGATAATTAATTTAATATATTCATACAACATAATAAGTATTGTATGCAGTATTGTTGTATTGTTTTCATATAGACGTCATTAAAACGGTATAATGCAATTGATTCTTCCTGTAGCTGTCACACCTCAACTAATTTAAAAGTTTAAAACCATTTTGTACGAAAATGTACTTTTTTATATATATCCCAGATATAAAATGATTTATTGCAGATAAAAAAATACATAGAATATTTTGTCTTGTATATACTTGTTGTTCTAATTAATTCCTTGTCTAATGCCTTTGGATCAGTTCTCTAACAAAATATTACCATACAGTCCAAAAAAAAAATGCAAAATTAAATCTGGAATTAACAAAAGATTTGGCAATTGCCACTACAATTTTCTATATTTTAGAATAAACCTTAACAGATTTTCTAGCATGTTTGTACATATAGTCAAATAAGTTACTAACATTAGTTCTAAGATTTCTATCTAATAAATATTATTTCTATAAGATATTACCTGTATGTTTTACACTTGTGTATTTCAGCTATCTCAGAAACTTGACAAGTATTTTTAAAATGTTATTATCATTAGTTTATAAGTTTCGATGTTGTTATTAGAATAAACAGATCAATTGAAATTAGAAGTTTGTTGTATATAATCATGATGCACGATCATTCCATCATCTTTATCATGTAAATTGATCGAATTGTCGAAAATGAAACATCATAATTTAAATTTTCATTAATTTGTTGATATCATAATAATCACAAATAATATAAATTATAATCAACTTTATATGCATACATTTTGCAGGTGATATATGATTATATAATATTTACATGCAAATGGTGCTACAACAATTTATAATTAATATTATGATGGAGAATAGTCAATGTATATACAGATATGTTGTTTTATCTGCCGTCTAATTTTTAATGGTTTAATTTTTCATGGTTTTGTAAGCTAATAGTATTTGAATGAGTGTGTCTGTGAATATCATTTGGAAATATTCTAAACTTAATTTTAACTAGTGGGCATTGTGCTTTAAGACAAATTGCTCGAACTTTTCTTATCTAAATGAAACATTCTTTAGTCATGAATGAAAAATTCATTCTTAATCATTTATTTATTTTTGAGAGTTATATGAACTGAATTGCAAAAAAAATTATTAAGTTTAAGTTCATAAATGAGCTTTAGAAACTATATTTTTCATGAATTTTTGAAATTTTCTGAAATTTTGAAATAAAAAGATTTTTCTTGTCTTCCCGAACAATCTAAACTAATGAAAACACTGTCAACACAAGTCAAATGCTCTTTTGATTCATTCTAATCAGATGATCCATTCTCTCAAAAACTGCTGGTATTTGCAATTTTTGCTCCGTACCTCTCAAACGGCAAGACCTGCTTTTGTGAAAAATCTAATCGGCACGTATCCTCGTCAGTACGAATCGAATGGTGTTTGAATCATTTAGTTTTCCAGTCGCTATTCTTACCCACATATGACAACTCATCTGATTCTTATTTGAAGTTTCTACATGCTCGAGGAGTCTGAAAAAAACTTTTTTCGGCTATTTTTCAGTATTTTTTAAATAAGGTATAATTCAAATCGGTTGATCCGCGCTTCCGAAATCGTGGACGAAAAATTTTATTCACACACACATATACATAGATCTATTTTGTTCAAGTTACGGCATAATGTGGATAAACCATGAGACGTAAAGATATGTAAAAATTCTCATTTTCGATTTTTGGATAATTGATATCTTATATATTGATAAACATAAAAAATCTAAAATGTTTTTTACGATAATCGTCTGTAAATTATCCTTATTAGTTTACGATAGAATGTTACAAGTGTAACATTAAGAAGTAAAGAAATAAAAAATGAGATGAATAACATTAAAAATGAAGGTACCTCCATTTATTTATTTTATAGTAATCGTTAAATTTATTGGACATGATTGGGTATTTATTGGGTAATGATATTTTTAACTTTGAGTAAAATTAATTAACGAGCTCTTTTAAAATAATGTACACTAAATATTTATGTGTGATTATCAGATAAATATCTAATATTTATCTACATAAAATATGGATATTCGATCATGAAAATTTAAAATTCAATCAAAATTTGTATAAAATAATCGAATTTTCTTCAGTACATTGGCACCAAAATAACATCCAACATTTATGATAATGCTTTCTAAATTAATAATACCTTAATAATGATACTAAAATCTATTGTTTGTATATAAGCAATATCTATCTTTGGAGTTTTACAAAAATTAGTTTCAAAAATCACGGTAAACCTTGTTGGGTCAAGATCATGTTGAATTTTTTTTTTAAATTATCTAAAATTCATTCTTATTTAGATATTTTTGTATGTTTAAAGATATACATGGAATAGAATCATTTGGATATTAGAAAATTGTTTATCTAAAATATTTGTCATTGTCATTATTGAATGACTTACTAGAAAATGCTGAATACTGATTATTAATATATACTAAGTATATTAAGATTAAATACAATTATCATATCATGTTGGAGAAAACCAATCATGGCACCACTCATGTGTTTTTTTGGACAAAAACCTTGATTCTTAATTTATATCTGTATAAAAATACAATTACAATACTTACAATTTTAAAAATTTTCATTATTATTCTATTACCAAGAATCGCATTACCGGTGATTTGTTAACAATTTGCATCTGTAAGACTTTCATCTTATCCAATATGTATTATATGCATACAATTTCCTTTCCATTTTATTGGCGCAAGAAAAACAGAAATTTCGAAACAAATATTACTTTCTTGATGCGGATACGTTTTTGTATCGTATATTATAATTTGACTATTTTATGACTCCATTAAATGAAATTTTCATTTAGCAAATATAAAAGGTGCTAATTATATGATGAACAATGATAATATGCAATTTATTATCGACAAATGAATCATTATAAAGTTATTGCTTTTTTGTTGAGATTAATAGTGTTGCTGAAGGTACATATTCATTTTATGGCTTTATCAACAATTAAATTAACAATAATCAAACTTAAATTTACATGGTTGTGAATTGATCATATAATTAAATATTCATAATTATGCCGATTTCTTATATCTGAATATTTTCTTTAGTAGTAGAACCGAAACGAAACGTATGTATCGTTGTCAAATGTATTAATTTGTAGCTGATTCAGTATAAAAATTGAGTGCAAGGTGTTTGTTGTATAAAAATTGAGTGCAAGGTTGTCAGATATTTGATAAGTAACAATGTCGTTAACCCTGAAATTCAAGTAATTTTTTTAACTTATAATAACTACTTACACAAAGTATTTTTCAATCATTACAATTCATATTAGGGAAAAGATTTACCATATATTAATAACGTAAGATTTGAATGTCTGGACAATATAAAATTTCAGAGAAATGATTAATTTCTTGGTTAAAAAGTTATGAATAATTTACCAATTAAGTCATTATTATAGTAGGGAAGCTATGGGCATGTTGTAACAGTTTTTTATAATAAATATATCTTGAGGTCCAGTGATTATATTTGTATTATATAAAAATTGATCGTTACTGTAACTATTTTTCCACCGTATCAAGTAGAAAATAGATTAGTGATGCATGGCATCGTGCCTTAAGGCAAATTGCTGGAATTTCCCGTACCATAAATTATTTTAGAAAAAAAAACTTTAAAAAAAAAAAAAACTTTATATTGAAATTGAAATATTTTGGAAATTTTGAACTTTTTTCAAAACAACACTGCTTTAACTGGATAGAGACGAAATATAGAAGCGCGTATGCGCCGCGTCGACGTCTAACGAATAAACCATGTTATGAAATACAATACAAACACAATAGAAATGTAAACAAAATTTAAGCCTATTATTAAAATCTCCATAAAATATCTGGTAATCTGATGTGTAATCATTTAACACTAGACCTGTCTTTAAAAATTTAATCAGTTTTTCATCTTGTCAATACAAGTAAAATGTTATCTGAACTATTAAAATCGGACGCTCCGTTCTCTTAAAAACTTAGCTATCGTTTTTGGCACTTTTTGTCTCGTATCTTCGAAACGGCTAGACCTGCATTTGCGAAAAACTAATCAGCACGTCTCCTTATTAATGGAAATCGATTGCTTTTTGAATAATTAAAATCGGATGAATCTTGTTCCCCAAATCGTCGACGAAAATTTGTATCCGCACACACACACACATCCATTTTTTTCAGAAATGTTCAGAAACATCTGAAACGTCAAGATATATAAAAATTTTCATTTTCGATTTTTTGGCGATTACTATAACTTACCCCACGGGAAGTTAATAAAAGTAGCATTTTGCCCTAACACAAATCGCAAAAACTTTCCGATAGGTGTAATAATTGACTTAATCAATCAAAATTGGGATTTAGATATTTAGATAAAATTTTCAATGTCGAGAAAACATATAATTAGCAAATCTGAATTCTGGACGAAAACATAAACTTCTCTTTCGGCAAGTTAATAATTCTACAACTCCATTAATTTACAAATAATAAATTTCTAGAAAAATTACGGTGTTACAATTTACTTCGTATTTGGGGCTAGTTGTAATATTTACCAGAGCATATAAAAATGACAATAATGCCCATGATAGTTTATTATTTACACATTTTTTAAGAAAATTCACTTGTTCTAAGTATGTTTTTTCATAATCAATGAAATTGTAATTAATACAAATAAAATATATAATGTCTGCTAGGATATAAATTTTAATCATATATCAACGTAAACTACAATTAATATCATAATACCAATAAAAGCTATAGTGTCTCCTGTAACTATACATTCCATCCTATTTTCTTCACTTGAATCTGTATATAATTATTGTATGTTATAACTAGTACCAAGGTTTTGTTTCAACTAACCCCAAGTTTTTTAAATTGATCATAATATAATAATTATTTTTTTTACATTAATCAAGATAACTATTTATACAATTTAGCAACCACAAAATTTGTTGCACATCAAATATAGATAAAATTGAATTGAAGTAAGATGTATAAAATTTAATTTTAGTCGATAATAAAACGCAAATCTAAATTTTATGATAGTTCAGTTTTATATTACCTGTCAGAAATGACGGACCTGCAGAGTTCTGTTTCTTTGGCTGTAGCTATAACAATATAATGCAGGATGGTTTACATGTCCAAAGGAGACATTTTCAATATAGTTTAAGATCCTATTGAAAAACGCCTTTTACCAGTTACCCGCGTTACAGAAAGTCTTTAGCTCCCTTACATAATAAATTTACGAAATACTAACTACTACTTTCCAGTATCTTTTATCAAGAAATTGTTACAATTTATGTCAAACCATTATAAAAGTTGATGAAATAAAATTTCATTCAATAATAATTTAAAACTCGTCCTTGGTGCAAATGCTTTATATCCACAAATCGCTAATGGCAAATTGAATTGGCGTCAGAACAAGCTATTAAATTTAAATGAATCCAAATTAACTTTCACCTTTTGTAATATAGTTATATTATAAGGTACTGTGTAACAATTGTCTGTAAATGGGACATAATATTATAGAAATTGAAGAAGAATTAATTTAATTTTATACTTTAAGAGTATAAACATTTTTATTGAAGTACCAGTTATTTCACAGACCTTTCAATCATAATGTGTTGCTACCATAACAAAATTTTGGATTCTATACTAGCATATAGAAAATCTCAAAATTTTGAATAAACAAATTCACAAAAATTTTGGATTTCATACCAACATATTTTTTTAAAAAATGAAGGATTCTATGACAACAACAAAAATTTATTCACGCACACGCACACACATACTCCCATACACACATACTTTTTCTAAATTTGGTCTCATTCAATTCATAATGGCTTGAAACGTCGGGAAAACATGATATTAGCGATTCGGATTTTTTTATGAAAACATAATCTTCTCCTTCGGGAAGTTAAAAAAATCTAAAAAGCTTTTGATTCTATACAAACAAGAAAATGCACAAATTTATTCCAATAAATAAAGTTTATCATAATTTTTGCTATATTCGGATCAACCGTCTAGTGTTGTAAGAACAAATATAAAAATTCTCAATATTTTGGATTCTATCACTAGCAACAAATAAAAACTTTCTCGAAGCTGTTGATTCTATACAAGCAAATAAAGAAATTCTCAAATTTTTTATTCTTTTCTAATAAATAAAGTTTCTCAGAATTTTTGCTAGTTTCAAATAAAACTCTCTAGGGTTGTAGGAACAAATATAAAATATTCTCAAAATTTTGGATCCCATAGCAACAAACAAATAAAATTCTCGAAACAAACATTTGTTTATACAAGCAAATAAAGAAATTTTGAAATTTATGGATTCTGTTTCAATAGATAAGGATTCTCAGAATTTTTGCTAGATTTAAATAAAACTCTTTAGTGTTGTAGGAACAAATATAAAAAATTTCAAAATATTGGATTCCATAGCAAAATTCTCAAAGCTTTTGAATTTATACAAACAAATAAAGAAATTCTCAATTTTTTGGATTTTATTCCAATAAACTAGCTGTAAGTGGAATTCTGTCTTAAGGCAATTAGGGCATCGTGCCTTAAGGCAAATTGCTGGAACTTCCCGTACCAAAAATTATTATTTTTTTAAAAACGATTAACATTTTTGAAAAAATTTTACTTTGCAAAAATAAGATTTTTGAGAAACTATAAATTGGACAAAGAATTACTTTTTCTTGAAAAAAAAATTAAAAAAAAAAAAAATTCTAAAAAAAATTTTTTAATTTTTTTTTTTTTTTTGAAAAAAAAATGTTTTCTTTATTTTGACATATTTTGGAAGATCTGAACTTTTTTTCAAAGCAATCGTACTGCCGCAACTGCATAGAAACAAAATATAAAGCGCGTAAGCGCCGCGTCGCTGTCTAACGGATAAACATTGGTACGGAACCCATAGGAATGTAAACAAAATTCATACTTATTGTTAAAATCTCTATAAAATATCTGATAATTTGATGTGCATATGTCTAATGATCATTTTTGACCGCGAAATGGCATTTTTTTTTACTTTTTTCGTTAGATCTCCGAAACCGCTAGACCTGCCTCCATGAAAATTTGATCAATTCTTCACCTTGTCAATACAAGTAAAATGTTTTTTGAATTATTAAAATCGGACGCTCCGTTCTCTTAAAAACTGAGTTACCGTTTTCGGCACTTTTTGCCCCGTATCTTCGGAACGGCTAGACCTGCCTTCGCCAAAAACTAATCAGCACGTCTCCTTATCAATACGAATCGAATGCTTTTTGAATTATTCAAATCGGTTGATCCGTGTTCCCGAAATCGTCGACGAAAATTTGTATCCGCACATACATACACACACATACATACATACACACACACACACACACACACACACACACATACATCCATTTTTTCTAAGGTATGCCAAAATGTTCAGAAACCTCTGAAACGTAAAGATATATAAAAATTTTCATTTTCGATTTTTTTGCGATTACTATAACTTACCCTACGGGAAGTTAATAAATAAAGTTTCTCAGAATTTCTGCTAGATTCAGATAAAGCATTCTGGTGTTGGGAAACTTTGAAGCAGAATTAAAAAAATTGAAATACTTTTTTACTTAAACCATTTCCATTTATAAGTGTACATTGAAGTTCACTAGCCTATAAAATTAAAGAAGCAGGATATAAACAACTTTCATTGAATTATTGATTGTCAGAGCAGAACATTGCTTTGAACTTGGTATTGACACTAATTAGCGGTTCTAAAATTACATTAATCACTTTAAATTCACTAAGGACGAATATAAATCATTAAATTTTGCAACAACAATTTAGTACTAAATTGTCTTGGAATACTACGTCATGTTTTGCTTTGACATAACGTCATGTTCATGAGGCAGTAAATATGTCAAAGCCTATTCATTATTATTAAAATTTAGAATGTAAAATATAGAATTAAAAGTCTTTGTGCAGCGGATTGTATTTCATATGCAATATTGCATTCACTATTTGAATGTGTATAACAAACATTGTTGTCTCTCACTTTGTCCTCATGTTTCTAATTTTATTGTTCTTTCAAAACATTCATAAAAATGGATACATGTAATATGGTAGATATAAATGCCAAATAAATTGTTTGAAAATAATTACGAAATTATAATATAAAATTAATTTAAAAATCGTTGTTTTGGGGAACAGATTGCAATTGAGAGAAAATACGAATTAATATAATAAACAAAAAATAACAAAACTTTATTAGTAATTACAATTGGTAAAAAAATGCATAAATATGAAAATGCTATATAAGGCTAAGAAGTATATATATATATATATATATATATATATATATATATATATATATATATGGTGCTTGACAAAATATTTTTTAGATCAAATTTTAAAACATTATATGAAAATTAGAAAAAAATGAATTACCAAGATACTCATTAATTCTTGATTTCCAATATTAACTTGTATTATATTAATATTTAGTTGAAACAAATTGGTGATCACTTACCTTTATTACTGGTATTGTGTACGCCAGATATTATTACCTAAAGTAAATTAAGAGATTTTTTGCATTTTTTATTCACTTTTAATTTATTTTACATGTTTTCAACGCTAATACATAGTTAATTTATTGTACTTTACTCAGTTCAAAATAACGCCAGTATAATAAGTAATATAAGCTTAAAATATTTATTTTCGGAAAACTTATTTCTACTTTCTACTTCCAATTTATCAGTAGAAATGCGATATTATTTAGTGAAATACACTAAATCGTTCCATATTATAGTGGCTATAGTATTATTATAGTAGATTATTTTATTATTATTTTTATATACAATAACAGTATTATTTTTTTGTTCTTGAAATAACTCATAGAGATGTATTAAATGACGAACGAATAAGAAAATTTTGCTTGTAATCACACCTAATTTTGATGTTCTATTAATTAGTGATTACTATTAATTAATGATCAAAACGAATTTTATAAAAGTATATACATAATACCTCTTTTATGAGTTTACAACGTTGATTCCAAATTCCAATCTTTTTAATATAACCTAAATATGATAAATGTCTGACATTTTTATTAAAAAAAGTTATATGAAACTTGAGTTTTGTTCCACTAGTTCCTGTAGATTTTTAATAGTTTGTCCTGATTTTTCACTTACCTGTGACATTGATATTTACCATATGCATTTTACCATTATTTTCTCACAATTTATGATAAAAAATATGTTTATTATCTATATAATTTACTGATACTTACTGAAAATATATAACGGTTTCACACAATTATTGATCCCCTTAAATATGTTTGAAAAAATTATAACTTCTTCTTTTAGAATTAAATTACAAAAACGATATTTATGGCAAAGTTTGCAATCTTGTTTAATAAAATATAATTAAATAGCAATAAATAGCTTTATAATTTTGATCAAGTTAAAAAAAACAAATAATATTGGCGTTTTGAAACTTTGGCATCATTAAATTTCACAGAGTTTTCTACGATAAATATAGCGGTGATAAAATATTTAATATAATGAATAGCTGAATATTATACTTTTTTCTCCTATTATAAATTAACGATTATAAATATTTTTATGCTATAAAATTTTCCAACTTCAGCATTTGTGTATATCTTCAGTATTTAAAAAAAAAATCAGAACAAGTGGTGCATGGCATCGTATCTAAAGACAAATGTCTGGAACTTACTGTACCAAAAAGTTATAATTTAAAAAGTTTCAAATCATATTATTAAAAGTTGAAAATCATATTATTAAAATCTCTATAAAATAGCTGATAATTTGATGTGCACAAGTCTAATGATCAATTTTGACCGCTTAGTTATCAAAAGCACTGGTTTGATGATTCAAACTAAAATAAATTCAAAATATTTTTTGAATCATTCAAACTGGACGCATCTTTCTCTCAAATACTAAGAATTTTGAAATCTGAATTTTTGGCACTTTTTGCCCAATATCTTCGGAGCGGCTAGACCTGTCTGTGCTAAGAACTATACAACACTTTACCCCATCAATATATAGAATATTTTCAGAATTTTTCATATACTTGATCCGTGTTTCCGAAATCGTTGACAAAAATGTGTATACGCAGTCCCCCCCCCCCACACACACAAATGTTTTTAAGGGTATGCCAAAATGTTCAGAAATCTTAGGAACGTAAAGATATGCAAAAAAAATATTTTTGATTTTTTGCGATTGCTATAACTTACTCTACGGGAAGTTGAAAATGCACATAAATCGACTACCGAAATTATTTACAAACAAAATTTAAATGCTACAAAATGTATTCGTAAGTGTTTAGAAAACATGCTTTTAGTTTCAACAGACAACAGATAAATTGAAAACAAAATTTAATTTTTGGACGATTATATTAGCGTCACCACTTGTATGACTAATGACTGACAAGTTTATAAATTATTCGCAACTCGAAACAATTCCGTTATACAAAGCCGTTAATAAATAATTAATAACTTTTCATTGTTGATGTAGTATTATATCTTCTTCAGTATACGATTATGTTTTCACTTGTTGATGTGGGAAGTGAGTCTTATAGTTTAATAATGGATTTACCTTGAAATTGAAATGAGCATTTGCACGCGAAGGACGGACGACGGGAACTCGTATACTCGTATATATATATATCTCAATGGCATTTCGTTGCCGACGCAGAAGATCGAAGATAAAATCATCGGTGAAATATTTATCATGAAAACCAATTGTCAAGGACATTTCTGGATAAATGATATATTAAAATTTAATTTTTTATTATTTTGTAACTTTCCGATGGAGAAGTTTGTTTTCGCCAAAAAAATCCGATCTCCTAATGTTATGTTTTCTCGACGTTTCGAGTCGTTTTGATTTGAATGAGACCAAATTTGGAAAAAAACATGTATATGTCTTGTGTATGTGTGCCAATTTTTGTGTGTCGACTGGACCGATTTCATATTTTTTTTTATTTATTTTTCATAGGAAGCTATACAAAGTGCATTCAGCTATATATTGTTACAGGTATATATTATTTGACTGCGTGAGAAGGATCGCTATTCTGCGATAGCACCTTCCTAGATGTTATGTGATATTTTGTAGTAAATCATTGCAGATTCTTTTTTTGAAACGCTTTGGTGGTAAAGGCTTGAGCAGATCTAACGCTAATTCGTTTGGATGACGACTTAGACGAGCTTTGTATCTGGTGCAGTAAAGATTAATTTCTTCTTCTATAGTTCGAATTCTGAGATCTTGATGTATCAACCAATTGGGAACGTATTTTGGAGCGTTCACGATTTCTTTCAAAATTTTATTTTGGAACCTTAAAATAGTTATATTCGATTTACTAGCCGCACCCCATAGTTGTAGGCCGTAGGACCATATTGGCTTAATAATTGTCTTGTATATTAGTAGTTTATTTTCTATTGTGATTAGTGATTTCCAGCAAAAATTTAAAAGACATTCAATGTATTCCGATGAATACCAACGTTTGCCATTTTTGGGTGACGATCGGCCAAGCCGTTTCTTTGTAATTAGCTGAGTGTAAAAAGTGTAAAATTGATATATCGAATCATATAGCATACAATCTTGAACCGATTTATAAAAACCAAAAACTGTCCGAAATATATTGGTTAGAAATCGCGTTGGTAAGTTTTTGCGTCCGGGTCGTTAGGTTGGGATTGTCCGGGTCGTAATTAAATGTTAAAAAAAAAACTTTTGACGATTTTGATGAAACTTTGTACGACGATAGATTTTGAAGTCTGAAATAACGTACTAAAATATTATAGACAAGCGGTTGAATTATAAATATTCATCAAAGTTTGAAATTGCGCCTCCCGCTTAAGCGATTCTCATCAAATGCCAAAGCATATGTATGTTCCGTGTTTTGAAGCAGCTACTGATTACAGTTGACGTTTATACTCGAGATATTTAGAACACACATTAGGTTAAAAAAATGTGTTAAACAAATTATTTGAATTTGTACAATTACATATGTATGTTTGAAAACATCATTCGAAAATCGTAATTGTTAATTTTATGCAAATGCATGAAATGTAATTTTTGAAATGTACAGTTGAATATTTTACCTTAATAGCTGAATTTTGAATCTTATTTTTTAAGTTTAAAATTAATAATATAAAAAATGTCAAAATCTGAACAGCAGGGCCCTCTTTCAAACTTTTATCGCCACAATTTTAAAAGTTGTTTCTTCAATTTATTTTTATTGATTAATAGGATTTTATAGGATTAATATTGCCAAAAAGCAAAATGCCACTTACACCAAGTATTTCTATATTTATCAAGAATCCTCATTTTTAATCTTATTTACTAATCGAAATCTCCAAATTGCTATGTTATAATTTTGTGCATTTTTTTATCTGTCTCAAATTGAATTCTTGGGCAGAAAATATTTGTATCACTTTTTTTGGAAAAGGGTGTATATGACTTAGAAGCCGTTTTTGATTTACTTAATGACAATCGATATACACTATATCCTAAATTATACTTAAAAAAGTGTAAGTTGGAATAGGAAAGAATAATTACGATTTAATTCCATGAAGAGAAGTATAGTTTTTTTGTTGAGACTCCTTGATCAATTGGTTTGGAACATGTCTACTACAAACTCAAATCTGAATACCAAATATTCACTGAACAATTCCACAAGCAATACAAATAAACAGCAAATTAGCAATATTTATTTTCACTGTCACTAAGATTTCTAATGGACATATAACCACATACCGTATTTTTAAAATGCAAATTTTTCACTAATCAATTGAGCAAATATAAAAATGCTACCGTGTTTACGCAATATAATGCTTTAATGAGCGGTTACCATTATCGTTTGACATTTAGCTTTCACACATTCATAAAATAAGAAAAACATTCGTGGAGAAGTTGAGTATCTTTGTGAATATTTTTTTCTTGTTTTCATATGTGAAGACCTCGGGCCAAACCAGTTCCAGAACAAGTTACTTATTTATTTCTGAAGATGAGCCATCTTATGCCTACATCGCATTTTAATGATACTTGTTTTTGCAATCGGCACGAGATGACGGATTTTATATACATTCACTTCGGGAAATTTTGTAATCAATCTCAAATCGAAAAGGGAAGGTGGTTTTTCTTGGAACCTGTTTTCCATCTCTTTTGATTATACAATAGGGCTTATACTCAAGGTACTTTGCTTGAAAGCAGATCTTCTTTAGACAATGTTCCAAGAAGTTACTTTCAGTACAATATAAATTTTTGGGTATTATCATCAAGTACCTTAATTAGTCAGAGCTGCAAAACTCTTCTACTAAAATTTATAAACCCATAAAAAAATTCAGAGTTCATTTGAAAAATACCAATTGAAATTGTGTTGCATAATTTTTGGTGATTATCGTCAAACCTTTTCCACGGTTGCCAAAAATGTTTCAAGTTTGTGAAGTCTGGCCGTCTCAAAACACATTGATCTCTTAATCATTTAATAATAACTTTTAATTACACTATTGCTGTCTATAGATTTAGTTTATTTATTATATTTACAGGTAGATTTATATTTATATATTTTATCCCTGTCTTTTCATAACTTTACAGATTTCATTTTTGTTGATCGATTCATCAAGATAAAATGCCACCTACACCTAGATCATTTGAGCATTTATTTTACAGTTAATTTAAAAAAAAATTACGTCAATAGGAAACTATGCGACTTGTTACAAGTAACAACTTGCAGCACCTTACGTCACTTTCAGGATTATTAATTATTACCGAGTAATTAATTAATTTTATATTACCTCGTAACCATAATAACCGTTATAAATCATCAACATTAAGTCAACGTTAAAGGAAATGTTTGCATTTTTTGTACGCTGTTTTGCATAGCGAGTCTATAATTATAGGTAATCACAATAATAATTATTGAAAATTATAGGTTACTGTATCAATAATATAATAAATTTATAAGCTACATTAAATTTCAGTTTGCAATGACATCGTAAATTTTATTCAAATAAGTGATAAAAGTTTCGTTCACTCTCTTATGGAGTAGTCTATGTTTTTGTCAGAAAAATCGATTTGTTAATATTGTAATATATTTGTTTTTAAGTTTTCTTGACTATTCAAGTCAATCTTACTCATTTGACAGCAAAATTGTAAAAAATATGTGTTTCAAAATAGGTTTTTAAACAGGTGTAATCAAGCGATAATTTGATATTCTATTGTTGATTTGTCATCGATTTCAAAAGTTTGGAAGCCAACTATCGATAACGATTCTGAGCCCTTAAAAATTATTTGCACATGATGCAAATTTTTTTGTCAAAAATACTTAATAAATTTTTTGAAGTCAAAAACTCTTTGAAAAATATCAGTTACTGTTTGTTTTAGGAAAGATTGGTCGGATATTTTTTAGCAACCTATTATTTTTTGTAATTTTAAGGAAACTTTGCACAGTAATAGAGTTTATGATCTAAAGTTTAGACTCTAAACTAAAATTTTCCAAACTTTTTCATGTTGTGGACCCCTTGGTCTTTGCCTTCTATTTACCCGACGTCGAGTTTTTTTTTATAAATATCTACGTGTACTAAAGGGCCATATAAAACAGTTAAAGAAAAATATATGTTAAGTTCATACACTTAAGATTAAACCTCTTTGCTACTAAAAAGTAGAAATAGAATTATAATTATTAAAACTTTTTTTAAACTTTGATCTTTAGTGTCCAGAAATACTATAACTGTCTCAAATAATATTGCCAAGTATAAGCCTTTCAATAGTCAGCATACAAACGTACTATATATATTTTTTTACTGTTTTGTCCACTTATGAATATTGTATATGACTTTTTATTATAGATAATATAATATAAGTAAATATATTTTGTTATGGTATTTTGTGACTAACATGTGACCTCAAGAAAACACGGAGGTCGATATGAATCATTTTGGGACTCACTTGTCTAAACATGTGGTTTAATTATAAAAATTCTGTTTTTTGTACATTTTACCCTTGACGCTCCACTTACATAAAATGAAAATAATTCTTAGAACACGAATTAAAATGAAACGTTTTTAAAAATAAATTAAGTTTAATTAATACAATTACAGATATTATATGGTTTATATGATAGATATAAGTTTTGGGCATCGTGTAGATTTGTTTTGAGTAAAAAGCAAGATCTTTATAATTACCGCAATATAGTGATTAATAAATCTGATCATCTATCAGCTATCAATACATTTATCATGTGGTCGATGTAACCAAATATAAAATTAATATTCACAGTCACCTTACATAACGACTTCTTCGAGGTAATAGGTGAAAATAGAAAATTTTCAATAGCTTATTTGTATGTTATATTCGAAACGTTTACCGAGAAAGTTATCTCAATACGTTTTGTACATGCGTAATTCATCTTCTAGTTTTTACTTATCTATTTATTTATGTAAACTCTGTAATAATTCTATATATTCAAGATCTCAACTATATAGTATATATATATATATATGGCGGAATGAACACCATATGAAGTTGAAGGACGTCAATTGATGACAATGGCGGAATGAACACCATATGACAGATGTCAGTTGAATAACGTCAGTTGATGACAAAACTAAATTATATTGGGCTACGTTGATTCGGATCTGGCATCAAGCAAGCTATAACGATCTGATTGTTTTTATACGATCGAATTTTATTGTCGCGCTTTTTAAAGCGATCGAAAATATTGTATCGAGTTTTTTGCCAATGAGCGTTTTCTCGTGATCGAAATTTAGATTTGATTTAATGTAATATCAACATCTTTATCAATTGAGACATTAATAAACAGTCATTATCGAGTTGAAATAAAATTATTGCGATTTCATTCAAGAATTAATTAATTAATAATATATGGCCCACTAGCGCCATAATTGGTGACTCCGAACGTGTAAGTGAAATCATTAAGCAAGAGACATTCTCAACGTCTTAGTACCCATAATTGGTGACGTCAGACGGAGAAAGAAAAACACTTGTCAAATACAAGTAAATTAATAAAGGTAAATTATACCAATTTTTATCAACATGTCGACTCGATCTACGTCCGTCAATGACGAAACAGCGCTCAACAGATCTCTGATCGATCTGGATCACGAGGCGATCTTTAACACGAGCAGTCCTCGTGTTTCTGAACATGAACATGACAGTTATGCTGATCAATACAATATAGCAGCATTTAACAATCACCGTCTCACTCCATTCAATGGAGATTCTCCAGACTTATGGTTTTTAGTTATTGAACATGAGTTTCAGTCTGCTAGGATCAGGAGTGACAATACTAAGTACACAGCAGTACTCAAAGCCCTAGACTTCGAGACACTGCGCCTCATCCAGGATGTCCTCCGTAATCCACCAATGACAGGCAAATACGAATATATCAAAAACACTATATTAAGCAGAATGTCTGAATCTAGAGGTAAGCAAATTGACAAGCTATTAAAAAACTTAACTCTAGGAGAGAAGAAACCATCACAGCTCCTACGAGAAATGATGAATTTGGCTAAGGGAGAGGTCAGTGAAGACATCATAATTAAATTGTGGTCAGAACGCCTGCCACACCATATTCGGCCACAATTAATAGTTTCTCGCCATCTTGGTCCGGAAGCCCTGGCGGAAGTTGCCGATATTTTAGTCGATCACTGTAGCCCCACATCACATGTGATGTCCACAACACACAAGTCTTCAGTAGAACAGAGACTGGACCGCCACGAAACTCTTCTTATGTCATGCGTCCAGGAAATCAAGGAACTAAAGGCAATGTTGAACACTGAAAGACAGAGAAATGATCAGCAAGAATCACAACTCAACCAGTCAAGATCAAGAAGTGAACAACTCAATCAGTCAAGTTCTAGAAGTGGTTCTCGACATAGGTCCAGGACACCTTCACGTGGATCGGTTTGCTACTATCATTACAGATATGGGGAGAAGGCCACAAAGTGTGAAGAGCCCTGCCTGCTTAAATCTCTAAACCAGTCAAAAAACTTACTTCACCGTCATTAAGTGGAGCTTGCCATGACGGTGAAGTAAATTCTGTCTGCTCTGAGCTCCGTCTTCATATATCAGACAGAAAGACGGCAATCCAATTTCTTATAGATTCAGGATCAGTTATATCCATTTTACCAGCTCAGAAGTTTGCCGATGGTCATCCTAAGGAAGAGTTAGTTCTATTTGCAGCAAACTCTAGCAGAATATCCACGTATGGAAAGAGAACTCTGGAGCTGGATTTATCTTTACGCAGAAGCTTTAGCTGGCAGTTTGTTGTTGCCGATGTAGCCACAGCCATAATAGGAGCTGATTTCCTAAGCAACTACAATTTATTAATAGACTTGAAGGGTAGAAGATTGATTGATTCGACTACAGGCCTTACCTCTGATGGAAAGGTACTCAAGGCACAGCAAGTTAACATCTCCACTGTCAACCCGGCAGAGCCCTTCAAGGATTTACTGGCACAATACATCGCAATAACAAAGCCACAGGTAACCACCAATAATAAATCATCTCTTTTTGCCCACAGGATAACCACAACAGGTCCACCATTAGCTTCCAGATTCAGGAAGATCTTCGGAGAAAAGGCTGTTGCAGCCAGGTCCGAGATACAAGATCTCCTGAATAGGGGCATTTTGAGGCCTTCCAACAGTCCATGGGCAAGCCCTATTCACATGGTTCCCAAAAAGAATGGCACATTCAGAATGTGTGGAGACTACAGGAGGCTGAACGCAAACACGCTGCCCGACAGGTATCCTCCACCATTAATACAAGATGTATTCAATAATCTTCATCAAAAAGAAGTATTTTCTACAATAGATTTAGTAAAGCTTACCACCAAGTACCCATGCATGAAGAGGATATACAAAAGACTGCAATTATCACACCATGGGGACTCTTCGAGTATCTACGTATGCCATTTGGACTCAAAAACGCTGCCCAGACATTCCAGAGGTTCATCAATCACATATTCCAAGATTTTAATTTTGTTTTCATTTATATAGACGACATCCTGGTAATGTCGACTGATATGAATGAGCACCGTCGTCATCTTCAATTGGTTTTTGAGAGGCTACAGGAATATTCTCTTACAATAAACTTAGAGAAATGTGCCTTTGGAAAAGATGAAGTTAACTTCCTCGGTTACAAACTGAGTGCTGCAGGATATTCTCCTTCACCAGACCGAGTAGAGAAAATTATTAATTATCCAAAACCTTCGACAGTTATAGAACTCAGAAGATTTTTGGGAATGGTAAACTATTATCGTAAATCAATACCCAAGGCAGCAAATATACAAGCACCTCTTTATGAGTATGTGAAGTCCTCAGTTAAAAACGACAAGACTAAAATTGAATGGAATGACAATTCATTATCAGCATTTAGCAAGCTGAAGGAAGCTCTAGCAAATGCAACTCTTCTTCATTTTCCTTCAAGTATAGCAAATATTAATTTAATTACAGATGCATCCACAACAGCCATTGGAGCAACTCTGGAGCAGGAAGAAAATGGTGCATGGCACCCTATAGGTTTCTTTTCCAGAAAGCTCACAGCTACTGAACAGCGATATTCAACTTACGATCGCGAGCTACTAGCCATCTTTGCGGCTTTAAAGTATTTTGAATATCTATTAGAAGGAAGGCACTTTATAATCAAGACAGACCACAAGCCAATCACACACGCATTTCAACAAAAACTGGAGAAAGCATCAGATCGTCAGCGACGGCAGCTAGAATACATATCACAGTTTTCCACTGATATTATATATGTGAAGGGTGATCAGAACGTTGTTGCTGATGCGTTGTCCAGGATCAATGCCATTCAAATGCCATCAAAGCTAACCGAAGAGGAAATTTCGCAAGAACAGAGTAAGGACGTTGAAATGCAAACTATATTGAACGGCAACACCTCTATTAATCTTCAAAAATTGACATTAGGGGGGTATCCAGTTTATTGCAACAGGCAAGATAATTGTGTGAAGCCCTACCTTCCACAAAGTCTTCGCAGAATTGCTTTTGACATTGTACATGGAAATGCACACCCAAGCATAAGGATTACTTCAAGGGAGTTGCGAAGAAGGTATGTGTGGCCTGGGATTGGTAAAGACGTCACCATGTGGGCACGTCAATGCATTCCTTGCCAAAAATCCAAAATTCATAAACATAATCACCTCACTCCTATCCATATTCCTATTCCTGAAAACAGATTTTCGCATATTCACATTGACATAATCAAATTGCCTAATATTAATGGATATCCTTATTGCCTAACAATCATCGACAGATTTACAAGGTGGCCAGAAGCTGTTCCTCTAAAGGACATTTCTGCAGACACGATTGTCCAAGCCCTATTTTCAAACTGGATATCAAGATTTGGTACACCATGTGTGATAACATCCGACCAAGGATGCCAGTTTGAATCAGCTATATTCAAATCACTAATGAATGCAATAGGTGCTAAGAAAATACGGACAACGGCATATCACCCTCAGTCCAATGGTCTAGTTGAACGCTGGCATAGAACTCTGAAAGCAGCTTTAATGTGCTCTCCTGAGCCTTGGATCGAAGTATTACCTGTAGTCTTACTAGGTTTACGTTCTTCATACAAAGAAGACCTTAAAGCATCTCCTGCTGAGATGGTTTATGGAACCACATTAAGACTACCAGGCGAGTTTTTCACAACTAAAGAACTGTCATCCGATCCACAAGCATTTCTGGACTACCACAGAAGAATAATGCGGGATATTAAACCTACAGCCACAGCTCATCATAATAAAGCCAATATGTTTGTGCTTAAGGACATAAATACATGCACTCATGTATTTGTAAGATCTGATCATATTAGAAAACCACTTGAGCCTCCATATAGTGGACCATATGAAATTATAGAAAGAATTTCAGACAAAGTGTTCAAAATTTCTATGGATGGTACTGATAAGAACATATCGGTTGACAGACTAAAACCAGCATACACAGTTAAAATAGATAACAGTCAACCAAGCTCATCTCAAGAATTTAAATCACATAACTTGGAGTTATCGATTGACCCTCCAAAAAAGATGAAGCCTAAAAAAGTCTCCTTCAAACTTTAATAATCAAATTCATTTATTTCTACCGGATACCTCTTTTTCTTTTGAAGGGGAGTTATATGGCGGAATGAACACCATATGAAGTTGAAGGACGTCAATTGATGACAATGGCGGAATGAACACCATATGACAGATGTCAGTTGAATAACGTCAGTTGATGACAAAACTAAATTATATTGGGCTACGTTGATTCGGATCTGGCATCAAGCAAGCTATAACGATCTGATTGTTTTTATACGATCAAATTTTATTGTCGCGCTTTTTAAAGCGATCGAAAATATTGTATCGAGTTTTTTGCCAATGAGCGTTTTCTCGTGATCGAAATTTAGATTTGATTTAATGTAATATCAACATCTTTATCAATTGAGACATTAATAAACAGTCATTATCGAGTTGAAATAAAATTATTGCGATTTCATTCAAGAATTAATTAATTAATAATATATGGCCCACTAGCGCCATATATATATATATATATATATATTAGATGACCCGGTTAACATTTTAAAATATATTTCTAGATGATTTTAAGAATAAATATCTGATTTAAATTACGAAGTTTGTGGTATATATATGAAAAAAAAATTAAGCTTTTCCATAAGTTAAGAAAAATATTGACCAAAATGTTAATAAAAAATATAGATGATAATTTGAATTGATCAATTATCAAGTTACATGAAAAACGATTGGACTACTAAAATTACTATTATGAGATAAGTAGAAATATGAAAATTTAGAGTTGTATGTATTTTTCAATTTCGCATTAAAAAGGAACAAAACCGAGGATATTGTTCCCAAAATTTAAAATATATTAGGGGGTAAACAACTATATTATATATAGGAGGAGTATTAGGGGGTATATAAAAATAAAAACATAAATTTACGAATTAAAGTGTTTATAACAAATTTGGTCCTTCAAAATTAAATCAAATAACCATTGAAAAAACATTGGTCCTTTATCCATTATGAAACATTACTTTTTATAACATACAAAAATTGTTTTTTTATTTGCCACTATAATACACGATTTACTTTTTTTATATTCGTCTAACAATAATTTTTTTTTTAACAGAAATATATCTTTTAACAGAAATTATTATTTCTTACGACATTGAAAATTGCAGATGTTTACTTTTAAGAAAGTGAAAGAATGTTCGCAAAAAAACTTCAATACATCTAACGATTTTATAATTATAAGTCTAATACAAATGAGCACCAAATAACTGTAACAAAAAGTTCAATTACTATTTAATGACTTATAGTTATTTAATTATTTATTTAAGAAAATATAATTTTACAAACATATTCGGTGCAGCCTTCGTAACATTGCTCCTTCATGATATAATTTCGGTTAAGATTTACTTGTAAAAGTCTTCGTAAGTTGGTATAAAAAACAACGTAATATTTAATTATATGCAATTATCTATTAGATATGCGATGTATTACTAAAAGATCATGGTTTATCTCTAATAAAAACAATAACATCTTATGAATAATTGATAAAGAAATAAAATTCTAATCGTAAACATGTTGCATATCAATAAAATTAATTCTTTACGTGGGTGAAATTGAAAGTGTATGACAAGACATGCCTTAGTAATTATTATCGATGATGATGCTTTGAGATAAATATAGAATCTTCTTCGTACCAAGCACTATGTTATGGAGTCTTTCTAAAGAATCTAGGTTATAAAATCTATATGAGATATTTTTTGTTTATCTTAATTTTGAAATACTTAATCTGCACGATTCCCAACTCATACCATTTGAACGAGTTTTTGGATTTTTAGGATCATTTGCAAAATCGTGGAAGAAAAATGTTGCACTTTTTTAGTAATTCTAAAGAAACAAAACAACATTTCGACGTTTACTTTAAACTTAAAGATTCAGTTTTTTATAGAGATGCAAAATAAACAGCAATATTCATTTTACACTACTGACATTTTATTTTCGATTACTTGCTTTTTAATCATTTTGCTACCATTCCTTTACATATATAGGCATTGCAATTAAGTTTAACGTCCAAGTCTGAAATATGTCAATTCTTAAAAATGAAACCGAAAGTTGTTCGATTAATGCAATATGGGACTTGACTTGAAAATGTTGTAATTTATACACAACTTGCTCAATATAGATTTTTAATTTGAATACTGCGTATGATATTGAATGAAATTGCATCAATCGAAGAAAATCGCACACATGGATGCACTAGTAATAAACTACATTTATTGTCATTGCATAGGCTTGGTTTTATAAACAATTTTTAGGCAAATTGGATAAGTTGATATTAACTTCCCTTAAATTATAATAAAAGCAAAAAATCGAAAGTGAAAGTATATTGCATATCTTTAAATTTCAAAGCCTTCTGAACATATTAAAATACCTCATAAAAAATTGACGAGTTTGTGTATTTGTGCATGTAGTATGTGTTTTGTGTGAACACAAATTTTTGTTAAAAAAAGATTTGATTCCCCTTGATAGTCATGTGGGCCTGATTCTGGATAAGACAGGTCTAACCGTTTTGGAGATACTTAGCATAAAATTAACAGGAGCATCTGATTCGAATGATTCAAACAACATTTTACTTGTATTGACGCAATGAATTATTTTTTTAGATTTTAGCAAGTACAGTAGTTTTGAAGTTGTAGGAAAAAAAGTTAAAATATTGACATTTGGTAGTCAAAATCATTATTATGAGTTCAAATACAAACAGAATTTTTTGTAGATAGGTAGATAGAAAGACAGAAAGACAGGTAGACAAATAGATAGGTAAATGGTATTTAGGTAGTTAAATAGATATGTAGACAGTCAATCAGGTGAATAGATGGATAAATATATAGTTATATCTCTACAAATAGAGAAGTAGACAGGTAGACAGCTAGATAAGTAAATATATAGACAGATGGATATACAAAGAGATGGACATAAAGTCAGGTAGACAGGTAATCAAGTAGACAGATAGATATATAGGAAGTTAGATAGGTTTCCAGGTAGACAGATAGAAAAATAGATGCATAGACATGTGGTCTATGTCTAGGTAGACAAGCAGGGAAGACAAAGATAAAGTAGAAAGGTAGACAAATATATTGGAAGTCAGGGTGACAGGTATACAGGTAGCTAAGGAAGTTTATGCAACTGACCCCAAGGAAAAATGCCATCACAACTTCTTATTGAATTTCGCTTGCAAATCTGATACAATTCATTCTTCATATATTTAATTATGAATAACTATATTTGATTTTTAATTCTAATTACAAGCTTGTAAGTAAGGAAGGCGTTCAAAAACTAGATTCTTGATTATGGAATAATAATTTAATCAAATATTTAAATAAAGATAATAAAAATATATAAACAATAAAAATAGTAAACTGAATTATAAAAATAATAACGATTAAATACTAAAGCAGTACTAGCGTCTTTTTACTCTTTCTTGTATTTTCATACATCCTACTTATATATTATATAATGTAATGTAATATCGATTACCACATACTCGTATAGTGCATGTAGCAGCAATTCAATGCATTCTATTTTATGTTTTTGATTAAACATATTAGGTAAATTTATTTATCTCTAAATATTTAGTCACGACTTCGGGGTCACCATCAGTTTGGGTACTGTCTATATACATTTATATAACGAATAGTTTTAATTCAATTACTACAAAATTATTTTATTCTGAGTTAATAAAAAATTAGAGAAAACCACTCTTTATCCTGAGTATCTAAAGATAACTATCCCCAAAACTTATGACAGTTTTATCATAAAAACCAAATCCAAATTGTGTCTCTACAAAAACATTAGTTCACCTTAACCTATTTGTCAATCCCGAATATTTTTTTGAATGTTAGTTATTCAGTAATCTTGTATGGATCTTTTTTTCGTTTTTTTGAGCATACAAAATTTATTCACATTCATATCCATATGAATAACGAACGCCCACGGCGTGAGGCTAACCGCATTCATAAATTCTGATTGGCATTGTGCAATCGACTTTTGACAAAAAATAACGCGAAAGTCGCTTCAAAGGTAAAAAATACACGTCATAACACGATTATTGTGAGTGTATGTATATTTTTGGGACCGAATCGGTAATGAGAAGATATTTTAATATTTATTTATAATTGAACTAGTGGTGCATGGCATCAAAAATATTTTTTTTTGAAATCTTCGAAAAAATTAGACTTTTTAGAAACTTAATATTGTTTTGAAAACATTTCTTCTTTGAAAATTTTTATTTTTTTATCTTTCTGTAGGGTAAATTTTTACATTTCTTCACGTTTTGAGGGTTTCTGAACATTTTGGCATACCTCAGACAAAATGGATGTGTGTGTTTATGAATGTATGAATACAATTTTTCGTCCACGTTTTCGGGCGCACGAATCATCCGATTTAAATGGTTTAAAAAACATTCGATTCCTATTGATAGGCAGACGTGCTAATTAGTGTATTATTCAAATTGGTTGTTCCGTGTTCCCGAAATCAAGAAAAATTTGTATCCGCACACACACAAACATCCATTTTTCTTAGGTACGCCAGTATGTTCAGAAACTCACAAAACGTGAAGATATGCTAAAAATATATTTTCGTTTTTTTCCGGTTACTATAACTTATCCTACGGGAAGTTAGAAAGTAGTTTATTCATACAATTTGTAGAAGGAATAATATTTTAACTTCGTGATAAATCTTAAATATTTACAATACCTGTGCTTTAAATTATAATTTAACTAGAATTCAACTTTATTTACTTTAACTATTTCATACTGCTACTACTAAATATTTAAATTTACCATATTTTTTAAATTTTGTAATCATTGAAGAAATATCTATTAAAGGAATGTAAAAATGTTTTTTGATATAATACAAAGTGTATTTTTGTTCTAACTAAGCAAAACTTAGTTTGGATAGAAATCGTTCTAATGCAAATTTAAATTTAATTTAATTGATAGTATGAATTCTCTATATAAATTTCAACTTGCTTCATGAATTATTTTAGTAGCATTTATCATTTTTATGAGCAAATAAAAATAAATCGTATTAAAATATATGATTTAAAATATGAAAATATCATTAAAAACTAGAAGGTAGGTGTAATATATGAAAGCAATTAGTAGTAATTCATATTACAATATTTAACAAAAAGTAATATAGTAAAATATTCCATATGAAAAATATCAAACGCTTAGACCACCCGCTGTTACTATTCAAAAAATCTAACGAGCGTACGATAATCAGTTTTTTAAAGTAATTAATAACAATCTTTCGTAAACTTTGACTTATGTTTTTTTCTGTCCGGCTCTATTAATAATTATGCTCATTTTTCAAAGAGCAATCAGGACCATAAAAACTTCTGCATGACTTGTAAATTGTATTCATAAATGCGGTTAAAGTTCATTTGTTTGGCATGCGTGCTCTTACAGACTTTCGATAATATTTCTTACACAACATACATGTAATTACTTGCTGATGTCCGGTTTTAAAGGTATAATTTTAAATTTTGTCAATAATTATGTATAAATAATACTTTGGATGAATAATTTAAACAATTGGTGAAGAGAAAATATTTTTCAACTGATGATAATTTAAATTTTTTATTGATATAACAAAAAATAAGTAAGTTTTCACTCATTTAAAAGTAATTAAATAAACTTCAATATACGTTCAAATATATTTTTACAGTGATACTATGCATTTTCAAAAACGTCGATTTTGATTTTTATCTTCGTAAACTTTTCGAGCTTATATTGTCCAAAATTGTAGTAATTTTTTCATAATAATTGTTGATAACTCAACATTCATAAGATGTATATATAGATAATCTATATGATTATGTATTATTCTTTAGTCATTTTGTTTAATTTTTCATAGATTTAAAATATTATATTTTACGAAATTTTGTTTAGACAAAATCATTACTAAGGAATATTTCTGTTAGTTATTGATTTTCTAATTGAAGTTACATTCAATTATGCCATTACAATCTTTAGTAATGTAAAACCTCATCAACATTAAGAGTAAATTAATCAGGATTTGTTTTAGAGTTCTATGATTTTGGTATATCTGTCAACTAACTATTTTATTAACTGAAACTTTTCATTAAAATAAAATTTGCTCGAACAATTTCGTACTAGTTTAAAATATTTTGAAATAATAACGACAGAAGCAAAAACATGATATATTATAATATTTATAGCGTATTAACAATATAAAATTCAATATTAATATAACAATAGTTTATCGATTAATAAATAAATTTAACTGTAATTTGTTGATAAACAAAAATTTCAATATATATTTGCAACTGTATAAAGTTTATAGGATATATTACTAGTGGTTTGTTAAACTACTATAAATGATAGGCTATTAAAAAAGTGACAATTACGTTAATTAATAAATCTAATATTAAAACAAATTTCATGAATTAATATCTACAATTCATTAAATCAATGAAAATAATAATACTTAGAATAATATTCCTTCACAATGTTTTTAATTTCTTGAAATATCATTATCAGTAACAAAATAAGTACGCAGGGATATTTCGATATTTAGAAAACTCTATAGAATGACTAAAATGGTTTTAAAATTTTGTGCAACCACAATCGATTTATTTAGCCTATCTATCTATCTATCGAATTATCAAGTCTATTTATCGTACCTATTGATTTTTCTATAATATAATCACTTTTGTTTATAATAAAATATTAAAATTTTATATAATGACTGGAGTGAGTTTGAAAACTTCTTCTACCACAACCGATTTATCTAGCCTGTTTTTCGAAACTATTGATTTTATATAATCTACATTTTTATTTATAAAAAAATATTGAAATTCTTTGGAATGACTGAAGGGATTTTAAAAATTTATTTCACCACAATCGGTTCATCTTGCCTATTTATTATAGAACATATTAAATTTTATATAATCTACATTTTTATTTACAACAAAATAAGAAAATTGTTTAGAATGACTGGAGTCATTTAAAAAAAAAATCTATCACAATCGGTTCATCAAGCTTATTTATCGAATCTATTGATTTTTATATAATATAATCACTTTTATTTGTAATAAAATATTAAAATTCTATATAATATAATGGATTAATTTTAAAAATCCCTTCTACTACAGATTCATCTATCTACATTTTTATTTATAATAAAATATTAAAATTCTTTGGAATGACTGAGAGGATTTTACAAATTAATTCCACTACGATTGGTTCATATTGACTATTTATAGAATCTATTGAATTTTATATAATTTATATTTTTATTTATATTAAAATAAGATAATTCTCTAGAATAACTGAAGTTATTTTTAAAAAAAATCTACCATAACCGGCTCGTTCAGCCTATGTATCAAACGTTTATCAAATTTTATAAAATATGCATTTCTATTTCTAATATAAATTAAAATTCTTGAGAATGGCTAGAGTGATGTGAAAATTGTATTCAACGACAACCGATTCATCCAGCCTATTTATCGAACATTAATCAAATTTTATAAAATATATTAATCTATTTATAATGAAAAAATAAAATTCCTTGTAATGACTGAAGTCTTATTTGTGAAATATATCGATTTTCATAAAATATACATATTCATTTATAATAAAGTTTTATATAATAATTACTCTTGTTTCAGACAAAGGATCGATTTCGTTCCTCCGAGCGCAAGCGACCTGCAGTCCTCTCTACTTCTGCGCCATCCACCGGCACAACCGTAACCATAGAGTCACCCAAGGTGACCTCCGAAAGCGTAGAGGTCTCTTCCAGAAGGTCTACGAAGCTAAGGAGCAGGTAGTTTACATAAAGTATATATTATCTGAAACTTGATGATACAAAGTAAAATCATGTATTATGTGGCATACGATACAAAGTCATAACTGATGATTCTGATTCGAACAATGCATAAAACGTTACTAAATTTTTAGTAAAAATTATATCAGAATAAAATTAATAACTTTTATTTTATTTTGTTTTAGTTAATTTTTTGGTTTTTAAATTATTGTATTAACTGAAAAAACGTGTATTAATAGTGAAAAACTTAATAATGGTAAAAAATACATAATAAAATAGTTATTATTATTTAATTAAGAAAATTTAATTTGATTTTTGTGATGTTTTATAGAAAATGTACTAAAATTATAACATTTGTACCCGATTTATAGTATATTTAATTTAAAAGTGAATTCAAGTCGATTTAATATTAATACTTCACACACGCACGCATATATATTAGGGTGGTCCTTAAAATGGTCATTTTCGAATTTTCTTGCTCCCAGGGGCTCAAATGGTTCCAAATAGATAAAAAACAATACTCTGAAAGTTTTAGCTCTTAATATTAACGTTTAGATAGAGCACAATGCAATCAAAGTTTTGTATGGAAATAACATGGAAAAATTTAAAAAAAATTGAAAAATGTTTTTTAGATGTAATTTAGCGACCAAATGAATGAATAAAACTCATTCATTTATCGCTAAGATAAACCTAAAACTTTTTTTTTTAATTTTCAAAATTTTTTCTGTGCTCTTTTCATACGAAGTTTGATTGTATTGCGCTCTATCTAAACGTTAATATTAAGAACTAAAACTTTCAGAGAATTGTTTTTTATCAATTTGGAACCATTTGAGCCCCTGGGAGCAAGGAAATTCGAAAATGTCAATTTTAAGGACAGTTATATATATATATATATATATATATATATATACGAGGTCTGTTCAAAAAGTACCCGGAATTTTCGTTTTTTCAAAAAAATATTTATTTATTCGTCTACATTAATGTGGTCCCCTTCAAAGTAGTCCCCCCCAGATATAATACACTTATGCCAGCGTTTTTTCCAATTTTCGAAGCACCCTTGATATTCACTTTTTGATATGTCCTTGAGCACTCTCAGCGATTTTCTTCAATCGAGGAAAACCGCCGTCCTTTCATGGGTCTCTTCAACTTTGGGAATAGGAAAAAGTCACACGGAGCCATATCTGGTGAATTTTTGCACTTTGCAACACTTTATTTCATTTTTTACGCAAAATTTAATACAAATTCTTTGACTTTTCAATTCTTCCATTGTAAAAATCGCCGAGCTCAGAAAAACACGTCGAACCTTAGCGACTACCACAGACAAAGTAAACAGTGAATATAGCTGAAAATTTCATCATACTTTAGGGGCATGTATACCAACACAATAAAAAAAAATTTTGACAATCAGGCACTCCAGACCCGCGAAATTTAATTATTAGTAATTCCGGGTACTTTTTGAACACACCTCGTATATATATATATATATAACTAAAAATATTCATCCTATTCAATCATTTACGACCTTCCTTTTCTTCACAAACGTGACTTTCTATTTCTATGGAAGAAAATTCTATTAGAATTCAACAAATCCCACACGAAAAACTTCCTAAAACGTAAAATGCGCGTCACATAAAACCAACAATAAATCGTGATCGGACACCTCACACATAAATATTCACAAAATCTCCATAAAATGTGCTGCAATGCATTCGAATCGACAAATTTTAAAACCAGTTTCTCAAAAACTACTAATACTTAGGAATAACAAATGTTGAATGTCGAATGTCGAAGAATTTCGGATTACGCAAATATCAGATTTCGTTTTGATAATTTTTTATTCTGTGTCATCTTTTGTAGCCAGATTTATTGGAATATTATGCAAAGATTACACGAGCTATACGTAATATATCAGGTATTTCAAAACTTGCAACTCTGAGTTTAAAAAAAAAATTATTAGGGATGTACTTGAATTGACTACATATACGATATATATATATATATATATATATATATATAAATATTTCTAATTAAATAATTACAACAATTTAAGCATGTATTTTTTTACATTATGAAGTTCTTTTATCACAAAAAGTTAACTGAAACAAAATAAAAAAAGTTACAAATTTTATTTTACAATTTATTCATTTTCAAATAGCAATCATCAATTAAGGCCTTGTATCATATGCCGTATAATACATGATGTTACTTTGTATCATGTAGATCTATTACACAGTAAATTTCAGAAAATATGTACAGTATGTAAATATTCATGTTAGGTTATGATTCCAACATTTAAAAAAGCAAAAAATCAATAAAACATAACCAAAAAAGAATAATGATCACAATTTCATCAAAGCTTTAGAATGCACTTAAAAGCTCTTAATTTCTTTTCAAGCTTTGTTAAGGTTTGACGTTGAGTTCTGGGACTGCCCGTATATATATATATATATATATATATATATATATATAGCCTTGAATGTATTATTACTATTTCAAACTATTTTATTGATACCAGATTTATCCATAATACTTGCACGCGGTACTTATTCCTGGAATTTTCTTGAACATTTTCTCACAAATTCGAAGTATATCCAGAATTTTTGAAAACACAAACACATTTTTTCAGTATATAATTTTTTTTTGGAAATATATCTAAATATTTTATATTCTAATTAAAAAACATTGTAATGTAATAAAAAATATTTTTTTTAACTCGAAAATATTTTTTTACATTATAATGTTTATTAAAAAAATATTTTTTTAAAAAAATAAACAATAAATACTGCAATATGTCAAAATTTAAAAAGAATATCATACCTTGAATAAATAATTTATGTATTATATTAATTAAATTTTTATTTATTATTATTAATTATAGGTTATATCAATTAACTTGTAGTTTTATTACAGATGTTAAGGATCAAGGTTTAATCAAAATTTATATATTATACATTTTAATTTAAACTTTTATTAATTATTAATTATTAACACATGCACTTTTCTCCTCAGGTACCGATTGACTACTGAAGCTGGCTCGAGCGCGTCGCCTACCTATATAACTTCGAGCACATCGCGAAGTCGAGATGGAAGCGACTTCGGCAGCAAGAGCGAGCAGAACAAAAGCACACTGACTAACAGGTGAGTGACAAATGATGACAATTTTTGATTGTTTACTAATTATGTTGAATTATTAGTTGCATTAATTGTTAATTTATTTTGAAACTAGTGGTGCATGGCATTGTGCCTTAAGGCAATTTGCTAAATGTAACTGAAACCTAGATGATTAAAACTAATCCACAATAAATAAGAATTGATCAAAAAGTACTAACAATTGTTTTGAATATTTTCAAATAATTGGTCATATAATAGATCATATAAGTTAAACATTTTAAAGCTAAATTAAAATTATTATTATACTATATAATGGAATTTAAAAATAATTACTAAAATCTTTAGAAAAAATCTGTATGTTTTGAAAAATGCCGTTTCGGCCTATTTAGAGTGCCCCAATCGCGTTCAAATGTATGACCCATGCCCCGCTAACATCGAAAGGCCGAATCATCCATGCCCATCGTTCAACCTCTGAGACCTTCCCTTAGAGGTCTCCCATACAAAAATTGCAAAAAATCATTGTTTTTGGTATTTTACTCAGCAAAAAAATTTTTTTTTTCACAATATTTGTTTTTCAAAATTATTTCGTTTTTCAAAGTTATTTCAAGATTATGTGTTTTCAAAAATGTTAATAAAACCTGATGTTAAGAAATTAATTTTTTTATTGATAATATGCATTTTTTTTACTATTATGTAAATTTTTAAATATTTTAAAAATGAAAAATAAATATTTTTTTTGAAAATTTTGAAATTTTTTAAATTTTAAAATTTGCCGAACTAATAATTTCTTTACACCGTCAACACGAAAAACATGTTTTTGACTCATTCTAATCGGATACTCCGTTCTCTCAAAAACTGATATTCTTTACACATTTTTCTCCATATCTCTGAAATGGCTGGACCTGCCTTTGCCAAAAACTAATCAGCACGACTCTTCATCTAAATAAATCGATTTTTTTTAAATATTCTACTCAAATGGTGTTTCTCTCAACAATTGCTATTTTTGGACTTTTTGATTTTACCCTAAGAAAAGTTAAAAAACAAGTCTGTTACGAATCTGACTAAATATTTTTTTATATGATAACTAACATACAGAATTTGCATTGCTCGTTACACTTTATAAACTTTGATGTGCATATGTCTCATGATCATTTTTGCTCGCCAAATGGCTTTTTTTACTTTTTCTACTAGATCTCCTAAACCGCTAGATCTACTTTCCCAAAAACTCAATCAGTTGTTCATCTTTTTAATACAAGAAATTTTTTTTGAATTATTAAAATCGGACACTTTGTTCTCCTAAAAACTAAGTGAACGTTTTTGGCACTTTTTGCCCCGTATCTTCGAACCGGCTAGACTTGCCTCTGCCAAAAACTAATCAGCACGTCTCCTCAATCAATCAATCAATTACGTTATGTTACGTTACGTTATGTTACAATTAAGCTAAAAGTTTTGTCCAGACAAATTTGTGAAACAAGGTTATCAATTAGAATTTTTATCTTAACGATAATTTATAAATTATTTTAATTTACAGACGAAGAAACTTATTCAGAAGAAAGCAATCTACCTCAACAACAGTCAGTCAGGAAACCACAACTGCGCTTTCCAATAACGTTGCCAGTCCTACGGAAGGTAAATATTATCTTGAGCTTTTGAATAGCCACAAAAAATTATTAAAATCTATGGAATGATAATTTTATTCTTATAAAATATCCTTTATTATAAAAAACATTGATATTTTCCTTGAAAACAAATTCTATTTTAAATATCATCCTGTATATAAGAGATTTCTAAAAAATTATATTCAAAGCTACACAGAAATAATTATGTTAGCATGATATAGTTTCAAATCTAAATTCAGAAAATTTAAAATCACTTTGATAAATTTATGGCAATACTGCACAATTTAATTCTATTTAATTTTCAAATATGCAGTTAATGCAAAATTTGAGCTTCAAAAACGTCGTATAAATTATACATTATAGTAAACATCGTTTTTGGTGCACGAAAAACGAATTGAAATATATAAATAATAAATAAAACTAGCAAATTAACAATTTAAAATTAATTAAATTAAATTAGTTTCTTTAATTATTAACTTCCCGCTGTAGAAGTTTGTTTTCACCAAAGAATTTGATTCGCTAAATCTATATTTTCTCGACGGTTCAAGCCATTCTGAATCGAATGAGACCAAATTTGAAAAAAGTATGTGCATGTGTGTGCGTGTATGTGAACATATTTTTTACCATAAACCAACGTATTCTCAAAAACAGTTGAGTCGATATTAAAAACTTAAAAATCATTCAATGAAACTTGATAAGCACCCGCGTCGGTTTGATTATTGATACGATCGGCTGAGCCGTTTTTTGTAATTAGCAGAAAAGTGAAAAATTTTCTGTCCACGTTTTAGCCAAAAATTCTGAATCGATTTTAAAAATTCAAAAACTATTCGAAAGATATTATTTGAGAGCCGTGTCTGTTAGTTTTGGACAAAGATCGGACGAGTCGTAAACTCGTAATTAACTGCAGAAAAAATTGTTTTGATGAAACTTCTTATGGTTAAAGATATTATAGTCTTGAAGAATATACTAAAATTTTACGTTTTTACGAAAAGTAGTTTAATTTTAAAAATCCACCAAAGATTGAAAAAAACATTATAGTCAAAATTTGTGTCAAAAATTGCTTTCGGAATGTGATGAGTCAAACATTATCAATTTATTAAAATTTAAAATAATGAGCTACATTTTTAGGACATACAAGCACTAGTCTCTGTAATATAATTAATATAATTACAGATAATTTGAATGTGTTTGAGAAAATTCTATTAGAAATCGTTTAGATTTAATTGATAGCGATAACTTCATTTTCGAAATAAATAGTTGAAAATTTCATCTAAATATATAAATCTCAATTTCGGTTGATTAGGTCAATTCTTACACATTTCGGAAAGTCCATGCAACTTGCTTCAAGGCTAAATGCAACTTTCAACTAGTTTATTTATGAACAGCAATCAGCACAAACCATATATTTTACGAACAATAGTTAAATAAATACATACGTATTCACAATTGAAAAGTCAGTCAGACATACCTATAGGCGCTCTAAATGGACTGAAAATTGAATCTGATATAGATTTTTAATATAAAACAAGTGATAGATAATGTTAACGCCTTACTCAACCCTGGTCTAATTATATATTTTATTACCGTCAGACAGGATAGCGATAATAAACCCTCATCCCTTATTATATAATTTAGAACTATAAAATAATCTTTTTCTATGTCACGCATCCTGTCCCTAAATCTATCATCATACTATTAATCCACTTTTCTAAGAAACTTAATCACCTGTCCCTAAATATATCATCCTGCAATTAATCTATATTTCTAAGAAACTCGGATTACCTGTACCCTGTTTTAATTCTACGTATCATGCAATCACCGACCAATACCTGATCGGTTGATGAATGTAACAGCCACTGATTGGATCCAAAATTGTAAGGGAATGTCGTTAATTCCACAAAATGGGCCAATCAGAAAAATATATAAAATTGTAAAATCTTTATAGTTAGTATTAACTTCAATATCATCTAGTTAACGTCAGTCTTAAACTAATACTCAACTAAGCAACAAGTCTTAAATCAACATTCAAAGCAATCATCTAACATATCATCTATAAATCTTAATCTTTCATTCAAATATACAATAATTAAACATTTATTATTATTCTTTTATTCGGTCTGATATAGCCACTGTCTAAGTATATCTGGTCCTTCGACAATATAAATAAAGTGCAAGTGTTTTAATAGAGTTCGGCAGCATCTCGGTAGATCACGGACTTCTTACACACTTTTAATCTATCTCTTAACAACATACTTTTCGATCTATTCGAGCCGAATGGTCAATTTAGTAAACAGATAATTTATGTGCTATCAAACCTACATAGAATATTAAAGAGAATATTATTACTAAATACGCAGATTAATTCTAGCACCTCCACGTAAAGTACAATTCCGCAAGCGTCTTCCAACAACATCCATTGTTCCGGAAACCACGCTGATTCCCCAGGTGAGCGTGACACCACCCGCGATTACCCTGACGACCCCGGTTCACGACCAGCAAGCGCTGACCAGTCTTAGGGAGGCGGAGTCCATCGAGGATTCGGAGAGCGACATCAGAAAACAAAAACTCAGACCCGATGACACGCTGGATAATTTATTAAGGCAAAGAGGTGAAGGTATATAATGATATTTTTTGTAATTAGTGATAGTAAAACAAGTAGTCGTTAAGTGATAAAGCAAAAGTTTGTGGCTATGGGGTTTCAATCAAATGTTCAAAGTTTGATACCGGTCTCAGGCATCCGTTTTGCTTGATGTCAAACAGCAATATACCTCTGGGCATTGCTGAAATATCAATTCATTTTGAAATCTCATTTCAAAATGAAAAGAAAACAGATGGAGAAGAAGTTGTATTGGCTAATTGGCAGGAGTTCAAATATGTGCTATGAAAACAAACTCCTTTGATATATAAAACAATAATTATCCCAATGTGGACATACGGCATTGAGCTATGGGCGTGCGCAAGTAATTCAAATATAAAAAAAATACAAGTAGCGCAATCGATAATTTTAAGATGATATTGTTATTAGTATTAAAAAGTGCAATTACAGCTTATGAAACATGTGATAGTTCTGATTGATGTAAAATAACAAAAAAATATTTTTTTTATTTTTTAAAGCAAAAGTTCATGGTTATGGGGCTTCAATCTAATGTTCAAAGTTTGGCACCTGTCTTGCATAATGTCAAGCTGCAATATACCTCTAGGCATTCCTAAAATATCTCAATTAGAAAGGCGACCATGTGGTTGTATAAAAGCGTTTATTAGCAAAAATTTGTTATATCTCAGTGTGTGTGTGTGCGGATACAAATTTTCGTCGACGATTTCGGGAACACCGATCAACCGATTTGAATAATTAAAAAAAACATTTGATTCGTATTGATAAGAAGACGTGCTGATTAGTTTTTGGCGAAGGCAGGTCTAGCCGTTCTGAAGATACGAGGCAAAAAGTGCCAGAAACGGTAACTTAGTTTTTAAGAGAACGGACCGTCCGATTTGAATAATTCTTGTATTAACAAGATGAAGAACTGATCGAACTTTCATGAAGGCAGGTCTAGCGGTTTCGAAGATCTAGTGAAAAAAGTAAAAAAAAAATGCCATCTGGCAGTCAAAAATGATCATTAGACAAATGCACACCAAATTATCAGATATTTCAGTTAGATGGTGGCGCGGCGCTTACGCGCTTCGATATTTTGTCTCTATGCAGTTAAAGCAGTACGATTGCTTTGACAAAAAGTTCAGAATTTCCAAAATATTTCAAAATATACTTTTTTTTCAAAAAGTCTTTTTTTCAAAAAAATAAATTTTCCCAAAAATCTAATTTTTCAGAGAAAATTTTTATCAAAAATGTTAATCTTTAAAAGAAAAATTTTGGTACGGGAAGTTCCAGCAATTTGCTTTAAGGCACGATGCCATGCGCCCTACTAGTTTTTCTATTGTAAATGCAACCGATTTTTCCGGTACTACATCAAAAATTTTTTCAACTCGAAGTTGATTCGTTTATAATTTCGATTTGATTTAAAACTTTCTTGGAGCTTTTGGTTACATACATAATCTCTTGGGGCTTATCGTAACATGTTACAACTTGCCCCAAGATTTTATTACAACTAGCACCAGGTGTATTTTTTTATATTAATCAATATAGCAATTTAAAAAATATAGAAATCTCAAAAATTATTACACGTTATCGTGATATCGTGATAAAGTTGAAATGAAATAAGGAATATAAAATTTAAAATTAATTGATAATAACAATGCAATGTGATAGCACAATTTTATATTACCTGCCAAAAATGACGTAGATACATATATATTTATATATTTACATACATATATTTATAGATAGTTATAGATATTACATGTTCCATAAGCTGTATTTGGCACTGCTTGATACTTATAACAATTTATAAATATCATTTATAGTATGGTGATCATACGTCCCAGTCCAGTGTTTTTCTAGAAGCAATATTTGTCTCGGTTTTAAATCTTTTGTCCCGAGTTTTCAAGAAGTAAAGAAAAATTTCGAAGAAAATTATGCAAAAATTAGAAGCGAAAAAACATATACATGTAGACCCAAAAATAATATATAAAAGGATAAAAGAATAATAAAGGTATCACTTAAAACTTAGTATTTCTGTGTAAAAATAAAGATATATTTACATTTTTATGGTATTTGTTATTTCAAATATATTTTTTGTATACTTTACTACTTTATATGTCCGATCGAGACAAATATATATTTTAATATCAATTAAGATCCTATTGAAAAACAATTATTACTACTTACCTTTGTTACAAAAAGCCCCTAGCTTTCCTACCTAACTTTATATACTATTGCCATTACTGTAGTTGAAAACTTGAAAACACAAAGATATTTATATTCCGAGATTTTGCAATTAACTGAGAGATGTTGATAAGAATAGGTTTGCAAATAAAATATACAATTTTCATAATACTGAGATTTTACCATTTATTAGATATTGACAGCGCCGAAGGAGTAATAGCGATGGCCATAAGACGACTTGTTCATGCCCCATTACCTCCAAGTAAATTCCTTGAAGACAGTGTACTGACCACACCGAGCTACAGCAAAATTAACCGAGTGAATTATGGTATACAAGAACCTGCTAACATTCCAGGTAATATTGAATTTGTTAACATACCTATGATAATTGCATATAGAGTGCATAGTTTATATTTCTTCTTTTTTTCTAACGTGTTTCTGATGCACATATTTACTTAGGTTGCTCATACGACTAAGAGGGTGTAATGACCCTTTTAACAGTTCTATGAAACTGAGCCGTAAATTTAAACTTATGCAAACTCAAATTGGTTTTCTGAATTCTTCGTTGTTATGTTATTATCGTTTTATTTAAAATATGCTTATGTAGCGTCTTTCGATTTCATATATAATATGCATATACTACAGATATATTTTTTGCAGATTTATATATTAAGGTTGCAATAAAATTTAAAACTAATGGTGTATGGCATCGTGCCATAAGGAAAATTAGTGAAAATTTTTGTATCAAAAATTTGAAATGTTCACAGAAAGCTTTAAATTCTTTAAAGCTTTGAAGAATAATAGAATTTTAAGAACTTAATTTACTTAAGTTAATAAAATAATTTGATATCTTTGCATAATACGACATGTTTTTAACTTTGACATTCCACAGAAAAATTATGTTTATGTGCAAAACTTATTGATGTTAGGTGAAAACAGGCTCAGTAATGCTAAGGTTTTTTCAGAAAAAGCTGTAAAACTAAAAAAAAACAAAGATTTTTATAATATGCATTTTTTCATAATTATATGCATGATCGCTTTCTATTAAATTTGAATTTATAGCATAATCATAAACAAATATATAAACAATTAACTATACTGGTTAAAATTAAACTTTTTGAAAGAAATATACCATTTTTCTAAGACAATGACATTAACGAATGAAACTACACGATTGATTATCAAATTCATCAATACATACACTTTTAAATTCACGTTATAGTATGAGTATCAAAATTTGTCAAAGAAAAATTATCAAAACAATTAAAATATTCACAGAAAGCAAACAATTAAATAATTTACTGGTGGTTTAAATTAATTTTGAAATAAACTTATTTAGAGAAATACTCGTATATACTTTTCTAAAGCACATTGCTAAGGAACTTTATGATGATTGTCGACGCATTTTTCAAACTCATTTTATTGTCTATATCGATTAATTTGTTACTTCCACTCAAAATTGTTCAAGTTTTAAAGTCGCGTTCTTTTAAAAGAAAGTTCTTAAAATAATTATAATCTTCCCAGTAAGCAAATACTTTTAAACTATTAACTAGGCTCCAAAATTAAATTTGAGACAAATATCACTTTTTGAAGAACATTTTCATGAAACTGTTTTATAAAATTTATTGTTACAGCCAACCACACAATTGCTTATTACAGACATCGATGCATTTGTTTTTCAAACTCAGGGTCCAATTTTCGGATAAAATAATTGTTATGTTACCTGTTTTTTTATCGAAAATGAGAAACCAATTCTCGGGATAAAATAGTTATGTTATGTTAACAGATAATCACATTAGTTGGCAGTAACAAACTAATAAAAAACTAACTAACTACTTTGCTATTTGATAAAGCGTTTTACACAACATTAACTTCTAAAAACTAACCTCAAAATGGCACAAACTTCAGAATATGACTGCCATTTTCAATTCGACTTCACACTATTGCTATTATAAGTGACAATACATTTTGCATTTTTGAGAACATAGTTAATTGCCATTTCTGCCATTTGGAGGTTAGGTTATCTAAACCGTCGAACAAACAGCAAAGACATAGCTTTTTGACAGGTTGTGCTTGTGACTACCACTACCTGTGTAAATATAATTTACTTTATCCCGAAAATATGTCTCTCATTTTCTGTATATCAATTAATTATTTTATACTTAAAACTCTATTAATACGCATATTTATTTTTTCAAATTAAAATATATTTTTTATAATGCAAATGTCTTCATTGCGTATGTAAAGAGTAACGCAGATTATGCATAAATTATATTACGTTTAATTTTTTTTTCAAAAAATATATCTTTTTTACTCCATTTGCGTACATAAAAATTTAATTATTTATTTATTTATATTTAGATTAATTACTTTCAAATAAATTCTACCGATTTGAAAAATCCATTTCTCTTTTAGCCGTCTTAAAGTTTTCAACAACTGCTAGGCCAATAATGAGGACGCCACTGGAATCGAGTATTTATTACAGAGAACCCCAACCTTTTTCACTAACACCCAGCACACCGAGGTATATAGCTCAGTGAGTAATATTTAACACTACTAACTATTTTGGGTGGATGACTTGGAATTAATAACTTTATGTATGTTATGAAAAAGAAATAATGATTAATGAACTTGGTTTTGGAAAGGTACGTATGCTTACTTTAATACAATGTAAAAATGACTAAGAATTTTCTGATGAAAAATATATATCAATTTACATATGATTTGAAAATGCTGTTAACAAGCAATGTGTTTTAACATTTTTTGGTATGTAATGTTACATAATTTTCATAATTGAATATTATTTAATTTTATTCAGTAGCCTAGATACAATAATTTGTTAATCATCATACATCAAAACCATTTTTAAGAAATTTTGTTCATCAGGCTGACCTGATAGTATTTAAAAAAAAAATGTGATGACATCATCTAACTAAATGTTTGTCACTAAAATGACTAAATCTTTACTAATATGAAAAAATATAACATATGCAAATATGTTAAATGTCCATCATTATACACGACAAACAAATTTTGCACCTATATTTTCATCACATTATCTCATCTTGAAATTATATGCTATAAATGTAAGTCGCATCTATAGAATTTTGATTACTCATTCTGAAATTTGTATTCGATTTGATTGATTGTAATGATTATATATAATTAAGAATCAAGTCATTGAAAAATTAGTAGAAAAAATTGCGTTTGCAATTGTGCTGATTAATTTTGGGTAAAGATCGGCCGGAATGTTTCTTTGTGATTAATTGTTGAAGATTCTAAATAAACTTTGTCTAAACGAACAACGCAAAATATTATAGGGTTATGTAGAGTGTATTAATTATATTTGTTAATTATTTTAAATATTTTATTGAAACGCTTTTATACCATATAGCATATACAGTATATTTTTTATCTTTGTTCTGAACACTGTTGATACTTACCAAGTATTTACCTAAACTACATTTATAGAATGGAGGTAGAATGAAATGCATTAAATGAGCCAAATTTATTTAAAACAATTACATATATACTATATATATAGGTTTGATTCAAAGTTATTATTTGCAAATCGCATTGGTTAGTTATTGTAAAAAAAAATTGTGTCGTCAAAGTTGCAAAATATGAAGTATCAGTGATGAAGGAACCAATATTTCGATTGAATAGACCGTAACATTGTGTTGCCATAACAACGCTATGTTACGTACCTTTTTTCCTATAAATTGGCAGTAAAAACTGACAAAACGCTAAGTATTTAGTACAAATAATCGCGAAAAAATGAATGTTATTATAACTACATCCTTCTAATTTGCATTCATCCCATATACTTGAAATTAGTATTGTTCGGACGTATTTTCGTTTTATTATATTGGCCATGAAAGTGACAACCCTCATGGCATTGAGCTTTTACATGGAATGGTTGCTATTCCTGGTAGAGGGGGTAGCAGAGTGTTTTGATGGAGCTAATTGTTTACTTTTAAAAGTGAAGTCCGCGAAACAACATGTTTAATAAATAATAAATCAATATATCTTCTTTTATCATAACTTAGTGACAAATCCGTGATTGTAATAAGAACTGCAAAAAATACATAATATAACAACAAATCAGTGTTGAATACAATCCACAGCTGCAAGGGTTAAATTATAACCCAACAACCTGAATTAACGAAGGAGAAGGAGAGTTTTAATAGAGTGCATAACTACGTAATTCAAATACAAGTATTATATCGAGTTTTAGCCGAATTGGCCCTTGAGTCGATTTACACATATCGGTCTTAAGCAAAACTTTCACTTACCCCGAGTTTTAAATATTTTCTCAAGTTTAAGTAATATCATTAAACAATTGTGAATAAAATTTTTTTTTTTTTGTATTCCAATCGATAGATATAATATATTTTAATACGATTTACTAATACATTCTTGGGCATTACAATATGTTTATACTTAATTTTATATAATCTGGAGTATTACCGTATCACAACACACCAAAATTCATTCTTACACCACAAAGAACAATATAATTTATAAGATCGTACATGCGCATCTATGACATAATCACTCAATTTTTACAAAATTAATTCAATTAATTAAATATTTTACCAGGCGTCCAGTTTACGATTATGATTATCCAGATATACATCCAATTCGTTTTGAACATTCTCAACCACAATTCAAAGGGTTGAGAAATGGAGTACTTGTCCATTCAACTGGTGCTCTGGAATGTCTCGACCAGGGGACGTTTCCTCATCCAGCCAGTTGCAGGAGATTTGTGGTCTGCTCCAGGATGCAAAGAGGTAAATAATTGATAATTCTTTGCTAATTGATTCAATTGGAACTTGGATCTACTTGGATCTATTGGAAAAACTAGATCTACAAACCGAAAACTATAACTGTTATGCATTGATAACTTTATACAAACTTTAGTAACTTTAGCTGTGCTTTATACAAATATTAGTAACGATAAACCTATACTTTATACAAACTTTAATAACTTTACAAATTTATTTTCCTATTTTATCAGTAAAACTAATTCATGATCTTTTATGTTACCACTTTTGTCGAGTTTTTATGATCAGTAAGTAAATACTCTACCACCTCGATGTAAGCTGAGCAGTAAATCATGACAAAAATAAGAATATTATTGATAACAATATCACAAAACAACAAAATTATAAAAATACTAAATATAGTACTTATATATATATTTTTTCCAAGCAATATATTCACGATTTATTATCCTCCAACAGGTCCTTTGGTCGGTTGGCAATACACATGTCCTAAAGGATTAAGCTACGATCCAGTTGGAGGAATTTGTAATTGGGCTGCAGGATTAGGTTGTAAGGATTAATTTACCGAGAAAATGAGAGTGAATGTTGCATGTTTTTTATTACTTATGTGAGCAGAATGAATTTGAAAACAAATTTATTAGATAAAACTCATACACGTATCGAACCTTTGTAACTGAACAATTATTTTGAAAATGTGATTGAAGATTTTTTGTGTGCAAAATAATTTTACTTTTTATAAGAACCTATTTAATTTTTTTAACATTACTCTGAATTCTACTAGACATTTTTTTATTAAAAATGCTTCCAAGTATATCTAATACGGACATATTAATTTTTTTCAGTAGAGTATTAAACGTACGTATTAAGTTTTTGCATATTAAAATTTTGCTATTTTGTTAGACTACATTTTTTAAACATTTTGATATCAAAAATTATATTCAACAACTTAACTAATTATATATTTGGGGAGAATATCCATAAACAATTTCTTTGTTCAATTTGACGGTAGTGCTTTCAACACTTTTATTAATGTTTTGATATAATTTGAATTTGTTGATAGGCAAATTTCATTAAAAATCAATACTTTGCAATTTAATGATGATTTTATTAGACATTTTTGATACACTTTTTTGTTTATATATAAAAGGTTATGACACACTTAATCTTAATTGGAGCTAATTTACTCCACTATTACTTCAAAGACTTTTGGAGTGTTTTGTGAGTAACATAGTTCACTTTTTCATAAAAATCTCATAAAAAAAGTATTTTGTGAGCTGACTTTCACTTTGCGATTCACTTTTTATGAAAATCTGAACTAATTTGATCAACACTACTTTACAGTCTTTTAGTGTGTTTTGTTAAAAACATATTTTCTTATAAAAATTCGAATTAATTTGTTCGAAACTACTTTAAAAGCCTTTTGTGTGTTTTATAAGAAAAATAATTTACTATTTCATAAAAGTCAGAATTAATTTTGTTAACACTACTTTAAAGTCTTTTTGTGTGTTTTGTGAACAAAATGTTTTAATATTGAAAAAAAATTAACTTAAATCGAAAACTTTAAATTACCACATTAAAAAGACGAAATATACAGAGTGATTTTATTGATAGGAACTATTATAAAAAAAGAAAATCAAAGTAGTTTGAAACTTATGAGCTTTCGCGTGCAACCTAGAGCTTGGGTAAAACTTTGATAATTTTTGGATTATTATGGTTAATTTTTATAATTTTTGTTTATTTAATGTTTGAATCTGTAATCGTTAATAACATTTTTAGAACCAGAGTCAGGATCCGAAGCTTAAATGAACAAAATTTATCGCAATAATCGATAAATAGTCACAGTTTGACCAAAGCTCTGAGTTGCACTTAAAAGCTCACAACTACGTGAGATATTTTTTTTATTTTATTTATTTCATTATAGTTATTTTCGTTACTAACACTCTTTTTTAGATATAAGTTATTTTACTTTTGAATTACAAATTATAATAATTAATTGAAATTCGCATAGTTATTTTATATTATTGACTCAGACTATGGGCTTAATAAATTTTCCAAAATATTTTGTTAATATAAAATTAATTTTTGTTTGTTCAAAGCTTTTAAATTAATTCTGTTTCGGCTTGGCATTGAGTTCTGGGACACCCTGTAAATTTTGTCTTTTATAATATTTGTAGTTATTGAAATTTGTTAATCTTAATTTAATTTTCTTCACAAAACAAACAAATATAACGTAACGTGTGTCATTAGCGTTTCAGTTGTTCAAAATAAATATTGCTCGAAGTTTGTATGTACGATATGTTACTCAAACAGATATAATATTTTGCCAGAATGATATTTACATAGATTTCTATAATTTTACCATAAGATTCATAAGAATTTCCTTCATTTCATACATTTTTCGACTGAATTACATCAATGTAAACACATGCCGTCCTCTATCCGCAAACGCATGTAATCATTCGGTAAGGTTCGTACATCAGAATGATTTTATTCCGATTGCCGGGCCAATTCTTCGGTTAAATGGACCATAACATACCGTTGTTATGGCAACGCTTTGTTTATATAAAATGGTACTAAGAATGTCAAAATGGCGTTTTACATATAAAACCTAAGTTCACAGATGTGTTGAATGCACATCATAAAGATGCAGTTATGACAACATTCTCCTTCACAGAAAACACATATCGTTTCGACAGTTTTTAGTACCATTTTATATAAAGAAAATGGCAATATGAGATCGTTCAAGTACTACGTAAGCAGATTTATTACAATTATTCACCCCCCCCATCCTTCTTGTCAAAAGTAAGCGAAGCTATTACCCCCTACCCCCATGCTTACGTAAACATTTTGTATTAATGTAAAAAAATAAAAACACTACCTATCACGTAATCATCATCCAGACTCACCTGCCCCCAATGACAACCCAAAATAAGCAAATCAACAACCCCCCGCCCCCCTATAGTGCTTACGTAATACTTGAACGGCCCTTATGGTGTTATTTTGGAAACGCTAAATTTTACCGAAAAATTGTCCCCTCTGTTTAATATTATTTAAACAACTATTATTTTGAATATATATGCATTTAGAGTATAACCTACTATAGTCAATAATTAAGATCGTAGTTCATTTTAATTCATCTATCATTAAACAACATAAGATTACATATGTATATAATTTCATAAATAAGAAAATTTCATATATCATGAACACGTCTATTATCATAGGCAACGTTCAAGGCACTAATTGGAGCCAAAGGTATATTAAAATATATTTTAGATGAGAAAATAATATTAATTTTAAGCAATATTTTTTATTATGATATTTTTAGTTTTTAATCGAAATCATAAGTAATTTGGAATTTATTTGTATGTACTTAAATTGACCATTGGTATCACGGATTAGCCATACAAAATACTTTAATACATGTTATTTATGTATGTGGATATATTTATTTTTAATAAAGATTTTTTTATTAAAATTATATAATAATTATTTTTATTATATACAATTATGAACAAAACGATTTTACACAGACATCCATCTAAATAAAAAAACTAAGTCGTCTAAAAATAATTAATAAATCTGTCGTAAGTTTTGAGTCTCAGTTTGACTCTCAGTACAGTGTATACAACTACAAAACTTAATAAAAATAATATAAAAGTATTTGAAATTTAGAAAATAATTTCGAAAATTAAAATATGTTTATAATTTTTCAAAATTTCAATACAGCCGGATTCTTCGTCTAATTATTTAACTTAACTAATTATTTTTTGCATACCGTCAACACAAACAAAATATTTTTTGAGTTATTCTAAACAATGATCCGTTCTCTCAAAAACTACATGACCAGTTTTGTACTCTTTGCACGTACTTCCAAGATAGCTGGACCTGTCTTCCACATAAATTAATCCATTACGTGTTTAGTACGAAGCGAATCTTTTCTGAATCATTCAAATCTGTTAAGCGGTCCTTTCGAAATTGTCGGCGAAAAATTGTATCCGCTCATACACATATTCGAATACGCACACACACGTACTACACACATGCACACAAATCGATTTTTTCTAAGGTATGCCAAAATGTTCAGAAACCTTTGAAACGTAATGGTATATAAAAAAAAAATATTTTCGAGTTTTTTTGCGAATTCTATAACTTTTTAAATGTCAAATTGTTCAGGAAGTCTTGAAACATGAATGTAACTATTTCCTTACAGATTGGTTTTTGTACAGCTTCTGAAAATATTTTCAAAACCAAATGTTTTATGGAATTTTTGTAAAAAAATTCAAACCGAAAGTGATTTTGGACAAGAAATTATCACGTTTCATTCCGTACTCTATATCTATTTTAATGCTAATTTATTTATACCATCATTTAAATGCACCTTCGATATGTTTCGTATTATAGAAACACTAAAAAATGCTAGTAAACTAGCTGTAAGTGGCATTTTTCCCTGAGGCAACTTGCATGGACTTTTCGACATGTGTAAATAATAGACATGTGTCTATTCTAGATTTATAAGAATACCGAATTCGTATAGAGCAACATAATGTGTGAAACTTATTGCAGATCATTCTATTTGTTCATTGCACATTATTGAAAATATCTAAATGCGCAGCTGATTAATTCAAATTTATATTAGTTCTTACAATTGAACTACTTTTTATAGGGCTATAATATTTTAGCATTTTCATTAAAACCATGCACTCGTTTGCCATACAAAAATTCATTAAATTCGTCGAGGTAAATATTTTACCAATATATTAAAATAAGAAATAAACAATAAATAAACAAAATAAACAACAAGAAATAGCCTGGCCTATCTCTGTTAAAGACTAGTTATCACGATTTCCAAAAGATTTCGAATATTGTTTGAATGTTCAAAATCGATTCAAGACTTTCCGAATAAAATTTTTTACTTTTGTAAAAATTAAAACTAGTGGTGTATGGCATCGTGCCTTAAGGCAAATTGCTGGAATTTTCTATGCCGTAACGAAATGTTCAATTAATATTAAATGTTTTCAAATAGATTATTATAAATACTGTAACATTTGTCTAACATTCTTATTTGTAAGAATCATATAAACTGAATTACAAAGTTAAAGTTATTTATTTAAAGTATATAAGTGAGCTATGAAACGTTATCCAGAATTAAAATTGAAATCTTAATCATTTTCAATATACAAAAAAAAATTGACGAAAATTTTTTTTTCCAAAAGCAATTGTTTTGTCAACACAAGCTGATTTTTTTTAAATCATTCAATTCGGATGCTTATTTCTCTCAAAAACTGCTATTTTTTGTATATTTATCTTTGTATCTTCGAAATAGCTGCGCCTGTCTTTGCCAAAAACTAATAACCATTTCTCCCAACCATTACCAATTGAATGATTTTTAGATCATTCAATTCGGATGCTCCGTTCTCTCAAAATTTCGATTTCTGTTTTCTGCACTCTTTGCTCTTTATCTCCTTAATGGCTGGACCTGCCTTTGCCAAAAACTAATTGTTATATCTCCCTATCAATAGGAGTCGAATATTTTTTTAACCATTTACATCGGTTGATCCGTGCGCCCGGACACACAAAACACACACACACACACACTCATCCATTTTTTCTGATGTATGCCAGAATGTTCAGAAGCCTTCAAAACGTCGAGAAATGCGAAAAAAAATATTTTCGATTTTCGGCCCATTACTATAACTACCCTGTGGGAAGTTAAAAAAACGGCTTAGACGATTGTATCAAAAAATTAGTCAACGCAAGTTATTATCAATATTAATCTCTAACAATATATTTACCACTCCGTGTTTGTTTACTTAAATTTTTGATCTTTAGACAATTACAATTATAGAGGGTTAAATGTGAATAAAATGTTTCTGAGACCTTGAGTTTGGCATCAATGTTGCATTGTTATAATTAATTGTAGTTTTCTAAGTTATCGACACTAGTTGATTTAATACAAAAATATTTGTCCAAACTTCAGTCTAAATTCAACCGGCGGGAAGGTACGTGGTTCTTGAGCGTTTTAAGTGTCAAGTATTACCGAAGTAATTTGTGACATGGCGGGAATTAATATCACTATTAGTGTAAAAAGTGAGATTTTTAGAAATGTGTATTTAGAAATATATGTTATATATCAAGGATGAGCAACCCGCGGCCCGCGGGCCGCATGCGGCCCGCCGAGTGTTTTTCTGCGGCCCGCCAAGCATTTCTCAACAACTGATTATTTTTCTAGATATTTTATCAAATACGGCTGTAGAAGCTAATTTTTTCGTCAGACAAATTCTGGTAAAAACTGTTGTTCTAGGAAATAGAATTTCCTGATGAAATATATATTAATTTATTTACATATTGTTTAACAAGCTTCAATATTGCAAAAAAATGGGAACTTGTCCGAGAACATAGCAACAACGCATTTCTAAATTTAAAATATTTAAATAAGTAAATCTTATAAAGTCGCAAGGGTTAAATTATTGTAAATTTAAAGACTTTCTGGCAATTTAGTTCGTAAACATGTCGATTTTCAATAAAGTACGTTATCTCCATAGTGATGCAATGCTTTAAGGAGTAGACGACTCAAATAGCGAATTACAATTGTTTTTGGATATGAAATAATAATTATAATTTCTATAAAAATAATAATTATAATTTCTATGAAATAATAATTATAATTTCCTTTGTTATAACTTTTCGTTCTTTGGTAATACAGAATATCTTTTGCAGAATCTTGTGTTTCACTTTTCATATTGAAAAAAAGAAAATATGAACAAATTTTAATTGTGATTCTAAATGTTCAAAGCTAACAAGACAGCTGTTTTCATGTAAATGTTTTCTTCGCCATTTAACCTTACAGATTTAAAAAATTCATTTTTTCAGTGAACATCGAATTTTTTTTATAAATCTTATGTCAGCCCTGAGAAATTTTCGCTGTTGAAAAAAAGGTAAATCAAATTACGATTCAAATTCTTTTTTGGAAGTACATATGTGCGCGAACAATTACACAAGTCCACAAAAGAAAAGTCGCTGGAAAATAATTAATTCATTTAGAAAAAAATCTAGAACAAAGATTGTGCCAGTTTTTAAATGTTTTTCAATTTTTTGTGCCCCAATTTTGACTATAGATTTATCTTCAGCGGTAAAAGGTACATTGGAAGACATATATATGTCACACACCCAATTCAGACAACTCTTTTTTGTGGACCTGTGTTAATTTCAACCATAAAATTCATAGAAAATTAGCACCTATCAAAACTGAGTAAAACATGTCAAAGCTGCATACGCGTTGCTACGTTCCGCATTAAAAAAATTAAAATAAAGAACAAAATCTAAAAAAACGGCTGATATTGACCAACTTATGTAAAAAATGCAGTGCCATTTTTTTTATTAGAGGTATCAAGTAAAATTGTTTTTCTTTTCAATATTATTTGTTTTCATTTTATATTAATATTTATAAACACTTATTATATAAAATATATACTTTGTTCAATTTTATATTTTTGTTCTCTTCTTGTGGCAATTTTGTAATTGTGTTGCAAATACATTATTCCCGCACTCAGTCAATAAATCTTTTGACTTAATTTTAGATCAGACTTTTATCAGAGTTTATGAAAAAGCTTCAATTTTATTAAAAAAAAACAATTTATTTTCATCATGGCTTGTACGGCCATAACAATTTTTTTTAAATTTTGTTCTTTAATGCAAAATGGAAAAAACTACATACAACTCCAAATTTTTATTATTTTATAATGAACATTTTTTGTATAGCTCGGTAATTGATCAACTAACTATTATCGCCTTTTTTGTGAATGTTTTTAATTGAAATTCGATCAAGATTTTTCTGAGCTTATAAAAAAGCTTAAACTTATCCACATCATCCGCTGCAACATTTTAAAAATGGCAACAAAATGGTTACCTCCGATAAAACTAACTGATTTGCAAGCTAATCCTATTGTACAAATATTTCCCGATGTACATAAGAAGTACATAAATTTTGAATGTCTCACAAAAGGAGCTATTTCAGCAAAAAAATTAGAAATTTAATTTTAAAATCAGGAGATAAAACTGTTTTTGAGAGGACTGGATTTTTTTTTTCAGAATACAACATAATTACAATATGAATGTTAGTATTTTAGCGTTGCTGTGGGTAAATTATCAATGTAATAATATTTATACATTCAGAATTGGTATTCTGAATATATAAATATTTGAAGAAGTCATTACTAATACTAATGATTTTCTAAAAATATTTCCTGTGGCTAAACGTTTGCCGGGTCAGCTGGTATATATATATAAATTACGTGCGGCCCGCCAAAAAATTTGAAAATGTAAATTGGCCCGTGGGCTAAAAAGGTTGCTCGCCCTTGTTCTATATCATGATGGAAGTACAGCTATAGTTGACTTTTTAAAGAAAAATCGAGCTGTTGCATTTAATTGATTGTTTGCATATGAACTCGTGGATCGGCATGCGGAGTTCCGATTTTCAGATGAGTTTTACTATTGTTTATATAAATATATATATATTATTGTTCATTTGGAAGACTTGCAATTTTATTATAATACATATACAAATCACAGCTTCTAATTTTATTGTACGCTTTGTCATCTTTACCAAAATCCTGATGTTGACCTTTATATTTATTATTTACTGATCATATATTTTGGGTATAGGATTAGAATTATTGCAGCTACACAAATTATACTAATTAAAATAATTATAGTGAATAACGAAACATAAACGATAACAATAAAGTTTAACAATAATATCATGAAATGCAATTCACATTAACTATAAGAATAATGCTTTTAATATTGTGACTGTATTTAATAGTGTGAGGTAATGTTTTTAATATTGTAATTTTTTGTATTATTATTATTGAACAGCAATCAGAACCTTACGTCCTATGAGCTGTTGGGCTGAAACTTCTTCTTACTTCGTTTTTTTAGATGGTGACCCAATGGTTAATCCATCCATATTTAATGATTTTTTATTATTAGAATTAATCTAATAGGGCTGACATTTTATTGGTGCAGCAATGCCGGGCAAGGGCTATTTTCACTTGGAAACATATTGCTATCTATATTTTCAAGTGAAAATCGTTGTCACTGCTGCCTGACAACAGACTGCTCGAAGTGGGTATCAAACCCGGGACCTCTGAAACAAGTCCCGTCGCTCTTAACCGCTTACCTACGGGCGAGCCCAATATTGTAAATGATTATATTTTTTTTTATTCCTTAAATAGCAATCAAACAACAATGATATAAGTTATTGTTACATGAAAGACAGAATAACAAAGCTTTGTTAAAAATAGGTGAATATCTTGAGATTTTTCAGACGATAGAAAAAATTTACTATCGAGTTTCGAGGGACATGATTTTTTTTGTTATCGATTTGATTGTATACACAACTACATGATAATAGATCAAGTTTAGTGCATCTAAACTGTATAAAAAAAGGAAATTAATTAGCATTGTTTGCCAAATAAGCCACCACCTGAATTTGGCGTTTTTGTACATAGGTTTATGCCAGATCTAAATTTCAAAACAAAGAAAGTTTATCAAAATCAAAATTGTATAAATAAAATCTATTACTGCGATTACAAATTTACGACAACAATTAGTTTTTTTTTTTTAATACAAATCATAACCTAAATGTTTATGTAAGCTTTTGGGCCAGTTTGACTACATCAGTTTTACAGATGGCAACCCAAACAGTTGTCTCATCTCTGTGTGATAAATTTTATTATCACATTTAACATTTATTATTCTATTTATTACATATTTTTGTATCAGGGTGAATATTCTTATTGATGCCGGATGAGGACTATTTGCTCATGAAAACATATCACTATCTATATATTTCCAAGTAAAAACGAACGAGTCTACTGCGAACCGGGGACCTCTGATTCTGATCGAGTCGCACCAGCCACACACGAGTGAGTCCAGTTAGCATTAATGCTATGAATTTTTCAACATTTTATATCAAAGTTTGAAGTCAATCGCTTATGTAACTAGTTGGTTTTGGTATTTTGCCTTGAGACAAGTTACATGAACTTCCCGATATGTGTAAAATAATCTACTTAATCAATAAAAAATAAATTAATTTAGGAGTGATTAAAAGTATTCCGAGTGGATTTATAACACATAACTGAAAACGAACGAACACGTTAACTCGGAGTATTTTCTAAAAGCAAATTTTCCAAAATTAACAATTTTTATATTTAAACCAGTTTCCGTAGAACTTCAATAGTTTAGTATGTTTAATAAGACCAGGTAATCTATCATTATACCAAGTAAAACGCCTAATTTTAATTTTAACTAACGTCAAAAAAAACTACTCATTTTCTCAAACTTTGATAAATTGTTAAACTTAAGCTACTTGTCGTAAGGTCGTAATAATTTAGTAAGTTCTATAAGACCATGGTATATATCGCAAAAAAAAAGTTCCATAAAAATCGACTTAAATTTTTTTTCAAAAGTTAATTACAAGAAAACGGATCGGTAGATTTTCACCTAAAACTAATCAGTATCATTCCCAACTAATATCTTTCGAACAGTTTTTGATTTTTTAAAATCGATTCGGCAGTATGAGCTTAAATGTGGTTGAAAAGTTTAACACTCATTTTCAAATTACAAAGAAACGGCTTGGCAGATCGTCGCACAAATAGTCCTCATCGAGTTACATCAAATGGCTTTTAAATTCCTGAAATCGGTCTCGCCGTGAAAACGTGGATTCACGGCAAAAAATATGTTCACATACACACACATACTTTTTCTAGATTTGGTCTCATTCGATTCAGAATGGCTTGAAACGTCGAGAAAACATGAAATTAGCGAATCGAATTTTTTGATGAAAACATAAACTTTTCTTTCGGAAAGTTAAAAAACAAAAAATAGAAACAGATATATTTACATGAAAAAACTATTCTAATTCAGTCAGGTCAGTCAATTTTGCGATTTGGCTTATTGTATACACAGGTGACCCCTGCATAACACGGTAGTTACACTTCAAAAAACTAGCGTTTTATGCGAATCCGTGTTATACGGGACAAAGAACTAGTACAAAAGAGGGGTTACGTTCCAAGAATACAAAAAACATAATGCTTATTGTGATTTTATAATAAATATTGTTATATTTTTTTTCAGAAGTAATATACATTACATCAATTATATTTTTTTCGTTATAATTAAATGGTTAGTGCTATCCAACACAATCCTTTTTTTGCAAGATATTATCATCCTCTGAGCAACTTTCTGTACTTTCTGTACTAATTATATTTGCGATTATTTGCTTGTAGCGAAAAGATATTTATATATTTACTGTATGCAAAGCTATCTTTATTAAAATTTTGTTGTCATTTTATACAGAGGATTTTTATTTAAGACCAATCGACTAATTGTTCGGATAAGCCTATATTCTTTTTTCTATAGAACGTGAGCGCTCGAATAATAAGTATCAAATTAGTCATTAGTTTCATCCCATTTATTGAGCTATTGAACTGCGATTTTACTAATTTTAAATTAAATAAAGTTTGATTTTCGTAGATTATTTTTTATTTTATTAAAATTTTCTCAATTTTGAAACCGTCTTAGAGCAATACCGTGCTAAAAGTACCGTGTTATAAGGGGTATGGTATCAATTCTTAAACCGTGTTAGAGCAAATTCGTGTTATAGAAGTACCTTGTTCAAAAAATCAATTTTGGAGCTAAAAAAAACAGAATAACTTGAAATGTCGTGAAAACATAGATTTTCGCAAATCGGATTATTTGAGCCGAACATAAACTACTCCTTCCGGAAGTCCCCACCTATATATAAAAGAATTTAAAGAGCTTCTTGAAAACTTCGTGCCAATTTACTAAAGTCATAATAAATGGTACTTTTTAGATTATTGTCGATTTTGGAGCCATTTTATTTTAACCCTGAAATTTCTTTCAGTAGTCATTACAATAATAGATGACTTTATCTCAATAATTAAATAAAACGATAAAATAACTAGTTATAAGTAGCATTTTGCCTTGAGGCAAGTTTCATAAACTTTTCAACACGTGTGAATAATCGACTTAATCAACAAATATTAGAATTGCCTATGTATGTAAAATGTTCAACTGTTTATTCAAATTATTATTTTCAATTGATACCTTCCAAACATACTTATAATAGCTGTAATTGTATAAATTAAATTAATTTGTTTAAGTAACACACTTCACCCATTTGAAGTTTTAAAACTGTATTTTATGTGAGGTATGAACATAAACTCTAATCAGTAGCTAGCCACGAAACACGAAACTTATATATGTATAATTCTGATTTTGAATATTAATAATGTTATATTATTATTAGTGTAGTCATTTTAAACTTAAGTGCAATTTTTTACCTAAAATTTTATTCAACTGTCTCCTTTACACGAATTGACAAAAATGCAGATGATCGTTCATGAGGACGCCTTATTATGGATAATAAATAGAATAAATTAATTTTAAAACCATAAATAGCTTATAAATATTCTAAATATAAAATTTTGTCGATTTTCCTCTGTTTCTGTAGCTTCTTAACACCTGTTCTTGTAGATCACGAAACGGACGGTTCTTGCAAAGGTTTTTGCTTAAATTGAATTTAAAGCGAAATAAGACGCTTGAGCTATGTTTAAATTAACAAAGAAACGCTTCTGTATAATTCACATCATTTCTCTATCGTGTTTATTTTTGTTTGCAGAAGAAACGCCGCAAAATGCTAAAACGGAGCAATATCTTATTTTCAGCATCCGCTACTTGGAATAATAATAATTACTTCTTGAGGATTTTGTCTTTTCCTTAAATGTTATTTTCTTTGAGATAACAGAAGAATATTAGCGTAGCTTCTTCTTATTTATTAAAAACAGCGTCAGCGTGCCGAAATGCGTAAGCAAAAATGAAATTATGAATATTTTACGCAGTTTTATATATAAATAGTAAATAAATGGATTCTGATTTTCTCTTCTTTATACCAGTAGATTCTATGATTTAGTAACTTCCCGTAGGGTAAGTTATTGTAATCGTTCAAGAATTCGAAATTGAAATTTTTTGCATTTCTCGACGTTTTGAAGGTATCTGAACATTTTGGCATGCCTCAGAAAAAATGGATGTGTTCGTGTCATTCCCGTTTTCGGGCGCACGGATCAACCGATTTGAATGGTTTAAAAAACATTTGATTCCTATTAATAGGGAGATGTGAATAGGGAGATAATAGGGGATTAGTTTTTGGCAAATTCAGGTCTAGCAGTTACTGAGATAAAGAGCAAAGAGTGCAGAAAATAGAAATCGAGTTTTTGAGAGATCGGAGTATCGGATTTAAATCGTCTAAAACACATTTAATTAGTAATGATTGGGAGAAGTGGTTATTAGTTTTTGGCAAAGGCAGGCCCAGCCGTTTCGAAGATACAGAGCTAAATGTGACAAAAATGGATTTTAAAAGATTTTTAAACCACCCCCTTCCATTGGTGATACGTTGTTATATTCAAGATGACCCCCTTCCAAAATCAAAAATTTTGATTTCATTTAAATGTTTTGATTTAAAAAATAAATCAGGTAAAAAATAAATAGACGTAATATCTTACTAGATTCTTTCTTTCCCCACGTGATATTTCGTGTTTTTTTTGTCAAACCTCCCTTCCCTCTATAAACCTCTCGTGACTATAGACGCTCCCTAATTGGCTTGATTGGCTTATCACATCACGAAATACATTTGACACAAATTTTGATTATCAAATTTTGTTAAAATTTGATAATTTTATTAAATTAAACGACTTGTCTGTAATATTTAAGTATGTTATATAAGGCCATGATATCTATCGCCAAAAATGTTTAATAAAAACCGATTTTTAAATTGGATTTTCAAGTAGATCTTTACCTACGTAAAATTTTCGTATAATCTGTGAGACCATAATATCTATCATATTTTTTTTATAAAAATTGTCAAAAAAGATTTTTAACAGTTAATTACAAGAAATTGAGCCAGCGAATCTTTACCAAAAACTGATCAGGTTGATTTCCAACCACTAACTTTTGAACGGTTTTTGAATTTTTATAATTGATATAGAATTGCCGGCTAAAACGTGGACAAAAAATTTTCCACTTTTTTATATTTACGAAGAAACGGCTCAGCCGATCGTCGCGCTGACAAACGATAGTCTTCGTCGACACACATCAAATGGCTTCTAAATTTTTGAAATCGGTCCAGCCGTTTTCAAAAAAACGTTGATTTAAGGTAAAAAATCTGCTTACACACACACTCATATATACTTTTTCAAAATTTTGTCTCATTCGATTCAGAATGGCTTGAAACGTCCAGAAAATATAAAATTAGCGATTTTAGATTCCTAATATGTTATTAGATTCGGATTTTTTATAAAAACAAACTTCTCCTTCGGAAAGTTAAAAATTAACAGCGATCAGTTGTATGTTAATTCACATTCCTAATCTGTTTATTTTTTTGTGATGACAACCCAGTGGTTTATTGTGTGCTACATATTAAATATGAAAGTTTCGTAATTTTGGCTTGTATGTAGCAATAGCAATTTTTACTTGAGATTATATTATAAATCTATAACATCAAGTGGAAATAATATATAATACTACTTGATATCAAGCTTCTTTGAGGTTGTGATTGAACCCGGGACAAGTTGATGATAATGTTTTTACCGATTCGCTCAACAAGAATATTAATTATTATATTTTACTTCATATACTTCATATATTAAATTGTTTAGCATCGTGTTTTTTGTTGAAATGCAATCAGGATTATATGTTGTGAACAATGCTCATTTATAAGTAAAGTTATGGCCATTTTTTATAATCGTGATTACAGCAATGCCCCGAAAGGCTATTTTCACTTTGAATATTCGAGACTATATTTACAAACAAAAATTGATATCAATACTGCTTGTCAGTATCAGTAAGTTCGATCATCTTAGCAATATGGACTTCTTCTCTTTCAACAATAAAAGTGTTTTCGTTGCACCCATTACGTAGTATCAATAATAACTTGAAAAGATAGCCCATAAACCATTTTACCGTGCACAACCTGAAACACAGTTAAAGTCTTGATGACCGTAGAGGTCGTTCTAATTTGTTCTTACAACTTGTATGTCAAATTCCCAGATAAAATTTAATTATTGCTTTCGAAATTACGACATTTAATTTGCTTCATCCCTTTCAGATCTTTCAAATATCTGACGGTTCAGCCTCCGTTGTAAATATTTTCAACGTAGCATTAAAACTTGTACTGTTAAAAGTAATTATCATTTTTACAGCGGTTTTATAACCATTTTCGACGTCTGCCCCCATAAAAATAATAATAATAAAAGATTATTTTTATATTCCAGCTTTAATTTTTTTAAATTACACCAGCGCTGCCACCAGGCACCAGCTTTTCTGTTTCGGCTTAGAGGTATTATATTTTCACGGTTATATATTTTTTATTTCGCGTATTTAATATGTATGCAAGGTATTTTGTTTCTAGGCCGTTAAATTGCTATGAGAATGAATTTTTAAATATCTATATCGCACATATATAGCATGAATTCATTAAAAATCCGTAATGAAGGAGTGGCCATAAAATCAATCAATTACAAAATATTTAGATTTTATAACATGAATTTGTATTTTTTGGCAAAAGTTGATCATTAAATTGTATAGTATGATTTTTTAACTTACCGTAGGGTAAATTATAGTAATCGTAAAAAAATCGAAAAGAAAATTTCTTTACGTTTACGTCTTACGTTTCAAAGGTTTCTGAATATTCTGGCATACCTTAGAAAAAATGTTTCCGACGATTTCGGAAACACCGATCAACCGATTTGAATAATTGAAAAAACATTTGATTTGTATTGATAAGGAGACGCGCTGATTAGTTTTTAGTGAAGTTCTAAAAATATGGGGCAAAAAGTGCTAAAAACGGTAACTCCGTTTTTTAGAGAAGGGAGCGTCCGATTTTAATAATTCAAAAAACATTTTACTTGTATTGACAAGATGAAAAACTGATCAAATATTTGGGAAGGCAGGTCTAGCGGTTATGGACTCTCAATAAATATAAGTTAAAAAACGTCATTTGGACATATGTACATCAAATTATCAGATATTTTATAGAGATTTTAATAATGTGTATACATTTTGTCTAATTCTTTTTGGGTTCCGTACCAAGATTTTTAATTACAGTACGGGCAATTTGTCTTAATGCACGATGCCATGCACCCCACTAGTTACGATATTTATATAACCTTAATGGTGTAACCGAAATATTACAATTCATCAATAATAACTTGTAACTTACTTTACAGTGTTTTCTTGAACTTTTTGTTTCATATACAAATATTAATTTAATATAATTAACCAGTTGTAAGTAGCATTTTGCCATTAGCAAATTGCATGAACTTCCCGATCCGTATACATAATAACTTATTAAGAATTAAGATTTAGCTATTTTTTAGGTGAAATGTACAACTGTTCAATTCAAAAATATAATTTTCGCTTTCACTAAAAAAATCATCCGATTAGATTAATTAAAAAAAAAAATTAAATCAAAATTTTCAAAAAAAATTCGATTTGCGAAAAGTTTTCGATTTTTTTCATCATTCTCAAAAAAAAAAATTTCAAAAAATATCTAAATTTAAAAAAAGATAATACTTTGAAATAAATACATAAAACACACACATAAGGTGTTATAAATTTACGCTTATAAATTTACAATATGTTTTATAATGAATAATCTGTTTGAAATTATTTAAAACAATTAATCATCATTTTCATACATAAATTTATACCAATTTGAGGTATATAAAAAAACATATAACTACAGATAGAAAAGACAACCTTTGGAGTTGTTACAAGGACTTCAAAAAATAGACTCGAATTCTACTATATATAAGCCGCTTATATATAGATTAATATGATGATAGTTTTGTCGACGTTGATACATATTTGTAATATTTTAATAATTTTTAATATGATTAATATATATTTAATTGAAAGATGTGATGTGAATAACATGTTAGTTTTCTTTCAATGTAAAATTTTCAAAGTTTAAATGGTAAAATAAATTAACACTAACTTGAAACTTTAACTTTATCTTTAACTTGAAAATTTTGTTTTCTCCAGAAAATCGGATTAATTTGATCAACTGTTTAATAATTCTGAGTCGTTTGACCCAAAAATTCAAAAGTGCTGTTTATGTGTCATTACATTTTTTTCTTTTCGATGAAAATTATATTTTTGACAGAAAATCTCAACGTCTCAAGTCATTCTGAATCGTTCGATATCAAATTTGGAAAAAGTAAGTGTGTGTGTATGTGAGCAAAAATTTGACATATTGGAGACGTTTTACACATATCTAAAAAATTTAATATCCATTTTGGACCGAAAAGTGTATTAATGTATTAGTACCAGAAAAAATCCTAAAATTTTCCGAATATTTTTTTTTATTTCAGATAATAAATAAATGCACGTGATATCTTACTAGACCCCTTTTCCCCTAAGTAATGTTTCGTGATTGTTTGTCAAAACCCCTTCGAATAGACTTACAAAAAGTGATTTAATTTAAAAAAAATATATAAGTTGTATATATATGTATATATATTTACATTACATTAATTATTATCGCATACTTATGCATCATCAATAATATATATCGGAAAGTTCTTGCAACTTACTGAAAGATGAAGTACCACTTACACTTAGTTTCTCTTTAACACTAATGATAAGTATTTTTAAAGTATAAATAAATAATGATTATATTTAAAGAATATAGTCTGAATTAAGCAACAAATTTATGAATGTTTACATTTATTTGTCCTCGCTGAATAGTTTACATTTATTTGTCCTCCTCCGCTTGTCTTGCATGAATAATGTATATTAATTTCAGTGGTTATTAAAAAGACAATTATTTTTCTTCTTCATAGAAATGAGAGAAATTTATTAAAACCTATACACCTATACGCCCTGAATGAAGTTTTATGTTATCTGTCTAATAAATTTTTCAATTTAAAATAGTAATGTAGTGCTGTAAAATTTATTTCTACGGTAATGGAATAGCATAAACATGGAGCCAGTTAACGTATACATCGAAATACGGATTAAACTAATTGTAAGTCGCATTTTGTCTCGAGGAAAGTTTCATGAACTTCTCAATAAGTATACATAATCAACTTAATCAATATATAGGAGATTTAGCAATTTAGGTCGAATGTTCAACTGTTGTTTTAAAAATAAGGTTTTTGCCTTTTTATTTATTGAAAACGATTTTCAATTGATATCTTTAAAAGACACTTTTAATAGTTAATAGTATACATTAAGTAAATTTGTTTATCATCATTCATTTCATCCTCTTCGTGTTCTGAATATGTATTTTACTTGAGTGTGAACATGAACGGTAATCAGTAGCTACCAACGAAACAGCACAGAACGTGCATTTGCTTCGGCATTGATTCTGATTAAAATCTCTTGAGTGCGCGACGAAATTCTAAACTTTGATTTTTTTTATAATTCAACTGTTTATTGTAGGTTTATAATATTTTAGTATGTTTTTTCAGAGTATGAATTTTCATAATTTTTTTCTAATTACAAAGCAACGGCTCGGTCGATCGTGGTGCTCACGTACACACGCGCACACACATAGTTTTCTCAAGTTTAGTCACATTTAATTCAGAATTACCTGGAACGAAGAAAACATAAAATTAGCAAATCAACTTTTTTGCAAAAACAAACTTCTCCTTCGGGAATTAAAAAAAACTGGTTCAACTAATGTATTACTTGCGTGAGCTAATGTCTTATATTTGATGTAATCATTTGATATTAAGAATACATCTTTATTAATTATAAAATTGCATTATTATGAAAATTGTGCATATATTTATTGACTTACCTTTTTAACAAAAAAACAGCAATGCATTTCTCGTCAACAGTTTCACCAAGAATTCTGAATCGACTTTAAAATTGAAAAACATTTCGAAGATATCAGTTGAGATCCCTGATGATTTAAGATTATCCTGCCTATTGCTTCATGATCGATTGTTAAAAAAAATCTTTTTTTTGACGATTTTGATAACACTTTTTTAACTTTCAAACGAGATTCTTTTCTACAAACTACAAGAAGTACTTTTATTATAAAAATGTGTTATCAACTAGTTAAGGTGAGGTGTCTTTATATTATTATATTTGAGTCATACTTTTCGTTATGTATTCTTATCAAACATCTTCAAATAGATTAAAATATTAAATACAATTACAATTACAATTCAGTATTTTGAATGTATTGTAAAATAAAAGTAAAAACTAGTGTTGTGCAAAAAGGCAAATTGCTGCAACTTTCCGTCCCGAGGAAAATTAAATGTTTTCAAATAGATTATTATAAATACTGTAACATTGTCTTATATTTATAAGAGTTGTATAAACTGAATTACAAAGTTAAAATTATTTATTTAACTTATATAAGTGAGCTTTTGAACTTTAGCCATTATTAAAATTAAAACTGAATTATTTTCGACATGCAAAAAAAAATTGAAATAATTTTTTTTCAAAAGCTTATGTACACAAGCAGAAAGTTTTTTGAGTCATTTGAATCGGATGCTTAATTCTCTCAAAAACTGTCATTTTTTGTACATTTAGCTCATAAATTTCCAAGCATTAGGATAAAATTAACATTAGATTTAGATTTATTATATATTTTATACTTAAACTAAAAGTCAAATAATTGATCATCGACTACTTTATTATTCCTGTAACAACGGTCATAAATTTTATTCGAATTAAATAAATTAGCTATTATAATTAATTTTATTTATTGAAGTGCATTTTGAACAATAACCTCAAAATTCATTATATTTTGGATATTAACAATTCTCGAATTATTCATTATGTATAATGAAAATTTTATATTTAATTCTGTTATTAATGCACAGTTTTAAAATATATGGATTATCATATAAATATAATGTCCTAGTTTATGAATTTATTTACATGATACAGATTAAATTCATGGTTAATTTATTATATAACAGGGACCCGAATCGATTTAATTATTTCTGAGTACGGAATGTATTTTATGTTAAGTGAGCAAATATAATTTACTATCTTCACATATTTAACTTTGTGTGGGGTGATAATTGAAAACTCAACAATGAAATTTTTTGTATATCTTTTTCGTTCGGAGGACTTTGAATAATTTGTCATATCTTATAGAAAATGAATATATGTGCGAACACACAGCGATTCGGATGATTCAAACAACATTCGATTATTATTGACAAGGAAACGTGCTGATCAGTTATTGGCAAGGGCAGGTGCAGCCGTTTCGGAGATACGGATCCAAAAGTGCAAAAATATCAGTTATTGAGTGAACGGAGTATCCAATTTATTACATCATACCAATAAGAATGATTCAAAAATTACATATTTAAAATAACTAATTTTAATATTGAAATTCAGTTTCAAAATATTTATATATTAAAAATAAGATCTATGAGATAAGGTCCTCCAGCAATTTTTTGTGAAAAATTATGTCACAACAAGTAACACATATCAAACAAACAACTATCTGATTATTTTCAGTACAACTTCCAGCTACCTAATCATTGTAGAAACAAGCTTTTTTGCTGGATTTCAAAAATTTGTAACCTGGTTCTTTTACCCCATTGGCGCGGTAAATTGGGACGGCCAGGGGGCAAACAGGTCTAATATTATTCTTGTTTTAAAGGGGTTTTGCAAAATAGTAGCTACATTATTTAAGCAATGCAAGTTATAAATTTCGTAAGTATATTTTTCACAGAGATATTTCGATCTTTGATCTGATATTTTGTCAGAAATAATCATCATCAGAGTTGGAATAACTATTTATTTAATTTATCTCATGTAAAATTGCTTTATACTCTTTTTTACCCCACCCAGATTTAAGCATTTATAAAGGTTATATGTACAAAAAGTTTGAATCTAACATAAAATTACCAATATATTTTATAAAATATCGTATTCTAAAAAATATGTTAAGGTGTCGTAAACTAATCCACCAAATAAACTAATAACTAAAAAAAATACTCTTGTTGCAGATTTTCAAACTTTGCCATTTCTCTGCCGATAAGGTCATAAAAATAAAGGTGATGGCTGATTACACATCTTTTTTCCCTACTGTCAAATATTTTTGTTGAAGAAATCTTAATTTTACTAGTTTTTGAGATATTGGTAATGGATCTTTTTACCGGAAGACCTTTAAGCTACGCTCTAACCCATTGTCTAAGAATATTGGATAAGAGAATTCAGTTTATTTTACAAAATTCAAAAATGTTATTACTACATTTATCATCTTTCGTAATGGAAGCCTAAGGTAGTAATAAATATGTATTAAACTAAAATCGGATTAAATTCAATTAAATATTACTATTAGATTAATGTCATATGATACAAATCAGAAAGAATTATCAAGTTAACAGTATAAAATGTTATTTGCATTGTTAAATCATAATTCATCTTGTAAAAGTAAAAGGTTGTTCGGAAAGTCACTACGTTTCTTATATTTTTTTAAACCTAATGTCGCACTCAAGTCCTATAATTATTATATGATTTGAAAGCTTATATTTTAAGGTTTGTGTGTAAAAAAACTCTAATCAATTTCACGCAGTAGACTTTGAATTCGGAAAAATTAAGCAGCATTTTTGACGTATTTTACTCTTTTGCTATAGAGAAGGTAAATATACTGTTCAAGGCAAAATGAAATTGACCGATGTGTACGTAGTTGATGCAAACCGGCGAATACAATACATGAGATACCTAATACAATACATGGGCTTCCATTTAGTAAAAAAAATTCTAATTTAACAGTTCATGACTACTCAAAAGGTCTGGGATTTTCCTAGAAAATCAATGTATGGTTCTCATAGAAAGAAACGTGCGTCGTCGCACTCGCGTCCGCGATTCGATTTTGAAAAGTCCTGAAAATTATCAGGTTTCGAAACGAATTGTCACTAAGAATGTCAAATGGGGTTGTGAAAAATACAATCCAGGCAATTTCCCATGAAACAAAATGAAAGAACCTGCTCGAAACAGTTGCAAAGCTGAAATTCGCCAGAAAAAGGTGATAGTACCTTTGGTGAGATTTTAAAGAAGTTGTTTGTTTTTCAGTTTTTCCAGGATAATATAACGGTTAATTCGGATGTTTCATGTCATGAGCTGGATGAAATAACTAGTGTACTTCAATAAAAAAAAGTTAGTATTGCACCAAGACGACGCGAGACCTCGCTTAAGTTTGGTTAATCGCCAAGAGCTCTGCCATCATCGAACCATTACTTGTTCCGGTCACTAAAAAAATTTTTAGGCTGTAAAACCAAATGAGTAGGTCAAAAGCATTTTGATCAATTTTTTGACATAAAGACCAAAAAATTTATGATCTTGGAATTATATTAATATCAGAAATATGGCAAAAGATGTTTGATCCAAACAGCCAATACTTTTGTTAAAGTATTTGTTTATTGTACGAAAATTACGTGCTAAAATATCTATAAAAAACGAAGTTACTTTCCGAACAATCCATAATATTTCTACATTTCTGGAAGTTCGTACAACTTCCTTCGAGCTAAAAGGGTATTTAAAAGGGCCTTTAAATCGTTTAAACAACTTGACATTTTAGAATATATTTTGTTTATTTTATAAAAAAAAAACTGATTAAAATAGCTGCTTCTCCAGGATCAGTATTTTCGTCAATCACAGATAACCAGTTGAAGTGCAATAAACTCATTTCACAATCCTCACAAATGAACACAATCAATATTAAATTGTAGCGATTATAATTGATCATTCTACCCTCTGCTGTCATTTAAGAGTTCCTTTTTCGAGTGTCGCCATTACTATCGTTATTGTTTTAATTATTATTTTTATTATGAATATTACGAAAACAATTCCGTTGCTTTTATTTCCCGGAGCGTCTTTCGGAATGCCCTAGAGAACATTTATAATCGGGTTGCTCTTCCTTATGTAATTAAGCTGTAATATTCTCCCGTTTTATGTTCTCATTAATTACAAGCAGATTTTTTGTCTTTGCCAGTAACAGTATTTTGAAATTTTCTGAGCAAACAACTAGAAGGGTTTGGGGATTTAGTTATATAATTTTATTTTAAAATTTTTTATCATTTCGTATCTTGGATGAAGGAAGACATTGTTTGTAAATTTTGGTCAAATAATTAACTTATTTGTAAATTAAACCAATGATTAGTGATGGAAAGTTATAATATAAATAACTAATAATGTCAGTATTTTGTTTCTTTGTCACTTAATAACCATGATATCTATCGCCAAAAAAATTTTTTATCAAAATCGTCAATTTTTTTCAAGAGTTATCCTCGAATATTTCGTTACTGTACTGGAAGTTCCAGCAATTTTCCTGAAGGCACGATGCCATGCATCGCTAGTGTATATTTTATTGATATTTAGATATTCAGATGTGTAGATCTATATATATATATTCATTTGGAAATGGATACGCAGCTGGCCAACTAGCACAGAGCTTCTTAAACTTTTTTATATAGCGACCCTCTTCAAGATTAGGAAATTTTAAACGACCCCCTCTTTCATATAATGAAATATATATTACCCGTAGATGTAGATGTAATATCGCACGTTTTTACAATGTAAATAAAATAAGGATTAAAGAATACGTACCCCTTAATTTCACATATATATAATTGAAAACATTGACGGGATATCAGTCGTAATAAAACACAATAAATAGAATGACATAAAAATTTTATAAGAAAATATAAAACTGTATCTATTTTACAATTTTTTTTAACACAAACATATTATTAACATTAAACAATATTAATGTGACGGATTTGAATGTTTATTTAGATCGTAATAAATTTTCAACGTTTATTTGGTATTTTGTTTTTAAGTAAGTTAATGTGGAAAAGGCTGATTCACATAAATGTGTTGTACAAAATGGCTATAATTTGTTCATTGTCATTTCCGATAGTAAGGGATATTCTGATTTGATTTCTATCCAAAATTCATGCACAGGCACTTTAGAAAATCTGATTTGCAAAGTAGTATCACTTGTTAATTCGGCAAATTCTTCTTGTGCTTTTAAGTTTAAAATATTAATTTCTTCCATTTCAATTGAAAATGGATTGCAAATCCATTGTGTATCGATATCATTAGCAAAATACCTATGCATGTAAACTTCTGTATTTATATTTGTATGTAGTGTGTATACTAATTTTAAAATTTTATTTATAATGATTGAAAAGTATCAGATTTCTGCGGCCTCCTTTAAGTAGTCCTGCGACCCCCCTGTGGGTGGCAACCCACAGTTTAAGAAGCCCTGAACTAGCAGAAGTGGGTATCAAACCTGTAGTGGCAATGCCAAAGATGTTACCACTGAACTACCGCAAGCTCACTCTATAAAATAAAATAAAATATCAGAAAAAAGAACTAACCATCGCTTCTCTATTAAGAGCCTACTAGAATCTTTATTGCATTCTTGAACCGCAGTTCTCATAGAATATTATATTACGATTGTAATAAAATTTTTGTTTGATATTTTTTCAAAGCTTTAATGAACGATTTTCATGCATACTTTTTAGCTCGAATCTGATGTTTGATCGTTAGTATCTGCCTATAAAACATTCAGGACACTTTTTGTCTCTCTGAATTCCTGATCCTCTTTTATGTAGCCTCGTGCTATTAAAATCGTGTGAATCGGTGTGAGATGGGTGGCTAATTAAGGCTTGTGGGGGTCCTGTTCATTAAACGATATAATGGGGCTAACGCGCTGAAAAAATTAATAGAAGTAATAATACATGGGCTAGTCGCTTTATCTCTTAAATTATTTTTAACTAATATTTATTTCGAAGATAAATACTCTTTAATAAAGGATGCTTTAGTTTGATTATTATTAAAAGGCTCGGTACATTTTCACACAATGAACAATATTTGAAATACTTAAACAAAAAGTGCATCTGATGTCTAACAAAATCTGTCTAGTTGTAAGTGTTATTTTGCCCAGTGGCGGATCCAGCTTTGGCGCCAGGGCGCCATATAAGATAGAGCGGGGCTTAAAGATCCGCGGATAAAAAGGTCCACCACCAGCATCTCAGAAACAAGTAAAGTTAAGAATTTCTTAACGATAATATTTGTATGTAGAGGGAATAAATGTACAATCAGCCAGCAACTTGATTCTTACAACGTCTTAAATAGCATTTTTACAAAAGATAAATTAAATAAATAATTATTCCAACTCTGCTGATGAATATTTTGGACAAGATATCAAATCAAGGTTATATACAGAGTTATATCTGTAAAAAATATATCTATAAAATTTATATTTTGCACTGGTTGAATAATGTAATGAATAATCGTTCCTTAAATCTTTAAGTTGTTTGTCCTCTCGTCGTCCGATTTCACCCCGCCTATAAAGTAAGAAAGACCAAGTGACAAATTTTGAAAAACAGCAAAAAAACACGTCGTCTAATCTAATAAATTTTCACATTTTGACTACAAGGAACAAATCATGAAAATTCTAGTTTTTATAGTATTTATTCATAGACATTTTGACTGCTTATTTTTATTCTTAGAATGTTTAATTACGGTAAGGGAAGTTCCAGCAATTTACCTTAAGGCACAATTCCTGCACCCCATTAGTTCTACTAGTATAACGTGGAAGTATGACTCGGCGAATCTATGAAGCAAGTGGCAGAGAAAATGTAGCATACGAATGCGAGGTACAATAAAATAATATTTGAATTTAAAAAAAAATTCAAGACATTTAATTTTGTGTGTTTAATGCATCTATGCAAAGTGACAGCAATTTAATCTGCTGTCACTTTGTGAGAAAACATCTTGCAGTATAGTGCAATGTTTTATTTTTCATACAATAATTGTAAATTACTTGATATCAAATTATTATAAATACTTGATATCAAATAATTTGTCTATAATGTTACATTTTAGCAACTTTCAAAATAAACTTTTTTTTCTTGCAGATAAGAAAAATCGTAAGATGCATTCTGGCAGTCTAAGAGCAAAGTCAGTGTAATATTCCCATGGTGTCGTTGTAAAGGATTCGTGCTAATTACGCAAATTGGCAGATAAAAGTGAAGTGGTGTGTCCGTGGGGTTTGCAAATGAACAAAATATAAGGTACTTTTAAGAAATCAGTCGATTGCATTCATCAACAATGAATATATACCACATTATACCATATGTTTCACATATGCTGTATACTATGTAATGTATAGCAATTTATTAAATATTTATTGTTTATTGCATTCATCAACAATGAATATATACCACATTATACCATATGTTTCACATATGCTGTATACTATGTAATGTATAGCAATTTATTAAATATTTATTGTTTATTATCAACCTTTGCTTATTATTTAAGATTTTGCTTCTCGTGTAATAGGTTGATTTAAATATTATTGACTCTGTTTGTTGTTTAAAGAACTTAAAGGTGATGAATTCCGCTCAGGCTTTGCTGCTGATGATAATGCTTTTCCATGATGATGAACTTCTTGTGGACTTTGCTGCTGCTGATAATGAACACGTTGCTGCTATAATATATACGGTAAAAAGCAATAGTCTTTGAATATGTGATAGATAAATTTTTTCCCAAATTTTTTTTTTCAAAATAAGATTTGAATATATACGGTAAAAAGCAAAGTGTATTATTATGGTTTAAAAAACATTTGTTTTCTTTTGATAGGGATATGTTTTGGAGCTACGGAGCAAATCCACTTTTTGAAAGACGTAGCATCCGAATTGAATGAAAAACATTCAATTCGTAATGACGGAGAGAAGTGGTGACTAGTTTTTGGCAAAGGCAAGTCCACCCGTTTTAGAAATACTGAGCTAAATGTTAAAAAATGGCAGTTTTTGAAAGAACTATGCCATACACTAATAGTTATTTTTAATATTGTTCTCTTATTATATTTTTTCTATTGTTATTTATTGTTTTTATTGCACTTTCTTGTTTTTGTATTATTTGTATTATTCGCAAATTTTATTTATTTTATCCATTAATTTCATCATCATTATTTGCTTTTAATTTTATATTAAATTATCATAGGATATCATTTCAATGGAAATACTGTTCTTTACTTTGTATTATATTTTATGCCTAATTCTTATCTATTGTTGCTAGATGTTATCTAGCAGTTGTAACTGATATTGAAGTAAAAAAAAAAGAAAATGCGGTGTTTTTCATGAATAACTAACTTTTTTTTTCAGATCCAGTTGCAAATTTATACTTAAACAAGCGTTCATTGTTTTGTCTACATCACAAAAAATATATTACTATGACGCTTGTTTCATTCTGCTCTGTATATTCACTCACTTCAAACATGTCAAAATTATTAACAATTTTCACTCACTTCAATATTTTTTTCTCAATTTTGAAATTAATATATATATATATATATATATATATATATTATTTATTTATTTATTTATTTATTTATTTATTTATTTATTGTTTAGTTGTTAGTGAAAATGTGCATTTTAACAAGCTATTTGTTCTTTTTATTTTTTGAACTTCTAATCGTTATTTGTCATTTCTTCTAAATTTGATATTTAATAGTCAATACGCCTACGCTTTTCTCTCCTTCGTAAGTATAAAAAGTTTCATATTTATAACATGTCTGTCACCACTAATATGTTGATTTTTGTAATACTGACACTCAATAAATTTAATTACTTGTCTATATATCTTATTTATTTAAAAATTATTGAATTTATATTTTTTTTCAGATAAATACGGGGTCAAACAGTCGAACCTCGAATTGTTATTTTGGCCTGAACCGTATCTTTACAACCTCGGCCACTCGCTCACTCGAAACTGCATATTTTCAGGAAACATATATCTTTCATTTAAAAATAAGACTATATTTTTACAAATAGATAACTTTTCTGTATAGCCAGTTGGCCGAGATCGTTAAGTTACCGTTACGGTTGCTCGCTGTTTCTCGGTTCAAATCCCGAAAAAGTTTCAAAAATCAATTCTTTAGTTTTACATAATTATCAAATATTAGTTCAAAATATTAAATTCAGATAGCGCATTTCGACCTTGACACTTAGAATATTTCTAATGCTTTATTCAAATTCACTATAAATACAGTATGAGAATATAGAAACAACATTTGTCATTAAAAATTCGAATAGCTGAGTGGTTAAGGTGACCGCGTACTCGGTGATATAACTCATGTGGCAGAAGGTGAGGAGGATCGAACCTAGCTGAAGGTGACGAAGAACAACTCTGAAGCAGAAAAAATGGAGCAGTGCTGGTGGCTGGCTGTTGGCAGGCGCGGAGGTCTTGAAACGAATATGGCAAGTGGTCACCTGAGTTTCGTGATGCTAGAGGTTACACATAGAGAGACGCATGACGGACGATGCATGCCGAACCCAAAACTGTACCCAAAAACCACAATATGCATAAAAAATAACACCAAAACAAGCGAAAAAAAGAAAAAAGTAAAATCTTCAACGGTTTTCAATTTTTGAGAATTTTGTAAAACATGCACTACATATACTAGTAAAAATATTTTATTTATTACGGTGTGTGTTTGTAGAGCTCTGCAGGACGTACTGCTTGCACTGGACTGATACAATTTTGATAAAATAGTTTTGGATATATTTCTCATAAAATTGCATGATTGAATTATCAAATTTGGTTTTCAACTATTTTTGAAAAAATTTTAAAATATGCACTACAGATTCTAGTAAAAGTATTTCATTTATTATAGGAAATTATTATTATTAATGTGTATATTTCATCAGACAATCCATTGCGTACAATTAGATATATTATCTTTTAAACTTTAATTAACCTTTCTATAATCTTTGATAAGGGTTTTGTTAAACAAATTATTTCAAAGTTCAAATTACAAATTTCAAAATTCGCGCGCTAAAAAATTCACAACTTCACTTCAGTTCAACCTCATTCTGCATTATGCCGCCATCTTGGACAGCCATTTGCGTTTCATGACGTCTGTGCAAATTTTGTGCTGGCTAATTAATTTACGAGTTTTAATTAAAATCCTAATTAGATTGTACTAATTTATACAGTAAATTGTTCATTAAACCCATTAGCTTAATTTGAGGCATAAGTATATACTGATTAAGCCTTAAAAGTGATAAAAAACGGATTTGTTGCAGACCTCGAGCCCTTAACCTCAAAGTGATTAATAATTATATTTTTACAGGATTTTTGATACTAATCATTGTAATAATGAAATATTTACGCTTACAGTGATTCCAATGTATCCTTTTTCATATTGATATATGAAACTGTTAAATTCCTACAATGTGTGTTACTTGCAAGGGCTCGAGTGCTTCAGCAAATTATAATAAAACAGTGTGATGTTCAATGTGCAATGTGCAAAGACTCTTGTAAAGACAACTATTTGATAAATTATAGTATATCAGTATAAGTTGGGTCGAGTGATTAAGTGAGTGGTATCCAGCTTCGAAGATACAGCCAGTCGAGCAGAGGTTTTCTTCAAAGTAAGTCCTAAATTATTTCTTATGCAAAGCAAGTTGTTGAATACTTTACTAGAATTATGTATAGGCTTTTCATATACAATTTTATGTATTATTAAGGTGACCCGGTAAATACTTGTCTCAATTCAGGTTTTTGTCTCAGGTTTTTATACGGTTCTTATTTGCAATATTCGTATTAAATATAGTTTAATCAGAATTACTTTTATAAAATTTGAACAAAAATGGTTACTGAGTTTAATAAGGAATCAAATTGGAGCAAATGGAATTAGTTCATTCTATGGGGGACAAACATCGTGATGCATATTTTTATTATTATTATTATATATATATATATATATATATATATATATATATATATATATATATATATATTAGGGTGGTCCTTAAAATGATCATTTTCGAATTTCCTTGCTCCCAGGGGCTCAAATTGTTCCAAATAGATAAAAAACAATTCTCTGAAAGTTTTAGCTCTTAATATTAACGTTTAGATAGAGCGCAATTCAATCAAAGTTTTGTATGGAAATAGCATGGAAAAATTTTCAAAAATTTTAAAAATGTTTTTCAGATGCAATTTAGCGAACAAATGAACGAATAAAACTCATTCATTTGTCGCTAAGTTATACCTAAAACATTTTTTTTTAATTTTCAAAAAATTTTCCATGCACTTTCCATACAAACTCTGATTGAATTGCGCTCTATCTAAACGTTAATATTAGGAGCTAAAATTTTCAGAGAAATGTTTTTTATCAATTTGGAATCATTTAAGCCCCTGGGAGCAATCCACTAAATAATTTTTGATATATATATATATAAGTTTCAGTTATAATAAGTTTTACCCAGGATTTAAAATATAAAAATATGGTTACCTTATTTTATAATTTATTAAATTTATAAGATATTTATAAGATATATTAAAAGTCTGTACATGTTTTAGCGAAATATATAATGACTTGTTAATAATTTAATTGCTACACATACATCTGCTAAAATGTCGTTTAGCTTCTGACCAATTAAATAATAGTTAATAATCATTTGTTTTTTAACTTCCCGAAAGAGAAGTTTATGTTTTCATCAAAAAATCCGATTCGCTAATTTGGAAAAAGTATGTGTGTGTGTGTATGTGTGTGTGTGTGCGTGTATGTGAACAGATTTTTTGTCGTAAATCGACGTTTTCTCACAAACGGTTGGGCCGATTTCAAAAATTTAAAAGCCATTCGATGTATTTCGATGAGGACTAGCGTTTCTGAGTTTTGTGCGACGACCGGCCGAGCCGTTTCTTTGTAAATCGCAGAAAAGCGAAAAAAATTTCGTCCACGTTTTAGCCCGCAATTCTTAATCGATTTTGAAAATTAAAAAACCGTTCAAAAGATATTGGTTGGGAATCGTGCTGATTAGTTTTTGGTAAAGATCGGCCGGGCAAAAAAATTTCGGCCGGGTAAAAAAATTTCGACGATTTTTATTATTATTTTTTTGACGGTAGATACCATAGTCTTCTAGATCATACTAAAATATTACAGCCCTTCGACAACTCGTTTAGCTTTAAAAATTCATCAAAGTTTGCAAAAATTAGTATCGTTTTTTTTGGCATTTGTCAAAATTAGACCTTTGATCGACGTTTTCTCAAAAACGTCTGAACCGATTTCAGAAATTTAAAAGCCATTTGATGTATCTCAAAGAAGACTATTGTTTGTCAGTTATGTGAGACGATCTGCCAAACCGTTTCTTTGTAATTTGAAAAAAAGTGTTAAACTTTTCGTCCACATTTAAGCTTAAACTACCGAATCGACTTTAAAAAATCAAAAACTGCTCGTAAGATATTAGTTGGGATTGATGCTGATTAGTTTTAGGTGAAAATCTACCCAGCCGTTTTCTTGTAATTAACTGTTGAAAAAAAAAATTAAGCCGATTTTTATGGAACTTTTTTTGGCGATATATATCACGGTCTTATACAACTTGTTGAAATATCACGGCCTTATGACAATTAGTTTAATTTTAAAAATTAATCAAAGATTAAGAAAATGAGTAATTTTTTTGACGTTTGTTAAAATTAAAATTAGACGATTTACTTGGTATAACGATAGAGTACTTGGTTTTAATGAACATAGTAAACCATTAAAGTCCTATGGAAACTGGTTCAATCATAAAAACTGGTGATTTTTGAAAATTTGCTATTAGAAAATACTCCGAGTCAAAGTTTTCGTTCGTTTTCAATCATGTGTAATAAATCCACTCGGAATACTTCTAATCACTCATCAATTAAATTATTTTTTATTGATTAAGTCGATTAATTACACATATCGGAAAGTTCATGTAACTTGCCTCAAGGCTAAATACCAAACCAACTAGTTAATTAATTATTGACTTGCAATAAGATAAGTTTCCAGAAATTTTCAAAAAATATTAAAGCTTTCAAAAATTTTAATTTGTTGTGCGAGAAGTTTCAGCAATTTTCAACATTATCAGTTTTTTTTTAAATTTACTCACTGGATGGCAAAAGGTTATTGACAATGATGGGGAATACATCATTGATTAAAAATAAAGACTCGTTAAAAATGTATGTGTTTGTAGTTTAGCGTAAGAAAACGACATTACTTTCCGGTCCCCCTAATATATATATATATATATATATATATATATATTAAATTGTTGGACACTTAATATTTTTATTATAAATGAAGTAGCAAAGATGTATGTGTACAATTTGTTCTACAGTATCACTTGCAATCTTGTTTTGTTAAAGAATTACCAATGATTCATTATTAATTAATGAATCAATTACTGATGATAAACAAAAAAAGAGTGCGCGTAAATTACACACGCGATTGAAGTAAAATTTTTTTGCAACTGTACAAGATGGCATTTAAGTAAAAATAAAAGCGTACTTCAAATATGACATGATCGGTTTGTCATTGTAATTAGTATTTAGGACTTGGACCTTCATTAGAGAAATGAAGTAATTGCTGATTATTAAATTCTATAATATTCGTTCACACAGTGGATTATGTTAAACAACGCCTAAAGAATTATTGTTTTCACAATTTCACTCATTATGTAATAATTATGTTTCAAAAACTTTATGTAATTAAATTTAACATACCTTCATTGACTGCTTGTATTTTTCTTTACTTTTTCGTTAGCGATATAATCTCATTCTTTGAGCAGTTGTAATATCTGTCTTGTCTGAAAAAATAATTTACATTTTAGTGACCTCAAAAATATATAGTAACCACGAATAATACAAATTGCTTCAATAAACTTAGGTTCTTTACACGGCACAGATTTTTCATTTGTTTTATTATTTTCACTATACAATCAAAGCAATCATACTCACGCGACACGACGACCAATCACAATCGACCCGTATAGAAATGATAATTGACAAATGGCACTCGACTCGGCTGTAACGATTTTTCCGTTGCATTTGTACGGATTAACTCCCTAGTCGTACCTAAAGAAGTTTTACTTTAAAATTGAAGATATTAAAAGCTGTTTAATTATTAAATTTGCAAGTGTTACTCGAGAACTACTTGAAAGTTTTTAATCTTAAGGAAAAGTTTGATGCATTTTTATATTTGTTTAAGGAATTATTACATTCTATTTGTTATTGATAAAGGAAATACTTTGTTTTTAAATTTATTAAAGGAAATATGTAATTTTATTAAAAATTGAAATTATTTCTGCAAATACAGTCAAACGTTTTCCTCATGACCATCAATGCATGCATATTTTTTATATTTAATGGTTATAAATGTTGTTTATATTTTAATGGTTATGAATGTTGATCAAAATATTTAACGTTAATTATAACGTTAAAATAATTGTAATGTATACATTATAAAGAAAATTGCATCATAAAGGGATAAAAAATTACACAATTTTAGTAATACAATCATTTTATTTTGAAAATTTGCTGAATATATACAGTAAAAGCATTCTATTCATTTTCCAAAGTTTTGTCGAAAGTTATGTTATTAACAATTTGACATAAATTTAGTTTTTTACTTTAAAATTTTACTTTAAAAAATAATTCAATTTTCATCAAAAGTTGCCTAGCCTTATCTCTTTGAAAATTTAACTTTTGAAAAATTGAAAAATATTTAATCATTAATAAAATTTCACTGATATACCACTACACATTTTTCTACATTCTACAAGTTAATTAGTTAGTTTTTATACTAAAAATTTTCTTATCGAAAAACAACGTTTGCCGGGCCAGCTAGTATATATAAATATTCCTTTAGTTTTTTTTATATTATAAAACTTACTTTTCAATCATTATTGGGGCAATTCTGCCTTATAACATAGCGTTGTCATGGCAATGCTATCTTATGCTTGTTCATTGGTAGTGAAAACTGTGAAAATGCCTATCAATTTGCTGTGCGATCAGGCGTATTTTAAATATAAACTAGTGGTGTATGGCATCTTGCCTTAAGTCAAATTGCTGCAACTTCTCGTACCAAAAATTAAATTTTAAAAAAATATTAGATATGTTTTAAACTTTGAAAAAATTATAATTTTGAGAAATTTTAAATTAAAAAATTGATTATACGAAAATGTTTTAATGATACTTTAAAAAACAGTTTACTTTTAATAAGGGTTTTAAATCCTAACACCTTTTTTTAATTTTGAAGTCAATTTTCTTTATTAACTTCCCGTAGGGTAAGTTATTGTAATCGTTCAAAAAAACTTCAGAAAAAATTGATCTGTTTGGGTGTATGTATGGATACAATTTTTCGTCCATGTTTTCGGGCGCACGGATCAACCAATTTGAATTGTTCATAAAACATTCGATTTCTATTGATAGGGATATGTGATGATTAGTTTTTGGCAAAGGCAGCTCCAGTCGTTTCGGAGATACCGAGTTAAATGTGTAAAAAATGGAAGTTTTTGAGAGAACTAAGCATCCAATTTGAATGATTCAAAAAACTTTCTGTTTGTGTTGACGAGACGATTACTTTTGGAAAAAAAATTTATTTTAATTTTTTTTTTAATTTAAAAAAAAGAAACATATTTTTTGCATATCGAAAACATCCGAATTTTACTTAAAATCTAAAGTTCTCTTCACTTATATCTTTCAAATAAATAATTCTAACTTTGCACTTCAGTTTATATAATTCTTATAAATATCAGACAATGTCCTTCATTTTAAATTCGATTGATTAAATTTTGTTTATTTACTTATCTGTAAACATAATTAAGTTACTGTATTTATAATAATAATCTATATAAAAACATTCAATATTTCTCGAATATTCGTATTCTATTACGGTACGGGAAGTTCCAACAATTTGCCTTAAGGCACAATGCCATGCGCCCCACTAGTTCCTTAATTGTTTATATGTAAACTACGCCTGATCGCACAGCAAATAGATAGGCAGTTTCACTACCAATAAAAAAGTATAAGATAACGTTGCTATGACAACGCTATGTTAAAAGGCAGATAATGCCTCATATATTTTGAATCGAATCAAATTGAATTATTTGTAGAATAAGCTTTTTACTGTGTTATTTATTCCTTTTTTTTGTTTTGATCAATATTTATAATCAATTTTAATTTGTTTAATTGATATGTTGAGCTAATGAAATAATTTTGTTAATTTTCAAACTTTAACTATACTAAAATATTAATCAATCTTTTACAAGGTCGAAGAGCGCCACCTGATTTCAATTTTTTAAAACTAGATTTTGATCCATTTTTTAAGTGAATGCTCAACATATTGATTAATCGTGTTGTTTTTTTAAATAAAAAAGTGTTCTATAGTCAAACTTGTATTAACTCGATTAATTAATTAATCATACATCATATCTTTTTTTTATTTCTAATACATTAAAATTAGTGATGTGCTGGTACGAATGTTTTTTAATCAATTCGAATCATAATAAAAGACAAAAAGCTAAATAGATTTATTAAATTTGATTTAAATTTAATTCATTTTAAAAATTGTAAACTAGACTTGATAAAGTAAAGTATAAATTGCTATCAAATTAAATATATTATTAATATTATACAAAGATTTAATAGTTATTTTTTGTATAATTATGAAAGCATTTAAACAAAAAACGCTTTTGAAATTTTCACAAAGACATTTTTAAAGATTTTTTTAAACAAGTTTGCATGGGTGAAAAACCGAATTTAGACGGAAGGCTGAACGTAAATTTGTTCTAAAATTATTAATTAATTGAATTGAATGATTCGAATTGGCACTCACATTGGTACATGATGCACTTTTCTGAATGTTATATTATTCGAGCTAATAAAGTTTGATTGAAGTTTAAAATAATTGATTTGAATGAGTTCCAAACTAAATCATTTACAATGTTATTTTATTTACATGCACAAGTTTTTTTTTGTAAATAATTTGTTGTTTGTTTTATAATATTATATTCTAAGTTTTTTGTTAACATTTTATTGAGAAAATTAGGACTCATTCAAGTTAATTAATTGTAAAGGTTTCATGTTTTTGCATTAACAATTTATATCGAGTCATATAAACTATTTTGATTGGATTAAATAATTATTTGTTCGATTACTTTTTAATTTTTATCGAGTTGTATAAATTATTTAGTAATTATTCTTTCGATTAACTTTTATTATTGACTAAAACCTGTTCAATTACAACAGATAAGTCAATTATATTTTTTTTTTAAGTCCCAAAGCCAATATTTGTATGAAAAAAATTTAAACGAGAATTACATTTGAAACTTTCACAACGAGAAAATTTAACTATGACATTTTTTAAAGATTTTTTCAATAAAGTTTTTGAAGATGTCGTAAAGTTTTCTCGATGTGGTGATGTTAAAGTGGGCTTTGTTGAATTTTTTTTTATTCGAAAGTTGGTTTTGGGATTCCCTTGAAGGGAGCATTTAGTGTTTTAAAAAAGTTTCGATACTAAACCTGCATCTGGGACTTATAATAGTTTTTTTTGGTTGCAAAATCCTACTTTTTTCGTTTTTTTTGTGTTGTTTTTCACAGATTTTGTATTCACAAGTTTTTGTGTCTAGCAGAGTCCTAAGTGGCTGTCAATACGTCCATCAGTGATATCTGGCCTGGAACTTTCCACTGGAATTTTTTTGCCTCCGCCGGGATTAGAACCGTCTCGCCGGTGCCTCGAAGTTGATGCCCACCATGGTCCTAAGTGGCTGTCAATACGTCCATCAGTGACGTCTGGCCTGGAACTTTTTTGCCTCCGCCGGGATTAGAACCGCCTCGCCTCTGCCTCGAAGTTGATGCCCACCATGGTCGTCACGCTAACCATTGCTCCATCGGATTACTTGAAAAGATAAGTTTTTATGTACTGCATATCTTGTATGTATAATGAAATTTTTAAAAAATATTTTAAGTCGCCAGGTATGCCTGAAAGAGGATTTGAACTGCCTTTATTGATGCCTTGGTGTTTCTCGCATCTTGTCCGGCACTTTAACCACTACTCCATCGGGCTACTTGAAATACACATGATATTATGTGCCTTATATTTTATATATATAATAAAGTAAAAATGAAATAAAGTACCACTTTTCTTCGTTACACTTTTCTTCCTTCCTCTTCTCTACCACTTGCTCTACCCTTCTACTCTTCCACCTCCTCTCTTCCCTTCTGCTACCATCCTCCTCCTCTCCTTGTCTTCTCCTGTACAACCCCTCTTGTTCTATCTCTAACATCATCCTTGCCTTCCCCGATACCATCATGTGTGATGTACCACTTATTTATTATAGTCACGTGGTACACGCATTCGAGGTTTTCGCACGAAATTGCACTAAGTCCCAAGGCCGAAATGCGCCACCTCAATTTAATTTTCAGAACTAATTATTGATTGATTTGAAAAATTGTGGTGTCTATCTTCTCGGGTTCGAACTGAAACCCTAGTTGATGTCAAGAAGGTGTCTTAACGCTCTCGACTATTTGTTCGTCCGTTTATTTAAACACTAAATGGGAAAGACTTTTGTCCAAATAGGAAGATACCCTAAAAATACCACGCCAAATTTTTTCGTACTTCGTCTGGTATCGAACCGTCGAACCTCTGGTCGACAAGACTGTCACTTAACGCTCTTGGCCATTCGACTACTTTTTAAACACAAATTTTTAGGAAGCTCTTTTGTCTGAATCTGAAGAAAAAGGATTAAATTTTCACAATTGACAGTTGCAATCTCGTGTCACTTACGAGAAAGTAGTGTTTTTGGGTGCGACATGTACACACATCTTGTCGAACTAATATGTAATTATAAAAAACTTCTTCGATGTTCTTATGGTTTCGATCCTGCAAACACTGGGTTAGAAAGACGGTCACTAAACGCTCTCGGCCATTCAGCTCTTTGGTAACACTTATCCAAATTGGAAGATACTTCAAAAATTGCGTAGAACTAGAGATGACTTCGCATATTTTTTAATTTATGGAATTAGATTTTCTGTTGTGATTTTTTTTTTCCAAAATTGTTTTTCAATTTTTTTCCAAAATTTTTTTTTCATTTTTTTTTTTGTCAATGATTTTTCTTCATAAATGATCTACATTTTTACTCAATTCAATCTTGTTAAAAAAATCAAAGACTGATAGTCTATGGTTTTTCACTCACAAGGCAACCATCAGGTTTACTCTTCTGGGATTTTGATAAAACTTTAAGCGGTTTAATTATAAAAATTAATTAAAGTTGCGAAAAACGCTATATCTACGCGTGTCGAGTGGTTAGCGGTGCTGCCACGGTAACCGTCGCTAACATAAAATTTTCAGTAAAATTATTTTACAATTTTCGTTGCCATAGCAACCGTTGCTTGCATGGAATTTTCGATTAACATATGAACAACGATACGGATCTGACTAAGGGTGCGTTCGACTTGGACGCTTACGCGCTGTGAGCGCGCCGTGAGCGCGCTTTCATCGTTCGACTTGGCGCTGTGAGTGTCACATAAGTACGCTCGTAGCATCATCGTAGGATGCTCGTAGCACATATTTTGCGCTCACATATGCTCACGCCACAGAGGTAGGGCAGCGTGAGCGTGAGCGTCAGTTGTTTTTACTATCTGTCATTTCATTTATTTATTAATTGTCAAATTCTTTATAATCCCGTAAAAATGTATGTGTAATGTATATCACAATTATTTTTTAATATTAATATTAATATTGATTAATTTTAAATTTAATTAATTTTAAATAATTTTAAATTTTAATTTTAATATTACTATTAATTAAGCATAAGCTAACCAAATTTCATTTATTCATTAATTGTTAAATTCTTTATAATCCCGCAAAAATGCCAAGTTGTATAACACAATTATTTTTTAATATTAATATTAATTAATTTTAAATTTAATTAATTTTAAATAATTTTAAATTTTAATTTTAATATTAATATGAATTAAGCATAAGCAAACGAAATTTCATTTATTTATTAATTGTTAAATTCTTTATAATCCCGCTGAATGATTCAGAAAGTAATAAAATTTACACAATTACCGTTACCGCCAGTTGCCGCCATTTTGATGCTTATTGACGCTCACAGTATCCAAAACGAACGGAATTTAGTTATCGATTCTAAGCGCTTATCGGCCAAGTCGAACGCTAAGAATTCGTGCTTATAAGCGTGAGCGCTCACAGCGCGTAAGCGTCCAAGTCGAATGCACCCTAACATTTACCTTGCTATACTGCACGTCGTATTTTATTCATGAACTGAAAATTTCAAGCTAGCAACGGTTGCCATAGTAACTATGGCGACATCCATAAAATTTCTGTAATATTATTGCGATTTTCGTTGCCATGGTAACCGTTGCCTGGGGAATATACAGCCCGATACACTCCATGTATACACGATTGGCGTTACATCCATTTTAATTTACGAATTGATCAAAATATGGCAGCACGTTATGAGGAAACCTGAATAATTTCTTATATTAGAAATGAGAACAAAACATATGAAGTACAAAATATATTTTCAAATATTTAACAAACATATTTTTACATAAAAATTAAATTAAAATTAGTGGTGACATGTTATAAATGTAAAACTAATTATACTTACGAAGAAGAGGAAAGCGTAAGAGTATTGACAATCGAATATCAAATTTAGAAGGAATGACAAATAACGCTACAAATTTCAAAAAATAAAAAGAACAAATAACTTGTTAAAATGCACAACTTTACTAACAAAAAAAATCCTAAGATCATAAAATATATATATTGATATCAAAATTGAGAGAAAAATATTGAAGTGAGTGAAAAATATATATTTTTTGTGATGTAGACAATATAATAAACGCTTGTATAATATTAAATTAAAAGCAAATAATGATGATGAAATTAATGGATTAAATAAATAAAATTTGTGAATAATAGAAATAATATTAGAAAAACAAGAAAGTGCAATAAAACCAATAAATGACAATAAAAAATATAATAAGAGAACAATATTAAAAATAACTAGTAGTGTATGGCATATTTCTTTCAAAAACTGCCATTTTTTTCACATTTAGCTCAGTATCTCCAAAAGGGCTGGACTTGCTTTTGCCAAAAATTAATCACCACTTCTCCCCGTCATTACGAATTGAATGTTTTTTTGGATCATTCAAATCGGATGCTACGTTCTCTCAAAAAGTGGATTTGCTCCGTAGCTCCGAAACGGCTGGATCTGCCTTTACCAAAAACTAATCAGCACACCTCCCTATTAATAGAAAACAAATGTTTTTTACCATAATAATCACTTTGCTTTTTACCGTATATATATTCAAAATCCGTTTTTTGAAAAAAAATTTTTGGAAACAAATTTTGGGGAAAAATTTTGCGAAAAAAAATTTTGGGAAACAAAATTTGGGGGAAAAAAAATTGAGGAAGAAATTTTTGATAGAAGTCTTTTTGAGAAAAGGCTCTACAATTTGCTTTTACCGCATATATTCATATCACATATCCAAAGACTATACACTTTGATTTTTACCGTATATATTATAGCAGCAAGGTGTTCATTATCAACAGCAGAAAAGTCTACAAGAAGTTCATCATCATGGAAAAGCATTATCATCAGCAGCAAAGTCTGGAAGGAGTTCATCATCTCATAGAAAAGCATCATCAGCAGCAAAGCCTGAGCGGAATTCATCACCTTTAAGTTCTTTAAATAACAAACAGAGTCAATAGTTTTTAAATCAACACATTAAATGAGAAGCAAAATCTTAAATAATAAGCAAAGGTTGATAATAAATGATAAATATTTAATAAATTGCTATACATTAAATAGTATACAGCATATGTGAAACATATGGTATAATGTGATATATATTCATAGTCGATCAATGCAATCGACTTATTTCTTAAAAGTACCTCATATTTTGTTCATTTGCAATCCCCACGGACACATCACCTCACTTTTATCTGCCAATTTGCGTAATTAGCATATGTTGGACCTAAGCATTTCTTCCTAAGGTCATAACTAGAGATAAAATGCAAATCCATATTTAAACTAGTTGGTATTGGTATTTAGCCTTGAGGCTAGTTACATGAACTTCCCGATATGTGTAAATAATCGACTTAATCAATAAAAAATAAATTAATTTATGAGTGATTGAAAGTATTTCGAGTAGATTTATCACACATCATTGAAAACGAACGAACACTCCATCGTTATACCAAGTAAATCGTCTAACTTTAATTTTAGCAAAAGTCAAAAAATCTATTCATTTTCTCAAACTTCAATGAAATGTTTTACAAAGAAATGTTCCATACTTATATGCAGAATTAATTGATCAAAACGCGCGGCGAGCAGTGCTGTTGCTAGTCGTTGCAAATCAGAGACGACTTAAACGGGTGTTATATGAGCGCGAGCGTGTACTTGGTATTTTCTACTTTTGAATGTGTTCTACCACATGAAATAAAACAAACTTTTGCACACTAAAAGAAAATTGAATACTCTTTCTAATGATGCTAATTAGTCCAAACAACCGCACTACCCGAAAATTCAAAACAAATAATTATTTTCACTTTTTCATGCACTAACAAATAATTATTAAACAATATTTTTTATCAATAATATAGTACATACCGATGTGAATAGATTGGTTATTGGTTTGTCGATATCTTTCACAGTTGCGACAAAAAACGACTTTAAAAAAAAGGGGCCACTTTCACACATTTTCGACGATATCTCGGCCAAATGATGAGCTATAGATTTGAAATTTGGTATAACGGATTTTCTCAAAAATACCTATAAAATGGCATCAAAATAATTTAAATACCAGGGTGGGGCCAATTCTGTATGGAAACACGCCCACACCCTTTGTACTTACAATCGAGAACTCTATAAAATATCTGATAATCTGGTGCGCATATGTCTAATGATCATTTTTGACCGCCAAATGGCTTTACCTTTCACTTTTTTTATTGAATTTTTGAAATCACTAGAACTGCCTTCCCAATAATTTTATCAGTTTTTCATTTCGTCAATACAAATAAAATGTTATTTGAATCATTCAAATCGGGCTCCATTCTCTCAAAAACTGAATTACCATTTTTGGCACTTTTGCCCCGTATCTTAGAAACGTCTCCCCGTCAATATTGTTTTTGAATTAGACAAAAATTTATATCCAAACACACAGACACAGATAAAAATACTTTTTTTTAAGATATGCCAAAACTTGCAGCAGCCTTTGAAACGTAAAGATACGAGTACATAAAAAACCTCATTTTCGATTTTTTGCGATTACCCTAATAAGAAACCAAACACATTTATTTAAAAAAATGTCTTAATAATAACTCACGTTTTAAAATCACTTTTACATATTCCTTTATAACGTTGTTAAAATAAAATAAAACAATTTTTTTAATTCTGCGAACTTTTCATAACACCTCTGGTCATATCATATATCAATCACCTTAGAATTGTGTTTAATAAATCGTCGGTACAGCTAATAATATTATACATGATTAATCTGTACATTATTCCCTTGGTTCATTCTCGGATGAGATTTTTTGCTCAAATCTATAGTTACGATGGATTTAATTGAATTTGCCACGAATACCCCAGAGAAATAGATCTGTACAGTGCTCAGTAGAGTGTGAAGTGTATAGTGTACAGTGTACAATGTACGGTGCAAGTACGGCGGAGAGGACTGGACTTGTAATTTCCATTTACTGCTCTAAAGAAAGCCTTGGGCGGTTCGCAAACTTCCATTATTGCTTGGACAGTCCGACAGCTCCACTGAATATATTTGAATAGTACACGCATACACCAACACTATATATATATATATATATATATATATAGATATATTGTTAATACATTTATAAATCTTTGAAATTGATGTACTGTCCTTAAATATTAACAACATACATCTCAACATCAAACATCACAACAAATAACACATATCAAACGAACAACTATCTGACTATGTTCAGTAAAATTCCCACCTACTTCATCACAGAGATTTGTTCATTAGCTATTTATTATAAAATATTTGTAACCTGATTCCTACCTCATAGTCAGGGTAAATTGGGACGGCCTGAGGGCAAAAAAGTCCAATGTTTCATTTAAATTTTAAAGGAACTTTACAAAATAGTTGCATTGTTCAACTAATTGCATTTTTTACAGAGATTAGACTGAAATTTTCTTCGCAGAATTGTAATAACTATTCATATATGTTATCTCTTGTAAAATTGCTTTAATTAACTCAATTTACTTTTTAATTTGCGATAAAAGCTGCCAGGGTAAAATTTCAGTTGGTCTTTTTTACCCCGTCCATGTGTAAGCTTTTATAAAAGTTATATGAAAAACGATTGAGTCTAACATGAGTTAGCAATACTTCTCATAATATAATTAAATAACGTATCAGTTCACTTTAAATTATACTATCAACACTAACAACACCGTCATTTTGTATAAACAAAAAATGATAACTTTATTAGGTGTAAGTGGTATTTTGCCTTAAAGCATAAACTTTCCTATACCCATGTATATGGAAAATTGAATATATATTAACTTCCCGTAGAGTAAATTATAGTAATCGTTCAAAAATCGAAAATGTAAATGTTTGCATATCATTACCTTTCAAAGGTTTCTGAATATTTTGGCATAAATGGATATGTATATATGTATGTTTATGCATGTGTGGATACAATTTTTCGTCCACGCTTTTGAGAGCACGGATCAACCGATTTGAATGATCCAAAAGGCAATCAATTCCTTTTGATAGGAAAGTTTATTAGTTTTTATTGGCGGGAAGACGTGCTGATTAGTTTTTTCCAAAGCAGCTCCATCCGGTTTTGAAAATACGGCGCAAAAAGTGCAAAAAATTGCAGTTATTAAAAGCATTCATCATCCAAAACCATTTTGTTTGTATTGCCAGTAGGGTTTGTCGGTTTTCAAAAACCAGTTATAAAAACCGGTTTTTTGTAGAAAATTATGGAATTCGAAAACCGGTTTTTTAGTGAAAAAGTCGGTTTTCACTGTATAAATGGAAAATGACAAATATAGGCAAATATAAAAGATAGATGAAAGCGTTTTGATTCTTGAAATCATATCGGTTCAATAGCATTTGATATCTTATCAGTCTGCAATGATTCCCAGAAAGGTTTTGTATATATTTAGATTTTTATACCAGTGTATATATTAATTTAAATTAGTGCGACTTCTTGAAGAATCGCACTCAAACTTGAAAAAATAGAGTTTCAAACCCCAGAAGCCACAAATTAAAGAACAAAAAAGTTATATCAGACTTTAAAAACAATTAAGCATAATTTGGTCGCAAGTATAAGAGTATTTTCGCTTTCAGGAAATTTTTGAGTAAACAAAGGATATGTCTAAGTAGCAATTCGATAGACGTTCTCAACTTTTTGAAATCATATTTTATTAAACAAATAAACAATTAGAATGTTTAAAATTAATTATTTGCTCGGAACAGACAATACCCGAGTTTAGCTTAATTTTTAAAACTAAAATTGATTTTAACAAGTATGTATCATCAGGTATCTAATATTTTTTTATTTTTTTTTATTTAATGAATTTGTTTTTATTTAAAAATGTATTATTTTTTTATTCAAAAAATTTCCTTTCACTATCATGAAAATATTTTCATTCTTTTATGTGAAAATGATGCATGAAATAACAAATAAGTATTTTCAAAGTTATTCAATCAAGATAAACTATTATTTTTTATTTCTACTAATTAAAATTAAAATAATTTTGTTTACTATCTATAAAATTGAACAATAACTAAACTAAATTCAGTCAAATACTGTTCTAAATAGCACTAAATTTGCGGATAAATTACAGAATATCAGAACAAAAATGTATTTTGTATATAAAATTCAAAAACCGGTTAAAACCGGTTTTTAGTAAAATTAAAATTCGAAAACCGGTTTTCTGAAAGGACGGTTTTTGTATAAACCCTAATTGCCAGTGTGAAGAAATGATTAGTTTTGGGAGATGGCAATTTTTTTATAGCAATAATTCAAAAAAATGTTTTATTATTTCAAATTTTTTGAAATGATTCATATATATTTTATGTTAACTGCCCCTTTCACTTATATATCACATTTGCAATCTGTTATAATCGATCGTAAAAAAGCGTTAGCCGGGTCAAATAGTACATATTTATATCATATTATGATATATTTTTTAATAATCATTATATGATTCTAAATTAAATATTTTATTTTCACAATTTTTAAATTATTTATCATTTTCAAATAATTTGAATCTTTTGAATAGAATAAATTCTCTTAATAAAAGCGTAAACAAGTTTTTATTCCATTTGCTGGCTAGACGTGAGCTACTTATTAAACATGAATTCTATATTTTATTTCATTCATGAAAAAATCTTGTCTGTATCTGGCACAGTGTATAAATCATAGATACAGAAAATTGTCATGAGGTTTATATTATATATCTGATAATACATTCCGAATTATTTGTATGTTTATTATGCTTTGATGGTATTTGATATATATTAATTTGATTAATGGCAAGTAAATATAATGACAATCTATTAATTACGACAGATTACGATGTATGCAAAAATATATAACATATTCAAAGACCTATAAGTTGGTTAATTTAAATTTTACATGAGACTCCTATATAATGCTACTAAAGTTTTATTATTCAAAACCATTAGTAAGTTATAGGAGTTAATTGCAAAATATTATTGCAAACTGATTACGATTTATTTTACTAAAATATTTTTACAATAAGTTATTACAGACGCACAATTTGTAAATTGTATTTCACATAATATTTAATGATAAATGAATTAATTAGGTATTTGATTCTTGTGTGTAATATCTAGAAAAATTTGACTACAACTAGTTCAAGTTGTATTATTGGTGCATAGCATATTATGCTTCAAGGCAAATTGCTAGATCATCACGAACCGTAATTTAAACATTTTAAAGTCAGATTTTTGAAAAAAAAACTTATTCAAAAAATTTGTTTTTTTTGTATTTTGTTTTTGTTTTTTGGAAATTTAGAATTTTTTCAAAGCAACTGTTTCATAGGCAAAATATCAAAGCGCCATATTGCAGTCTTAAACATTATAAATGCTAGTACGGAAACCATAGAAATAAAAACAACATTTGCACTCATTAGAATCTCTTTAATCAATAGGAATCAAATATTTTCTGAATCATCAAAATCGGTAGATCAGTGTTCTCAAAATCGTCGAAGAAAAAATGTATCCGCACATACATAAAAACATACACGAATGAGATATGCCAAAATGTTCATTTTCGATTTTTTTTTGCAATTACATACTAAATTACTGTATTATTATTATAAGAATTAATTAAAGACCGTGAGCATAGTTTTAAATTGTCTAAAATGTTTTGAATTATTTTTGTGTTGTAATTGTTTTATTAAATTTTGGCTCGTTTTTCCAATATAAGTTAAATTACAATCTAGGCATATTATATCCTCATACCATGGATTATTAAATTTTCTGTTTTTAACACTTAGATTAGATTAGCAAATCTTAAGTATTTTTTACTCTTTAATTGTTTTAGGTTTTTTATTTTATTATATATATACATATATAATTATATATATATATATATATATATTATATAATATATATATATATTTATATAATATATATATATATATATATATATATAATGTGTCTGAAATTGGACCTCCTGTTTTTTCTCTAATAACAAATAACTCCCCTTTTGCAATTCAAGCTATTCAATTCCTCTCGAAACATCATAGAATTTACAAAATGAGCATAAATAAATCAGCCACGTTCCGAAGAAATATCAAAGAAGACTTAAGGCTTAAAACACCCACGTCTGTCACATCTTCGGGATTTCGATTTTACAACAAGACTTAATCCTCACTCAAACTCAAACTCTATGCACAGATAAATACACAGCATCCTCTTTAGACCGCTGAAATCTGTCAAAATACTAAGGCAAATAATTTATATAAAGACAACGATGCCTTCTAATCGATGTGTTTTCTTATATTCTTAAGAACTTGAAGGGTTCAGGTTTAATGTCGTCCTTTTTTGTGCCCCAAAATTAAGAGCGCAATGTATTATAATGTATTTCGGAAGTAAGTGTTTATCACAAACTGACTATATTACCTTATTAATTTGTTTTACCAGTTAAATAATAATACTTAATGTGTGTGTCCAAATAGAAAAACATCGTAAAAAAGTCCACCACATTTATCTCAAAAACAAGAAAATTATAAAAAAATTTAACAATACTATCATTAAACATTTATATACAGCCATCACCTTAATTATGACGATGTCGCTATCAGAAGATAAGCGTCCATGTATCAATAACAAAAGTATTTTTTTCGTAATACCCAACGATATTTTTTATGTATATGTTATTAAACTGTTATGAAAAGATGTATTGTAATTTTCAAGTTATATTAAACAATTTTTTTATATTGTATATTTGCACACGCCCCGCAGGAGGACAAGTAGTTTTATTTTAAAAATTCGTCAAAGTTTGAAAATATTAGTGACGTTTTTTTGGCGTTTGTCAAAATTATACATTTCAACGACGTTTGCTCAAAAACGCTTGAACCGATTTCAAAATTTGAAAGCCATATAAGGTAAAAAATCTGTTCACACACACTTTTTACAAATTTGGTCTCATTCGATTCAGAATGGACGTCGAGAAAACAAAATAAGCAAATCTAGCTTTTTGATGAAAACAAAGTTGTTCGGGAAGTTAATTGAAAAAGAATTTGAAAAAGAACATTGAAAAAAATTTCAATTGATACTAGTAACAATGATGTCAATTTAGTGGAAGTAAAATTTTAACTGATTTTAATATAGGGACCCTGATGGAATTATTAAAAATCAAAGCCCTTGATATGTTGTATTTATTCACTTTTTAAATGTAATTAATGTCGATATAGTAATTGATATGAAGGATTAAACTGATAAAAATATGTACTGTATAGCACTGCGAGTAATCTGAACTCAATATGTTGCTGTGTATCTAGAATCAAAATAAAAAGTATAGGTACAGATGAATGTAGGTGCATATATAAAAGCATCTATGAATATATACATATAAAGATTTATCTAAATCTATCCGTAGTTTGCATCCATTTCGTATAAATTCCGAGGACGAATACATTTGTAAGTGACAATGTGACATGATATACGGCATAGGAATCGCTTCAGCTCCAATCATTTATAACTTTCTGAAATCCAATCATATCCCCATAATGTTACATAAAACTTTCGTATCTTTTCTGTTCTCTAATATGTTTAAGAATTGTTTTTACTCTATGAATTTAGGTTAAAGGAAAGTTTTTTACAGCATTGTTTTATAAGAATGCAATTACACATGCAACTAGCTGTATCTGCGACTTGTATCGCGCGAAATTTAACAAAAAAAACTTGTAAGTTTTAATTTTATATTTTAATTGATATATTTTCATTTTTTTATTAGCTGTATTGTATTTTTATATACAATATGTAGTGTGTAATTTTTTGCGACAATACTTCTGTCATGTTTTTAGAGAAATTTGACTTGCTTTTAATCACAAAAAATGAGAGCATGTACATTTAAAAATTGACAAACTTGTAAATATTCATTTTAGGAAAAAACAACTATCAACATTATTAACTAAATAAAATATTATTTACAAATAATTTACGATTTTTTGAAATAATTAAAAATTACGAAATAATTTGTAAATCTGAATGTTTAACACAATTCTACATAACTTATACTAGGGGGCATGGCACTGTGCATTAAGGCAAATTGATGTGACTTCCTTTACCGGAATTTAAAATTTTCAAACGTTCAAAATAAAAATAAAAAATTGTTTTTGAGAATTTTAAATTTTTTTGAACATTTTTGAAAATTTTAATGATATTCTGCCAAATTCGATCATTCTTAAAACAACTGCTATTTTTTGAAAACTTTGAAATTCGGTTGATCCCTGCTGCTGATTGCATTTTTTTTTTAACTTTATTATCTGGACCTCCAAAACCGCTATACCTGCCTTTCAAGAAATTAAATTTATCATTCATTACGTCGATGTGAGTAAAATATTTTAGGGAATGATTCAAATCGGATGCTTCGTACTCTCAAACACTCAATTGCCATTTTTGCACTCTTTGGTCTGTATCTTCGAAACGGCTGGACATGTCTTCGCCAAAACTAATCAGCACGTCATCCAAACAATAGGAATTGTGGACAAAAAATTTGTATTCATACACACACATCGTTTTTTTCTAACAATAAGGTATGCCACAATGTTCTGATAGCTTCAAAACGTGAAGGTCCGCAAAAATTTTCGTATTCGATTCTTGAACGATTACTGTAACTTACCACAGGGAAAGTTAATAAATGGCTTTAATAAATTTTCTTTTTGGTTTTATAGAATCAGTATTCCAATAATAAATCACATTAAAATTTATTTTCAGATAATGATGTATCATAAACATAGAAATGCCAAAAGTTGATAGTAATAAATTTTAGGATTTGCTATGTATAATAGTATTAAGCTGGTTGGAAAATGATTTTTTAATATTTTCATAAAGAAATACTTTAATATTGAAAATATTACAATTACAGATAATATTAAAATTTCAATCAAATTAAAAAGTTCAATTTAATAAATTTGAAATGTGCATTTTCTGTAACTCCACATCGAGTCCGATCTTTACCAAATAGTACTCATCGCCGAAATAGCTCAGTTGGGAGAGCGTTAGACTGAAGATCTAAAGGTCCCTGGTTCGATCCCTGGTTTCGGCATAATATTATTTTCCCGTGTTTTATAAAATTAATAAAATGTATGCTTATTGATATTATTGTAAGATTATACTTGGTTTTCTAAATATTTATTTGTTAAGATATTGATGCTTTATTAATTATTCTGAAATTCGTTAAAGGAAATCATAGATAAAGCTATATGGTATTTTTTTTATATAGTTTATTAAAAAGCTAGGACTATAGGAAATATAGCTGATTACTACAAACACACACACATATGTAGGGTAGTATGGCGAGGCACAAAGGTCTAATATGAACTTTAACAATTATACCGTCAGTCACTAGACTTCACAAATGATTGAACACTAAATTGTTATTCTTTCTTCTAATCTAACTTTTTTGCTCACTCGCTTATGTAACAATGGCTTATAGGATTGTTATTTTTAATAATAATAAAAGTAATACTGCGAAAACTGAACCAACTACATCAAAACAAAGAACGCATATCGAACAACCATATCTTAACTGCTCTTATTTAAATGTTTAGTAAAATTTACTTCTAACTTAGAATTGTAGAATTATTTTTTTTCTGCTATTTTTGAACAACAAACAAATTTTGTATTTTTAAATATCTTGAACAAAAACAATTTACTAACAATCATGAATCTTGCTTTGGTTGGTATTTCAGTTTTGTTTAGTTTATCATAATGTATAGCTAGAACTATAACAAATGAAGTGTTTTTGACTTATGTTTGAAATACATATTTCATGGACATATATTTAATACAGATCATACTGCACACAAATTTTGTATGGAACTTCGCCTGAAGAATTCATCATAATAGTTGGAATAACTTGATTTAATTTATCATTTTAACCTATTAATTTAGCGAAGGAGAGAGTTATGTTTTTATTATTTTTTATTGCCAAAAAAACGGTTTTGCTGATATTATGTTTTCTTGACATTGAAGTCATTGTGAATCGAATGTGATTAAATGTGGAAGAAGTATGTGTGTGCGGGTATTTGTGAGTCATCTTGACTTTTCGTCGATGTTATTGCCTCAAAAACGGCTAAACGATTTTAAAAATTCAAAAATCATCTGTATCTCTTTAAGGGCCAGCGTTCATCACTATCAGTTTTGCCTTTTGTAGAATTTTTTGTCTTTGTTTTAGCCCACAATTTTAAATTGATTTTAAAAATTGAAAAACTCTTAGAAAGATAATTTGCGAATAGCGCTGATTAGTTTTTGGTAAAGATCGGCCTGCCGTTTTTTTCTTAATTACATGTTGAATATTTTTTGACAATTTTGATGACACTTTGCATAACGATAGATTTTGTAGTGTGAAATTACAGACCATTATTAAGCATTAAAAAATATAGGCCTACTATAAAAATTTAAAAAAATCACCTAAATTTAGAATTTCGCTGTGCGCTGCCGATTTCTTTGTTGATATCGGTAAGCACACAATGTTGATGCCGGTACGCATATAACGACAGATCTCTATTCACATAAATCGACCCGTATAGAAATGATATCATCGAGAGCGAATGACGAATCATTTGCACTCGACTCTTATCTGCCGTAACGCATTTCCGTTGCATTTGTACGGATTTACAACCTAAACTTTTGTTAAAAAATTGACAATGTAGCATTTTACCTTGTAATAGCAAAATCAACCGATTTCAGGCGATGGCTGGTTGTAAATTTTTCCCTTTTACTTTAAAATAGTATCGTTAAGAATTTTCATACTTGTTTTTGAGATAACGGTGATAGAGCTTTTCACCCACGGAACTTCAAGACGCGCTCTGCCCGAATAGAAAAATTCGAATACAAGTTGTCGTTCTAAAAACGATGCAATACAGTTACAATGAACTGTAAATAATCATATATCTATTATGATAATCAAAATGGATGATTTTCAATTTAATATGCGTTGTTGCTTTATTAATTATTGCGCGATCGCTCACATATTGTGATGGAGCGTCCGCCCGTTGCGTCCCGTGCCCTTCGGCAGAGCCGAGCGACCACTTTTCGACTGTCGTTCCCGTGCACGGGGTCTGTTATTACATTTGTTCATTTCGCGACCACCGCAACAACTCTCTAAAAGCCAACATTTCCATTAATCAAATGACTTGTCAAACTAACTTCAATATAACATTGTAACCGCGTTACATTGCCATAACTCGCTTTACTCATGACCCACAAACATATAAAATAGTTGAGGAGCCAGAGAGAATATATATTCTGTATAAATTTCTGTTGATGTTTTATATTAGAGAACTTGCATTAAAGCATTTTGCAAATAAACTAATGGTACATGGCATTGTGTCTTAAGACAATTGCTCGAACTTTCCAGTAAACATTAGGAAAACAAACCAATAATCAATAAAATAATTCGTTAATTGCTAATAGCAATTGTTTTAAATATTTTTGAATGGATTATCCTAAAAAACTCTATAAATTATTAATCTCCGTTGGGTAAGTTAAAGTAATCGCAAAAAAAAACAACTAGTTGTGTATGGCATCGTGCCTTAAAGCAAATTTCTGGAAGTTCCTTACCGTAACGAAATGTTCGAGAAATATTGAATGCAACATTGTCTAATATTTAAAAGAGTTATATAAACTGAATTACACAGTTAAAATTATTTATTTAAAAACTTTAGCCAGAATTAAAATTAAAATATGAATTATTTTCGATATACAATTTTTTTTTTTTTTGGAAAAAAAAATTTGAAAAAAAGAAAATGAATTTTTTATTTCAAAGCAATTATTTTGTCCAAACAAGTAGATTTTTTTTTGAATCATTCAAATCGGATGCTTAGTTCTCTCAAAAACTGCCATTTTTTGCACATTTAGCTCGGTATTTCCAAAACGGCTGGAACTGCCTTTACGAAAATCTAATCACAACTTTCCCCCGACATTAAGAATTGAATGATTTTAAGATCATTCAGATCGGATTGAACTCTCAAAAACTCGATTTCCATTTTCTGCACTCTTTTGCTCCGTATCTCCTAAACGGCTGGACCTGCCATTGCCAAAAACTAATCAGCACATCTCCTTATCAATAAAAATCGAATGTTTTTTGAACGGTTCAAATCGGTTAATCCGTGCGCCCAGAAACGTGGACGAATAATTGTAACCATACATACATACACACACACTCTCTCTCTCACACACACATACATTTTTTGCTGAGTTATGCACAAAATGTTCAGAAACCTTCAAAACGTGAAGAAATGTAAAAAATTTCAATATCAATTTTGGGACGATTAACAATAACTTACCCTGCGGGAAGTTAAAAATGAAAATGTTTATATATCAAATGTCAAAGGTTTTTGAACATTTTGGCATACCTTATAAAAATGCATGTATGCGTATGTATACCTGTGTTCAGATACAAATTTTTGTCGATAATTTCAGAAGCTCGGTTCAACCGATTTGAATGATTCAAAGAACAAGAACGAAGCCGCTTCGTTCTCTTACAAAGTGAGCTACCATTTTTCGAAGCGTCGAATCATCGAAGCGTTCGATTTCAATAAATCTAAAAACATTTTACTTGTATTGACAAAATGAAGAACTGATTGAGTTTTTGGGAAGGCAGGTTCATCGGTTTCGGGAGGTACCGTAGAAAAAAAACATAAAAACATAAACAAAATTCGTACGTATTAAAATCTGTACAATGTTAAGAACTATTATGTATTCATTATATTTTAAGTTATCACATCTTCATTAAGATAAGTTTGTAATTTTAAGTTGTAAGTTGGTACCAAATATAGCATTTATATAAAACTTATAAATCGACCCTTATTCGTACAATAAAGGTCGAATTAGGTAAAACTGGTTATTATTGAGCGGGGGTTAGTTATGTTTGAACCGCCCACGAGTACCTACAGATTAAAATATCTTCACTCAATCATGTAAGTTATAATTTAAAATATAATTTATAAATCTTTAAAAGTGTTTACATATCAAGAGAACCAATAATTAACATCTCTTCAATAAATTATTTAATAAATTGTTTTGAATATGTTTAATGATTATTTTTGACTGCCAGATGACATTGTTTTTTACTTTGTTTTATTGGATATCCGAAGCTACTAGACGCGCCTTCTAAAAATTAGATCAGTTCTCTGTTTCGTCAATACAAATAGAATGTTTTTTGTATCATTCAAATCGGACGCACCGTTCTCTAAAGAAAACTTTCGATTCATATTGATCGGGGATACGTGCTGCTTATTTGGCGAAAGCAAGTATAGCCGTTTCAAGGATACGAGGCAAAAAGTGACAACAATAGTAATTCAGTTATAAGAAAAGAGAGTGCGATTTGATTGATTCAAAAACACATTTCACTATTATTGAGGTAATGAAGAATTGATAAAATTAAAAAAAAAATCGCCATTTTGCGATTCATACTCATCATATGACATATTCACATCAAGTTATCAGATATTTTATAGAGATTTTAGTGATAAGTACAAATTTTGTTTCATACTAAGATTTGGAATGCCAGCGACGTTTTTGAAAATACCTATTTGGAAGAATTTTGAAATTTAAGAAATTTAAAATCTTACAATAAAAATCAAAATTTAAAAAAAAAAAAATTATAATTTTCAAAAGATTTTGAATTTTCAAAAATTTTCATTTATATAAAAGATATGTTTTAAAGCTAATCCATTTCTTGCTTTTTACAATGTATATTTATGTATATATGGATTCGTATATATTGAATGGTATATCATAATGTATAGGGTAATTATCATCTATTTCTATTTTTATACGAATTGATAAAAATAACTAAATCATTTTTAGACACGATATTATGTTGCAATTATCATTACCTACAGGTTATCAGAGGTTAATATTAAAAGGCTAAAAGTTCAAATGAACTGATGTCACATGTCACCTATGTTTAATGATTAAAGAAAAGGGTATTGCCATAGAAATAAATTGCATATCAATATATATTGATGATTGTGTGTGAAAAATAAATATAAAAATTCATAACATAAACAAATTAGTTATTATTTTAAACTGCCATTGTATCTCTGAATAAGACCCAAATTAATTGTTTATATAGATTAAGTGGCCGATTCTGCCGTAAAATTGACCAAAATTATGGCTCGGATATGATACGTAGCAGTTTTCATATAAAGTTGTATTGAAAACTCTCAAATCATATGTGGTTGCAGTGCAGTCAGGTGTTTTAGATAGAAAACCTAACCTAAAAAACGCACAAATATCAAAAAAATGATGTTATCTGAATCTTCGAGATGTTGCTTGGTAACATATGAGTGAAATTATGTGTAAAACGTCTGATTGGACAACAAATACATGTAGCATTTAGTAGCATTTTGTATGAAAACTAGAATATAATATAGCCTTGACATTGCATCGGTCTTTTACGGCAAAATCGGCCCATAAGTTTCCTTATTATGCAATATATATATATATATATATATATATATATATATATATATATATATATAGAATTTTATGATATGAGTGGAACGAATATTAATTGTTTAATGTCTCATCTTCAGTGTAATTTCTTAATAACTTAATAAAATTAAAATATTAATTAAATAAAAAAGATATAGATAATGTTTTCAACAAATTCAATGAGTACAATTCTTTTTTACAATTCACTCAGGAACTTGAAAATGATTCGACGTTACATTTTCTTGACGTACTCGTAAAACTCATTAATAGAGGCGGTGTATGTTATACAGACTGGTACAGAAAAGATAGTTGGTCCGGGAGATACATTAATTTTAATTCGCATGTTCCTCTCAATATAAATTTTTTTACCATTCTAAATCTTGTAGATCACGCTATTTTATTATCTGATCCTCTGTTTTATGATACAAACATAAAATTAGTTAAAACGATCCTACTTGGCAATAATTTTCCATATAAGTTAATTTGTCCAATTATTAAAAATAGAGTCGCAAAATTACTTGAACCTTTTGATAAGAAACCGGAAGAGCCTGGCAAAACAAGTGTTCCTGAAAAAACTTTTTTCATTAATTTTCCATATCTTGACAATAATTTTAACCAATTATCAAAAAGACTTTTCAAAAAACACAATATTTGTATTACTTTTTCTTCATTAAAACAATTAAAATTTTTATATTCCAAAATTAAAGATGAAACTCCATTAACAAAAAAGAAAGATATAGTTTATAAAGTAAATTGTTTGGATTGTAATTGCTCTTATATTGGCCAGACCTGCCAGAACTTAGAAAAGAGACTCAGGCAACATGAATTACAATGTGAAAAAATAGATAACAAAAAATTTAAAAGTACACTTGTAGATCATGCTAATATCAACAACCATAAGTTTGATTTTGACAATCCCCAAATTTTATTCCATGAGAAAGACTTATTTAAAGGGAGCATGGCAGAATCAATGTTAATAGTTCGGACTAACAATAGCATAAATCTAAGAACCGACACAAATATTTTACATGACACTTATATAAACATCATTAATAATTTATAAAATTTTTTCATTTATCTTATTCTTTTCAATAAATTAATTTGTTTTTTCATTTTTATCGATTTTTGTATGCGATAGCACTCCTTTTGTTTACATTATAATGATACCCATTCTGTCTCCATCTAGATAAGTACTTCAAATTTGTTTAGAATATTTCTGTAAGTGTTATATGTTTCTTTAGTACTGTGTCAAGCATTGCAAGGAATAGTTGGTGTTTTTTGTATATCAAAAATTAAATGAAATTTAAATAAATTATTAAAGAATGTGTAGTATATAAGTAACTGTTTTTGAAATTACACTGAAGATGAGACACACCATGGTCTCGAAACGTCTGTAATCATAAAATAAAGTTGTGTTAAACAAATCTGAGTGCTGTTTTGTTCATATTAAACAATTAATATATATATATATATATATATATATACGAGTATATATATACAATACGTCTGTACAGATTTTGTTGGTTTTCAGTTTTTAATTTAAGTTTCAGAATTGAGGTTTAAAAACAAAATCAGAACTTTCTTAATATCAGAATTTAGGTTTAAACTCAAAACTTTTATAATTTTTGAAAAAAATAAAATACAAAATTCTTAGCATTTATTGACCTAGATCAATTTTTTCAAAAATATCACTTGGTTCTTTTTTTGAAGTTTCATCGATTCTTTATTCGATTGCGTTCAAATTTTTTATGCAGAATTAAATCAAAGTAGTTGAGAAAATGCATGCATTACAATAAATACGGCAAGCTTTTATAAGTCTTTTTTGGAATCGTAAATACTACAAATGAGAAAAGAACAACGCTAAATTGTGATCGGAGAGACGTAAAACGCATTTATTTTTAAATTGAAATCAGCCACACGTATAAACGCCATTCTGTTTCGATTAAGTTCAGTATTAGAGATAATTCCTTTTGCTTCTTTTTCTTATGTATTCATTCCATAATACACAGTATGTTGGTGCAATTTGAGCGATTAGACTGAGTTTCATTGTCGAAAAATGAATGAAAATTTCTATTGGAAACTCAAGTATGCGTTGATTAATTCTAATTAGATTTTTGAGGATAGGTAGATAAAAAATATTTTAGGGAAGATTCAAAAACTTCTCGAAAGTTATCAGTTTTTGGTAAAAATTATGTCTTTGTACTTTTAATTCCAGTTGTATATCTTCGAAAATCAAATTGATCTTATTTGAAAATCCGTCGACTTCTTTTTATAAAACATATATTTATCACTAATTGTTTAAAGCAGTGAAGTCTTTTTTAACTTCCCGTAGGGTAGCAATAGATAGTAATGGGCCGAAAATGAAAATGAATTTTTTCATATCTTCACGTTTTGAAGGTTTCTGAACATTTTATGTGTGTGTTTATGTATGTGCGAATACAATTTATCATCAACGTTTACGGGAGGAGTAGGGCTCAACCGATTTGAATGATTGAAAAAGCAATCGATTCCTCTTAAAAGGGAGATGTGCTGATTAGTTTTTGGAAAAGGTTAGTCCAGCTGTTTCCGAGATACAAAACAAAGAGTGCAAAAAATGACAACTTAGTTCTTGCGAGAACCAAGCATCCCTTTAGAATGATTTAGTAAACATTCAATTCGTAATGATGGGGGAGGCAGGTCCAGTCATTTCGAAAATACTGAGCTAAATATGCAAAAAATTATAGTTTTTGAAAGAACTAAGCATCCGATGTGAATGATTTGAAAAACTTACGTTTTGACAAAAAAATTGCTTTTGAAGAAAAAAAAATTATTTTAAAATATTTTTTTTCTTTTTTGAATATTAAAAACAATTTCGATTTTAAATTTAATTCTTGCTGAAGTTCTAAAACTCACTTATATACTTTAAATAAATAATTTTAACACTGCAATTCAGTTTATATGATTCTTATAAATATTAGACAATGTTACAATATTAGTAATAATTATTTGAAAACTTTTCGTTGTGATACGGAAAGTTTCAGCAATTTGACTTGAGGCACGATGCCATACACCACTAGTTATAATACATTCGCAAAGTTGTTTCGAAATATATCACTTGACAATCATGTACGTTGATTAATGGTGTATAGTGTATATCATCTCAATTAGATTATGCCCTTTCATTTTTTCTCATATTTCTATATAGACACTATATATTTATATAATCAACAATTTTCTGTTGACATAATATAATATTTATGAGTTGAGTTTAAAGATATTGAAGGGCTTTTTATTCAGTCATATAACGACAAAGTCACGGAGCAACAAACTTATCGATAAAGGAAACAAATACGTGGATTATTGCGACTTCACGAAAGTGACTAGAAGTGTGTAAATATTTGCAATATTTTAATGATTGTTTTTCATATTCATATTTGTTAAAAATATGAAATTTTTCCAAAAAAATCATATAGTTTTCATTGATGTAACAATTTTAAACTAAATTCATATAGGGTGAGGCGGGGCACAAAAGTCTAATTTGTCTTTGAACATTTATATTGTAAAATAAAAAACAACTTATATCACAAAAAATAACAAATCTAACTAACAACTCTATGAATATGTAATTGTAGATATGATTTTCTGCTGTTATATAAAAAATTGCAACTTGGCCCTTTTTACGCAATAGGCGGGGGAAATTGGGACGGCTAGGGGGTTAACAAGTCCAAAATCTTAATGTTAAAGTTTACAAAATGGCTAAATAGCAAATCAAATTTATATTATAATTATATATTATAATGCAAAATATAAATTTCATGGGTGCATTTTTAACAGAGATGACATTAAAATAACCTCGATTTAGTATTTTGCCAGCAAAGTTAGAATAAATATTTATTCAATTTATCTCCAGTAAAATAGCTGCTTTAACTTATTTTTTAGCCCGTAGGTCTTTTTTACCCCTACCAGGTGCAAATATTTATAGAGGTTTTATGAAAAATAAATAAAAAATGACAACACATCATATAAAAAAATCAAACTAGTGGGGTTTATGGCATCGTGCCTTAAGGCAAATTGCTAGAACTTCCCGTACCGTAACGAAATGTTCGAGGAATACTGAATGTTTTCAAATAGATTATTATAAATATTGTAGCATTGTCTAATATTTATAAGAATTATATAAACTGAATTGCAAAGTTAAAATTATTTGTTTAAAGTATATTAGAAGTATAGTCACAATTAAAAATAAAATCTGAATTATTTTTGATATACAAAAAAATTTAAAAAAAATTGAAAAAACAAGTTAAAACAAAATTTTTTTTTTTCCAAAATCAACTATTTTGTTAAGACGAGCAGAAAGTTCTTTGAATCATTTAAATCGGAGGCCTAATTCTTTTAAAAACTGCAACTTTTTGCAAATTTAGCTCTGTATCTACGAAATGGCTGGGCCTGCCTTTGTCAAAAACTAATCACCTCTTCTCCCAATCATTACAAATTGAATGTTTTTTAGATCATTCAAATAGGATGCTCCGTTCTCTCAAAAACTCGATTTCTATAATCTGCACTCTTTGCTCTTTATCTGCGTAACTGCTGGACCTGCCTTTGCCAAAAACTAATCAGCACACCTCCCTATCGAAAGGAATCGAATGGTTCTTGAATCATTCAAATCGGTTGATCCTTGCGGCCGAAAACGTATACGAAAATTTGTTTCCATACATACATACACACAAACATACATACACACATCCATTTTTTCTGAGGTATGCCAAACGTCGAGAAATGTAAAAATTTTCAATTTCGATTTTCGGCCCATTACAATAACTTACCCTACGGGAAGTTAATAAATTGAAAATGATATTAAGGTCTCGTAGACTAAGCAGCAGTGCTCACAACCGAAAAAAAACAGAATTCGTAATTTTTCAAAAAAGTTTCAAAGAAAGAGAATGATGATGTGCGTTAAGTGAAGTATAATCAAGTTACTGGAAGTGGAAACATCTCATAACCCCGAAATGTTTAATAAAACTATAGAGATTTTTTACATAATTACTATTTTTCTTTAAAGAAAAGAAATGTATTAGTACAGAAATTTAAAAATCATATAAGCGGCTTGTGTTGAGATTTTGGACATCATGTACATATATATATATATATATATATATATATATATATATATATATATATATATATATATATATATATGAGTAAGTTCTTCAAGGGCATACATCAAATAAAAGGCAAAGATTTAGAAGTTAATCTTTAATTTTTCCAAACGTTTCGACATAGTATTTTATGTCATCATCAGTGGATATAAATATGGTCTTACATCAGTAGCTAGCGCTAGGAACACAATTTTGCACTATCATATATACATTAACTTGTTTTTTTATATATTAATTTGTTGAACAGAGTATGGCAAAATATTTGTGAAATATATAATATATTTTGCACAGAGAACGTAGTTTATGTGACAGAGCCCGAGGCTGTAGTTGACTACAGCCTCGGGCTCTGTCACATAAACTACGTTCTCTGTGCAAAATATATTATATATTTCACAAATATTTTGCCATACTCTGTTCAACAAATTAATATATAAAAAAACAAGTTAATGTATATATGATAGTGCAAAATTGTGTTCCTAGCGCTAGCTACTGATGTAAGACCATATTTATATCCACTGATGATGACATAAAATACTATGTCGAAACGTTTGGAAAAATTAAAGATTAACTTCTAAATCTTTGCCTTTTATTTGATGTATGCCCTTGAAGAACTTACTCATATTTCTCAACATCAAAATTAACTACTTTAACATATATATATATATATATATATATTGTGTTCTGAACAATAATTACGTAAAAATGGATCACGTCGTTGGTGTTCATTTTTTACAAATAAAACAAAAGTCTCCACTTCCGTCGTGATCATTAAAGACATTTTATACATACTGCAGTAACGTAATATCAGCGATACGCGGCTTGATCAAAATCGACAATTTTTCCGCGAGTTCCTTCTACATCAGCAATAATTTTCCCATATGAAAGAACACAGGTTTGACTGTCATATCTTGTAACATATCAAGTTATCGTTCCAAAGCTAACCATTACCCCCAAATATCTGGGGATTCCGTCATTCCTCCACAATTCCTGTATAGCATTCCTACGATCTCATATATTTTTGCTGTTGGCAGGATTCTATACTGGTTCGTCAAAATGTAATATTATTTTCTGTTGCGATTTAAGTCCTCAACTGGCTGCGTATGGCATTGTATTTAGTGAAACAATACTAGATATTGTCTATTTGATTATACTAAGTTGAATTGCACTTTTGAATATGAATTATGATTACCGTAATGAATTATAGTACCGTAATGAATTATAGTACCGTAATGAAATATTCGAAGAACAATAAATGTTTTCTAATAGATTATTATAAATACTGTAACTAATTATATAAACTGAATTACAAAGTAAAAATTATTTATTTAAAGTATATAAGTGAGCTTTACAACTTCAGTCAGACTTAAAATTAAAATCTGAATTATTTTTGATATATGTACAAAACAAATTTTTTTGGAAAAAAAAATTGATATAATTTTTTTTCAAAAGCAATTGTTTTGCTAACGCAAGCGGAAAGTTCTTTGAATCACTCAAATCGGATGCTCAGTTTTCTCAAAAGCTGCATTTTTTTTATTTTTAGCTCTGTATCTTTAAAATGGCTGAATCTGCCTTTGCCAAAAACTAATCACCACTTTTATCAATCATTACAAATTGAATGTTTTTTGGATCATTCAAATCGGATACTCCGTTCTTTCAAAAACTCGATTTATTTTTTCTACACTCTTTGCTCCGTATCCCCGAAACGGCTAGACTGCCTTTGTCAAAAACTAATCAGCACATCTCCCTATTAATGAAAATCGAAAGTTTTTTGAACCATTCAAATCGGTTGATCATGAACGAAAAATTGTATCCATACATACATACATACATACATACATACACATACATACACAACCATTTTTTCTAAGGTATGCTAAAATGTTCAGAAACCTTCAAAACGTGAAGAAATGTAAAAGTTTTCAATTTTGATTTTTTGACAATTACAATAATTCACCCTACGAGAAGTTAACTAGTTGTAAGTAGCATTTTGCCTTAAGGATAGTTCATTGCATGAACTTACCGCTGCAAATACATAATCAACTTAATCAATAACTAGTTGGTTTGGTATTTAGCCTTGAGGCAAGTTACATGAACTTCCCAATATGTGTAAATAATCGACTTAATCAAAAAAAATGTGTAAATAATATACTTCATCAATCCTACTTTAAATAAAACGATAATAATTTTAGCAAACTTTGACGAATTTGTAAAATTAAACTACTTGTCGTAAGGCCTTACTTACTGTAATATTACTTATTGTAATATTACAGTAAGTTCTATAAGACCATGATGTATATCGCCAAAAAAGTTCCATGAAAATCGGCTTAAATTTTTTTTTCAACAGTTAATTACAAGAAAACGGCTCGGTAAATTTTTCATCTAAAATTAAACAGTACCATTCCCAACTAATATCTTTCGAACAGTTTTTGATATTTTAAAATCGGTTCGGTAGGATGAGCTTAAATGTCGACGAAAATTTAACACTTTTTTTCAACAGTTAATTATAAGAAAACGGCTTGGTAGATTTTCACCTAAAAATAATCAGTATCATTCCCAACTAATATCTTTCGAACAGTTTTTGATTTTTTAAAATCGGTTCGGTAGGATGAGCTTAAATGTCGACAAAAATTTAATACTTTTTTTTAACAGTTAATTACAAGAAAACGGCTCGGTAGATTTTTACCTAAAATTAATCAGTACCATTCCCAACTAATATCTTTCGAACAGTTTTTGATTTTTTAAAATCGGTTCGGTAGGATGAGCTCAAATGTGGACGCAAAGTTTAACACTTTTTTTTGAATTACAAAGAAACGGCTTGTCAGATCGTTGCACAAAACTGACAAACGATAGTCCTCACCGAAATACATCAAATGGCTTTTAAATTTATAAAATCGGTTCAGGCGTTTTTGAGATAACGTCGATCAAAAGTTTAATTTTGACAAATGCCAAAAAGACCATACTGATTTTTGCAAACTTTGACGAATTTTTAAAGCTAAACCAATTGTCGTAGGGCCGTAATATTTTAGTATAACCTAGAAGACTATGGTATCTATCGTCAAAAAATAATCATAAAAATCGTCGATTTTTTTTTTTTTAAACTTTATTACAAGAAAACGGCCCGGCCGATCTCTACGAAAAACTAATCAGCACGATTCCCAACCAATATCTTTCGAACGGTTTTTGAGTTTTCAAAATGGGTTCAGAATTGCGGGCTAAAACGTAGACGAAAAATTTTTCACTTTTCTGCCATTTATAAAGAAACGGCTTGGTCGATCGTCGCACAAAACTGACAAACAATAGTTTTCGTCGAGATACATCGAATGGCTTTTAAATTTTTGAAATCGACCCAGCCGTTTTCGAGAAAACGTCGATTTACGGCAAAAAATCTGTTCACATACACACACACACACATACACACACACACACACACTTTTTTCAAATTTGGTCTCATTCGATTCAGAATGGAATGAAATGTCGAGAAAACATAAAATTAGCGAATCGGATTTTTTCATGAAAACATAAACTTCTTCTTCGGGAAGTTAAAAATTGAAATCCAGCTTTTTAGGTAATGTTTAATTGTTAATTGAAAAATAAAATTTTTGCTTTCACTAAGAAAAAATGAATACGTTTTCCAATTTATGTCTTTCCAACATACTTATAAGATATTTAATTATGTAAATTCGGATGATATACGTACACACTCACGCACGTGTGAATTTTTGTCTCATCCGATTCAGAATGCCTCGAAACTTCGAGAAAACATAAAATTAGCAAATCGGAATTTTTTCGATAACGTAAGCCTCTCAATGGGGGACGAGATGTTTTCACTTTCTGCGTTAATACGTTTATTGAAATATAATATGTTGAATATATTAATATTGTATTATACATCGATTATAATATATAAAATTTTATACATAGTCATTCAAATCACATATCAATTTCGTAAATATGTAAACTGACTCGAATAATTTTGAAAAAAGTGTAAAAATGCTCATTTTGAGATACGTTATAATCTTCCGTTTACTAAATCTTCTGTACAATTAATATTAAATTATTAAAAATATGCATGTATGTTATATTTTTAGTTTTATAGAAAATTATATTTACATGATATATCAGGTGTAAATGGCATATTGCCTCAAGGTAAATTACATAAACTTGCTAAAAAATAATCAGGTCTAATTTAAATTGAGCAACTTTTAAAATTATGACGAAAGTATATTGAAACTTTGACTCCGACCTTTATTCCAAATTTTAATAAGTTTGTATAATTAAACTTTAAAATTTTACATTTCTGAACTTCTCGGCAGTTGGTAAAAAAAGAAATCAACGGGAATCCTTATCGAATTTAATCGAACGGCTTAAATTTTTGAATTCGGTGCAGGCATTTTTAAAAAAAATTTCTGGTACCCATACATACACTCACTTTTTTCAATTAACGATTTAGAATGACATGAAACGTCCAAAAGTCGTAAAATTAGCAAATCGAATTTGAAGGAAAAAAACATGAACTTCTCCTTCAGGTAGTTAAAAATTAAGACTAAATATAGTTAAATAATAAATAAACAAAAAATTGTAATGGTAAAATATTTGTCAAAGAACTTGAGTTAACTATAATATATATGGAAATATAATTAATATGAACATTAAACAAGACAATTTACAATTACTTTTACAATTTGTGATATAACTCAATCAATTTCCTTTAATTAAAACAACTTTTAACAACATTCAACAAATATTATTTCAAGTTTTACATTTATTTAATGCAATAATTCACATTTACTTTTGCGCATTATCATTCGCTTTGTTACTTTCTTCGGATTATCTAAAAAAGTCCCTTATTTTAAATATATATATTTCCACCCTCTTTTCTAAAGTTGCCTTTAAACATATTCAGTTGGCATTCTTTTCGTGGTTTCTGAATCGTAACCATTGCCATTCGACTCCATCGTCCGGATAACCTAATTACCCAAAAGTCAATTATCCTTCACGAAATTCGTTCGCAATCAAATCTACATAATATCTCTTAATTGCTACTATGTTTCGTTATGGACGTTGTTATATAAAATTCAAATTTATTCAGAAATTTCTAAATTGATTATATTTATGGCGTGCATACAATTTGACAGAAAGATGGGACGGCGTGGTGTAGGAAGAGGCGCCGCCGACGGGCCACGTGGAGGATATAATTTGATTTAAATCGCTCAACTGAATGAAAAATTGTTTTAGCATAATTTGCTTGTATATTTAGATACATATTATACATACATTTCAGGTTATTTCAATATGGTTACTCAATGTGTTGAGACAAATAGACGTTATTGACTTTGTTCTGCGAGGGCTTAGGGATAAGTGAGGATTTTTGGCCTTCTGGCAATTTACACAAATTTTCTAACTTGCCAAAGTAAATTGATTGCGAAGTATTTCAATATAACATGGAACTCATTGAGGCTATTATTAGAAGAATCGATTGATTATATTGTGTAACAATAAGGGTGAATACAAAAATCGACATTTTGTACAAACCAGTTTTCTAATATAATAATTATATAGAATAATTCGAACAAAAAAGTTGAACAGAAAATTTCGAATAGTTAAAAGTAATTTTTGACTAAAACTATTTACGGATTTATTTTATTGATCATATCTTTTATATGCAATTTGGTCCAACAAAATAATAATAATAATAATATTGACTAGGATAAAACACTTTAAAAATAATTTATTATTCTTGCACAATTTTTACATATAAGGGCGTATATATTCTTACAATAACGAATCGAAAAACTGTTATCGATGTGCAATCTGGAAAATTTGTATCTTCTAAGTTTTTAAGTGTTATTCATCTACTACATATGTTCTACTAAAAACTGGTTTTTGAATTCCACATTTTTAAACTAAACTAGTGGGGCGCATAGCTTCGTTCCTTAAGGCAAATTGCTGGAACCTCCCGTAGTAAATTTTTTTTTTTTTTAAAAGATTAACATTTTTGAAAAAAAATTACTCTGAAAAAATTAGATTTATTGCACGTCTCCTTATCAGTATGAATCGAATGTTTTTTGAATTATTTAAATCGGTTGATCGGTGTTCCCGAAATCGTCGACGAAAATTTGTATCTGCACACACACAGAAACACACACACAAACATATATCCGTTTTTTCTAAGGTATTCCAAAATATTCAGAAATCTTTGAAACGTAAAGATATATAAAAATTTTCATTTTCGATTTTTTTGCGATTGCTATAACCGACCCTACGGAAAGTTAAAAAAATCAGTCGATTGATAATTTTTCAAAAGAAAGTGTTTGTCCAATAGAATAAATATCCAAGATACTTGTAAAATGATTTACTTGAATGTGATGATTTTGAATCAAGGTCTGAAATTTAAAATTTAAGAGAAAAAAATTGTGAATTTAAAATTTAAGATAATTTACGAGATAAATTACGAAGAAGAAATACTCTCTAAACAGGGGCGTAGCGTACTTTGGCGGGGCCCCGTATCAAAATTTGTTCGGGAGCCCTCTCAAGTAAAAAAAAATTTTTCACAAAATATAGAAATACATAATATATACATAAATACATAAGAATATTTATTTATTATTCTAATAATTTATGTATCTAATTTTCTCTAATTTTCTGAATTTTTCACAAATGATACCAGATATATTTTCACTCTCCCTACCTTTTTTTGAAAAACTGACTTATTTAGTGATCTTTAAATTTTATAAAGTTTCTGTTTCTAGGAACATACAGGTCTGGTAGACATTTATGTGCTAAAGTATTTACGTAATTTTTAATTAGTTTTAATTTTTAGAAAAAAATTAGCAGTTGAGACTTTAACTGTAAATTGTAATTGAGGGCCAAGAAAAAATGCATACTGTTATTTTGTTAAGAAAACTAGATGCAAGTTTATTGCATCCATCATTCTACCTGAATGAAATCTTAGATTTCTGTATTCAAACCTATTTCTAGGACTATCAGTTGGTCATGATCATATGAGATATTTTACAATATTTCTTTACAGTGATTCAGTCGACAGTTTTCCGGAAACGTTTAATAATTCTCGATTGCAAAAAGACAAATGTTACTACTTACGTCGCAAAGGTTTTGAAATCTTTGTTTGGTTTGTGAAATTATTATATCCAAACAGCAATAGTATACATTAAAATAAGATTTCGGGTCTAAAATGCTCTCATCTTGTGATAATAACGCTTCATTATCTTTTGTATTTTGTTCTTTAAAATAGTTATTGCAATCCATCTTTTTTGCAAATGTTTGTACTTCTTCAACAAACTATTTCAATAAATTTTTATATGTTAATTCGCACAGTCTATACAAAAGATTACTTAATAAAATACTAATTTTTTGTATGTCATTACTGACGTGTTGTAAATTTTTAGAACAAAAACTTATATTTTTAAACAGTGAAGAAAGAAATCTCAAATTGATTTAGTTGATCATAATTATCAAAATCTAACTATTAAACTGACGTGTCATGCAGTCAGTAGTAACAACAACAAACAAAAAACGATATAAATATTATCGTACCGCAGGTCAAGCGGTTTCGGAGATTCAATAAGAAAAGTAAAAAAGTCATTTGGCGGTGAAAATGATCATTAGACATTTGTGCATCAAATTATCAGATATTTTTATAAAGATTCTAATAATAAGTGCAAATTTTGATTACATTTATATGGGTTCTGTGCGAATATTTATAACGTTTAACAATTACACTGCGATGCGGCGCTTTCTCCCCTCGATCTATAAACAATAATGTAGTGCGATTTCCTTAAAAATAATATTTACAATAAAAAACAAAGTATGAATAACATCCAGTTCTCACACATTTGAAAATTCTCAAAAATCCATTTTTTTATATTTTTTACTATAGATAGGTACATCACATGTTCCATGTCGTATCCTTAGGTATATACATATATAAACATACTTATAAATAGAAAAGGGTTTAGTAGACCTATCCTTAGGCAAATACCAGTTACGAATTGCGGGATAAAGGATTAGGGCATTAACTACTGGAAGTTTTAGTTCTGAATTGACACAAAAGGATATCACTTTATAATCTTCATAATTTTCCAGGGTGACACAAATGATTTTTATATAAAAAGATTATGTATATTAACTCTTTCAACACGACTACAAATACAAATCGATAATGGGGTTACTATTTCCTGGTTTTCTATTTTTCTGGTTTCCGGGTTCCATAGCAATCTCAGCCAGCTCGGTATCAAATAGTATGATATCAAATTTCTAGTGAAAATCGCTCCTCGTAGGGATTGCTGCTTAAAAGTAAAAAATACTGTGAAGTATAATCACAATATAATATGTAACTAGGACAGAACAACTGCCATATTACTGCTATTTATATATTAAATATAATATATAACTAGGATAGGACAACTGCGGTAATACCTTTCAGTAATCGCCAATAAAAAAAGTTGTTTTTAAGTCTGTTACAAAGTAGATAAATTGTAATGAAACTAGCAGATTATCTTAATAGTCACGAAATACTTTATTTAATTTTTCTTAACATCAGCTAGTTTGATTTGTGTAACTACGATAGAAAAAAAAAATTAGTTTTAAAAATAAATTGAAAAAATATGTGTAATTATAAGTTCATCGAAATGTATTAAATATTAAAGTAATAAAGAGGTCTTATAGAAATTGAGATGGACTCAATGAATTCTAAATAAAAATTATATATGTTAACAACAAAGTAATTATTAGTTTGTTCAATAATGACAATAAACTTTTGTAATTTTATGACGACTAGCTAGTGACATAGGATAAAACGTTGGCATCAAAATCCACGGGTAAATATATCCACCACCGATATTTCAAAAACAAGTAATGTTAAAAGTATTTTAACAGCAATATTTGAAAATAAAGGGAAAAAGTTGTATAACCAGACATCACATTGATTCTTACTACGTTGCTGTCAAGAGGTAAACGGCAATGCTTGAAAATTCATGTCTAAAGTAATAAAGTCATATAAAATAGTGAATCAAAAATAAATTGAGTAAAAAAAAAATTTTTACAAGAGACAATCATATCATGGTTGTATACATTTACTGTGTCATCTCTGTAAAAAATGTACCCATAAAATTTATATTTTGCATTAGATGAATAATGTAGCTAATATTTCATATAATAATGAAAAATAAGACATTTACGAATCCTATTTTATTTGGCCTATGGGATAAGAAGGACTATGCGACAAATTAAAAAAAACAGCGAAAAAAACAATCCTACATTACTGAAAATAGTCACATAGTTGTTTGTTTGATAAATGTTATTAGTTGCGATATAATTTTATTTTCACAAAATATTTTTATTTAGTCAAAGTCAAAATGAACCTTTGTGCCCTATCCTACTTTCTTTAGAAAAATTTAAAACCTAATATTTGATTAAAATTTTCGGAAAATTAGTATAGGTATATATTTAAAACAAAAAAGATAAAAATATATATATATATTTAATAGATCTGATAAGCATTTAACGTGGAAATAAAAAATATTCCATTCCTGCAATATTAGATTGTGATTATCGATTTATAATTATAAAAGTGAATAATAATAAATTGCAGTATTCTTATAGAATAGAACATTAGCTTAGTATAATTTAAGCATATTATACAAAAAATATCAACAAATTTTCAAAAATAAGAAAAATATGAGTGAATTGTAAAAGTATGATTTATATTTTTATAACTGGCAACGCGTTGCCAGATAAAAATCAATATAAGGTTTTTAAGTAATTATGAGATGAAACATTTGTTAAGTATCCAGTCGTATTTACCCTAAGGCCTGCTCCTACGACCTTTTCCTCGATACATCTGTGACATGTGAATCCTGATCTGACCCAAGGATCTAGTTTTCTCAGGGAGGACATTTAGGGACCATTCTTCGTACAATGCCGCATGCTTTATTATACCAAACCACTTTAAACTTTAAACCGAACTTGTTCTTTCTAAAACTTTTACCAGAATGTTTTGAAAGTCTTTGATGTTAATGAGAGCGCTTAAAAATATTTTTATCTAAACGACAGTTCTGAGTGTTTCTTGGTTTGTTTAATGTATTCAGTGTGTATTTATTTATATGTGAAACTTTCTTTAAAATCACATCTTGTGTTGAGGAAAGTTTTTATTTATGCCGCTGCAGGATTCATGAGTTTACTTTTTATTTTAGATTTTTTGTTTGCACGTGGAAAATGAAGATGTTTTCCTTGCTCTGGTATCTTGGAATGAAACCACAAAAAAGTAATTCTAAGAATTAAGTTAAAGTTCTTGTTTATTCGCCTATAGAAAAATTGCATTGTGAATGGGTTGTTTAATTTTAAGGATACGTGTGAATATATATATATATATATATATATATATATATACATATATATATATTTAATTCGACGATTGGGCTGCAAAACATATTTCAAATATATATATAATAAAAATTATAATTTACAATTGAGCCCAAAGATTTGAAAGATAAACTATATTAAAAAAACAATACGTTTAATTTGTTAATACATTAAGTCTAATTTATCAATACAATAAAAGTAAATAATATATTATAATAACGTAGAGCGGGGCTTGAAGATCCGCGGGTAAAACGGTCCGCACCGTTATCTCAAAACGGTAAAGATAAGAATTTTTTACCAGCAATATTTGAAAGTAGAGTCAAAACGATGTATTACCATCTATCACCTTGATTCTTTCGAAGTTGCTGCTATCGGGAGAAAAACGGCAATATTTGAAAACCCACAACAATAACAAGAGTATTTTCTTTCGTTGTTAGATTTTTTTGATGCGCACAGTTTATTTAACATGATCTTAATATAATTTTCAATTATACGTTATTTAATTGTTTTATAAGATGCATTTTGAAGCTTACACGTGCGTGGGGTAAAAAGACCATAAACAATAAAAACTAGGAAATAAACTACATTAAAAAACATAAATAATTACAATAGATAAACTATATTAATAGCTGATGAATATTATAGTGTTTTCTACGTAAAATATGTAGCAATGAAATTTGTATTTTGCTTTGGTTGAATAATGTTGATTTTTTTTACATTAAATTTCTTTTAAAATTGAAAACTAGTGGGGTGTATGGCATCGTGTCTTAAAGCAAATTGCTGGAATTGCCCGTACCATAACGAAATATTCGAGGAATATTGAATGTTTTCAAAGAGATTATTATAAATATTGTAACTGAGAACTAAGCTTCCGATTAGAATGATTCAAAGAACTTTCTGCTTGTTTTAACAAAATAATTGCTTTTGGAATTCTGACTTAGTTCTAATATACTTCAAACAAATATTTTCAACTGTGCAATTCAGTTTATATAATTATTATAAATATTAAACAGTGTTACAGTATTTATAATAATCTTCATGAAAACATTTAATATTCTTCGAACATTTCATTACGGTACGGAAAGTTCCAGCAATTTGCCTTAAGGCACGATGCTATATGCACCACTAGTTTTAAATGATTTTAAGAATTGTTGCATATTTCGGGGAATATTTTCGACGTTTACCAAATATGCCGCTATAAATCAAGTAAAAAATTTAAGTAAAATATATTCACTATATCGAATTAACTCAGAACAAAAAAAGTTGTGATATTCAAATGAAAACATTATACAAAATTATTTAAATAGATCGTATTATTATAGTAAGAAGTATTTATTATATTTTGTATAGAGACTAAACTTTTTTCTAGATAAATGCTAAAGGATTAACACACTTTTCAAACTTCTCTTAAACTGACTATTCATATAACTATTTACGTGTTTTTCCGAAGTCATAAAATCAAATTGCTCCTGCTATATTTATGCTAATATCATGAAGATTGACATATAAAGGTTTGGTATAAGGGTTTGTCAAGTCAGAATAATGTACTGAACTGAAATGCCTCTTTCGCCCTTGCGCTGGATGTGTATCTTCTTGACAGTGTTTGCAGTTGATTTTTCCCCAAAAATCATCCCTTGCAACACACTGAATCTTCAAGGTACAACCCTTCTTATGCATTTCAGATTCAATTGGTTAGTTAAAATTTATATGTAATACTAGGTTGATTGCATTTTGACAACTGACAATATTTATAAGAAAAAATATTTGGTTAGAATAATACGCCCAGTTTTTTAAAAATTGGCTTCTAGCAATTATACTGTGATAACGAAACCTATTATATCAAACCAAATAACATATCAAACAAACAACTATGTAACTATGTTCAGTAAAGTTCACAGATAATTTGTCATTGTAACGCTCCTTTTTTTGTTATTTTTCAAAAATTTACCGTTTGGGTACCACAAGTAAGCTTTTTTATTCTATAAAACGCTTGAATCTATGTCAAAAATATTAATAAAACTCATAAAACAATTAAATGGAGTACTCTTAAAAATTTTATTCAGGAGGCGTAAACTAAACAATCGTGTTCAAAAACAAATAGATTAATTACGTAAAAAAAACCTTTCGTGGCCGTTTATCTCCTGGTAGCGTTGTCGTCCCATTTAAGACGATGGCTGGTTATACATCTTTACCCTCTACTTTCAAATACTGTTTTGGAGATATAAGTGGTGGACCTTTTCACTTTTAAGCCCCGCTCTACCTTAATATATAGCTATTCGATAGAATTTGTTATTATAACAATAAGTTAATTTTAGGCTCGATATCAGCGATCATTGAGTATTATATAGAATGTATTATACTTTATATAATACAAAGTAGTTTTAGACATCGAAACAAATTAACAGTAATATAATTTAGCTCAGGTTTTATTAATTTGTTATTATAGTTGGAATAAATTCTTACGTGTTTTTTTGATAAACACTTTATATGATAATATTGATGAATTTTTCTAGGGCAAGTAATTGAACTTATTGCTGTAATAGTACATAATAAAGATATATAAATTTATAATTTAATAAAAATACTATAGGATTGTTTATGTTATGGTATAAATATTCTAAAAAAAATATTCAGTTTCCTAAAGTATTTAATATAATTTATTAACTTCCCGTAGGTTAAGTTATTGTAATCGTCCAAGAAAACTTTTACATTTCTGAACATTTTGGCATACCTCAGAAAAAATTGACGTGTGTGTGTTTGTGTTTGTGTATGTATGTATGGAAACAATTTTCCACATCCACGTTTTAGAGCGCACGGATCAACCGATTCGAATGGTTCAAGAAACATTCGATTCCTATTGATAGTGAGATGTGCTGATTAGTTTTTGCCAAAGGCAGGTCCAGCCGTTTCGGAGATACGGAGCAAAGAATCGAAGCATCGGATTTGGATGATCCAAAAACAGATACAGAGCTAAATATGCAAAAAATGGCAGTTTTTGAGAGAACTAAGCATAAGATTTGCATGATTCGAAGAACTTTCTGCTTGTTTTAACAAAATAATTGCTTTTGAAAACAAAAAATTGTGTAATCCTTTTCTTTTCATTTTTTTTTCAAAAAAAAACTTTTTTTTTATATATCGAAAATAATTCAGATTTTGATTGTAATTTTTACTTAAGTTCTAATATACTTTAATCAAATATTTTCAACTTTGCAATTCAGTTTATATAATTTTTATAAATATTAGACAATTTTACAGTATTTATTTATAATAATCTATTTGAAAACATTTAATAAGACTCAAACATTTCGTTACGGTACGGGAAGTTCCAGCAATTTGCATTAAGGCACGATGCCATACATACCACTAGTTTTATCAAATTTTGCGTACTTTAAATATTACCTGTAGGTGCATAATACACATTTTCTATGAGAAACTTATTCAAGAAAAATAACTTTTTTATAAAAGCTAGTCAAATTTGATATCAATATTATTACCTTCAACACATAATAAAACAATAATACTATGACTAATTAAATAAAATAAAATGAAAAAGAAAAAAAGATTGATCAATTCATTTAAAAAAGAAATATCCAAAAATTTCAATTGTGTATTTTATTTGATGTTGTTGAATTATGGAAGATTAATTATTAGACAATTTAAAACAATCAGAATATTTTATTTAAAAAAAAACAAATTTTATTACTAAAGTTAATTAATATTTTACTTCACAAGTAATTATTTTAAAATTATCTGAAAAGGATGTGCCTTTTTTAAATCATTTTGTTAATAAGGATCAAAGAAGTTTTTTAGGAATTGAACATATATATTAGGAAGTATTAACGTGTCACATGCAGATCCAATTTGAGGTAACATGTTTTTTAATCTCCGCTTTTTTATATCATTTCCGAGTTTGAATGAAGACATACATTTTCTTTTCTTGTGAAATGTACATGATGTAAAATGTACTACTAGCATAAAAATGTGATGAAAAGATATATGTAAGTACGAACCTTATTTGTCATTTTCTTTTAAAATTAACATATTTTATACTAAAGTATGATCTTTGACATGAAGTATGTAATATGATGAACGATTATGACTTTCTTGATTGCAAATCTGCAGAAAGTTCAACGTGTGATCACCAATGAGAAATAATACTCATCAAATTAACACTAATAATACGAAAGTCGGGTCAAATGACCCGTTTTGAACTTTGAATTGGAGTAGCATATATAATTTTATTGTTTTTGAAAATGTAATGTTCGGACCTTCTCGTACTAATCAATTTACTATTAAAATAATTTCTTAATTTTTTTTAGTAATATTTAATGTATACCGTTATATACCATGTGCCGAGTCATTTGAGTCAAGGAGTATTATTTTATATTATAAGCTTTTATTAACTTTTTGCAATGTAAGCTATTTTCGTTCAAAAATCGTTTTTTTTATATTTTTTTATATTTGAAGGTTTCTGAGCATTTTGGCATACCTTAGAAAATATGAATGTATGTGTGTGTGTATTTATGAATACAATTTTTGTCCACGTTTTGGGCGCACGGATCAACCGGTTTGAATGGTTCGAAAAATATTCGATTGCTATTGATGAGGATATGTGATGATTAGTTTTTGGCTAAGGCAGGTCCAGCCGTTTTGGAGATACAAAGGAAAGAGCACAGAAATTTTGAAAAAATATTATTTTAACTTCCCGTATTTTTACTAAATTTTACGGAATTTTACGGAAAGTTCCAGCAATTTGACTTAAGGCACGTTGCCATACATCATTAGTAATGCTTTATTTCAGCAAAAACCAATGTGAAAAGTAGATCAATCAAAATAACTGAGAATATTTTACAAAAAATATAAATAATCTAAATGGGACAAAGTTTCCAGTGAAAATTTAACATGTAAACAATTTATTTTTTTAGAATGTGGCTTTTTACCATAAAACAAGACAGTTCAAGGTTTTTGAAGCTATAAATAATATTATAAAAGTAAAGTTAGTACCTACTGAATGTTTATTGATAATTATCAATAATAATTAATAATACATTATGAACCATATTAGATCATGTGCAGTAGAAATTAGGTGTTAGGATATAATTATAGTTTATCTTGAGAAAAAATAAATGCATTTATTAAAATTTTATATGCAAGCCTAGCAATAAAATAGCATTTGCAGACCCTTTTCTTTATAAAATTAGGAATACAAACAAATTCAACAATATTCTAGTTTTTTGCGATTTGATAAAGTCAGCAGAATCGACATGTAAAAACAAACTAATTTGGTAGAATTTTATTACTTTTGTAGATAATTTTCAAAATTGTTACAAACTTTGTGGTTATATTGCTATTGGCGAACAGCTATGTTTGCCCAAAGTGTTATGTAAATTAAATTTAATAGGTCAAATAAAAAGAGGTTACAACTAATTACAAACTATCAAAAAACTATATATTTGCCTTTCTTGCGATAAGGCGTTTTCACATAAAACCTAACCCACAAATGTCATAATATTAACTTTGGTTAGACTTCACGTAAGTGTTATCAAAGTGACATCATATAAATGCACGTATGATTTAATTGTTATTTGACATCTGTTCCTGTTGGAGGTTAGGTTCTATGTGAAAAACCCATAATCGCACAGCAAATACATACTTTTTGACAGTTTGAGTCTACCAACTAATACGATCATAGATCCGTAACGTAACATTTTTTTTTTCTGATAGTGAGAACTGGCTATATAATATACAAACAGCGCAATATATCAGAGTGGCTCCTGAGAACCGTTGTTGCAAAAGTATTAACCCAAATCGGGTAACAAAAGAAAGGAAAGTTATAAAGAAAAATAGAATGAATGACATTTTCCTAATGCGTACGTGAACTACTGCATGTGTTGCAGACATCATTAGAAATTTGGTTCAGCGGATCACATACTCGCACTCCCACCAATAAATTAATTTGGTTCAAAAAACTGCATGAACTTGTATTAAAAAAAACTTACCATATAGGGGGCTCGTTCGTAGGTAAGCGGGTAGAACGACTGGACTTGAATCTTCACTTCAAGCACCCTGATGTCAAGCAGTAGTGACAACAAATTTCAATTGAATTATTGAATATAGATAGCAATATGTTTTCAAGTGAAAATAGCTCTCACCCAGCATCGCTGCACCAATAAAAATATTCGCCCTATTACAGAAATTGTAATAATAATATATCATAATGAGATGTAACTAAGTTTTAAGTCAAATCAGCATATCAACTTATATGACTAATAAGTTCTGATTCTTTTTAACAATAAAAAAAAATTATCATAACATCGAAAAAAATTAGTACAACACTGATCGACGCTGCAACAATCCAAACAAACAACATGTAGAATTAAGGCGGCCGTCTACATTTCGGAAGGTACTGGATCCATTTTCTGAACTATAATTCTGGTAACAAAATATTATACTATATACACTACAATATATTATAATAATTAATGAAAATAAAGGTTCACTCACCACTTTATTTGCAAAAGTTTTTGATAAAATCAAACAAGACACACTACACACGAACACAACACACGACCTTCATATAAGGGTACTCGACTTGTCAAAATGAACGCCGCCCACAATGTTTTGAAATATCTTTTGCCCTTATCTAGGTGTTGCCATTGTCGATAAAAAATCCAATGTAAGAGGTCATAGACTACATAATTTATGGATCAAATAAAAAAGATTTTTATTTTAAATATACTAAAAATGATACCTAAGGCATATACCCAAAATTCACAAAATACATATTAAAATTGAAAATTTTGTTTAAAACGTTTTTAATAATTTAAAATAATTTGCACATTTCTAAATTAGTTGAATATTGTAAAACTTTGTTTTGTTATCGAACAGCAAACCAAAATTCACTATCGTATGATGTGTTGCGAAGATACTTCTTATATAACAACGTCGTTTTCCAGAAAACATCGCAACGGTTGGACTAACTATATTTGATGTATTTTTATTATAAGATTTCCTTTTCAATTTAAAAATATATTTTCAATTTGATGCTGCAGTGTCGAAAAATAGCTATTTTTAATTAAAAACAAAGAGATTATTATTTTTATGTGGAAGCTCGATATTACAACTGCTTGAAATCAGGTTCTTTGATATGGGTATCGGACCTGAAATTTTTGGTTGCAGGGCCAAAGCATTTATTGAACCTACAGAATCACGAAAAAATCCATTGAAATAGAAATCAATAAATTTAGGGTCCAATTCTCATAATCAGATAAAATAGAAATGTTAAGGGAATGTTCTGTTACCGGTCATCTTCGTATAAGTTGGTAGAAACGGAAGGTCAAACTCAATTTTACACATAAAACGTAACTCCAGATATGTATTTTCATAAAGATATCGGAAAATTGCACTTATGTTACGATTGTAATTTGACGTGTGTGCGATTTGTTGATTAGGTTTCTTGCGTGAAGCGCCTGATCGTACGGCAAATAGAAAGCTTTTTGATAGTTTCTTACTACCAACTCATACGAAGATAGACCTGTAACGCTATAACATAGCATTGCCATAACATTTCTATTGCAGAAGTCTGCAATAAAATTTCATCGCATTATCTAACTCTACTCATTGTCAGTATCGGCACATTGGAACGTATCTATAAACCTTATTAGCTTTTAGTTAATATTAAAATACTGGCCAACCCCAGCACCATGCGTTTTTACAGAAGACCTCTAACGTTTTCGGAAAGAAACTGTATGTATTTATTCACGTCGACTGTTCCTCTCCCAAATTGCATTTTTTGATTTTTTCTTGCAGAAATAAGATGAGTCATTTCCCTCTGTAATACACAAAGGCACCGCTTAAGGAATTTGTCACTTGGTTGCTTTCCGCGGCAAATCTACCCCCGAGTTGATTTATAGCCGCACAATATATTTACGAATTCTTATATGTATATTAGATGCGACGTTACATAAATTTAATCCGGAAAAGATTGAATTTTGCACGCGTCTAGATCATTTGAATTTCTCCATTTTATTCTCCTGCAATCCGAATTCCACAGTTCTAAATAGACCTTCGTTGTGAACACATCGGATTATATAAGAGCAATAATAAAAACATTTAATAAATACCAGGCTTGCCTGCCTGGCTGTGCGTGTGTTTTGTGTTTAAAGTGCAATATATAATACAAAATGGAGAGTATTAAGCAAGTTAATACACTCCTTTTTAATTTTAAAGTAATAGAAGGAGCAATTGCTCCATTAAAAGTACATATGTGGTTAAGAAAAATCCTTGAAAGTATATTCGAAGACATAAGTTGCATTCATGGAATTGCCATGGAAAGTAAAATATTAAATGTCAAATTTAATAATGCGGAAATCATAAGTAAAATTAAAAATAAATACGAAGCAAATATTAAGTACAAAGATGAAAATAATCAAAGTTACGAAATAGAATTTAGTGAACCGAAAAAACCTCCGAAATGGATTAAACTTCTAAACGTTCAGTGGGAGATTTCAGAAGATTATATTACAAAAATTATGTCAGAATATGGGAGAGTTTTAAAATATCAGGAAGATATGTGGTCTGGAGAAAACATAATTAACTGTTACACGGGAAACAGAACATTCCTTATGGAACTCACAAAAGAAATACCTGATAGCATTAAAATTAATGGAAAAAATACAACAATAATTATAAAAGGACAGCCAAGGAAATGTTTTAAATGCGGAGAAATAAATCATATGAAAAAAGATTGCACAGTAAATACGAGAATAAATGAAAGACTAAAATATGTTGAAAAAATTAATCCTGCAATATATAATAAAGAAGATAATATAATTGAGGAAACTGTATACCAAAAAGACGAAAATAAAATCAAACAGAAAGATCATGAGAAAAATGAAGAATACAATAGTTATAAAAAAGAAGAAAATAGAATAATTATTAATAAAAGAAGTATTGTTACAACGGCAAATGAAATAAAAAAATCGATAAAAATAGATAAGAAGAAAAATCATAACAATGAAATTGAAATAACACCAAAGAGAAATAAAATAATAACAACTTCTACTCCAAATACAGATGAAGTAATAAATCAAATCATTAGAAGATTTGATATAGAAGCACCAAGTTTGTCATCTGATGTATTGTCAAATAATCCCAATGAAAAAATGATAATTGAACAAGACGAATCTTTAAAGTCAAATAAAGAATATGGTGAAAAACCCGAAGAGGATTTAAACAAACAAATAACAAAATTATAAACAATATAAATAAAAATAAAACAAATATACTATTTAATAAACATGGATAATTACAAAATAAGAAACTTAGCAACAAAAATATAAATGGTATAAGGAGTTTAACAACAAAAATCTTATTAAAAAAATTCATAAGAGAATATGATTTAGACGTTATTATGTTACAAGAAATAAATGAAGACGATTTTAATTTTTTTTAAGCCATATGAAAGCATCATAAATTTAAATGAGAATCAAAGAGGAACAGCAATCTTGATAAGACCTGGTATAAAATTTAAAAATATACTATTGCATGAAAATTCTAGAATAATAGGAGCAAAAATAGATGAAATAAATTTCATCAATGTATATGCACATGCTGGGAATGGTTTTAAAGCCGAAAGAGAAAAATTATTTGAAGAAGAAATAGGCAGTATATTTAGAAATAATACATCAAATGTGATTATAGCAGGAGATTTTAACTGTGTAATTAACGCAAAAGACCAAAAAGGCCGAGCAAATAATAGTGCGGCCTTAAAAAGATTAGTGAATCAGCTTAAACTAAAAGATGCATGGGAAGAAAAACATAAGAATGAATCAGGATACACATTTCTCAGAGGCGATTCTGCATCTAGATTGGACCGGTTCTATGTAGATTCAAATATAAGTAACAAAATTATAGACTGCAAAACGGTACCGATAGCTTTTTCCGACCATAATGCTGTAATTCTGAAAATAAATCAGCTTAAACTAAAGATGCATGGGAAGAAAAACATAAGAAGGATCAGGATACACATTTCTCAAGCGATTCTGCATCTAGATTGGACCGGTTTCTATGTAGATTCAAATATAAGTAACAAATTATAGACTGCAAAACGGTACCGATAGCTTTTTCCGACCATAATGCTGTAATTCTGAAATAACAGCATCTTCATCAATACCCTTATTAGGAAAAAAAAGCTATTGGAAAATGAACTGCAAAATATTAAAATCAGAGGAATTTGATAATAAATTTATAGAAGAATGGAAATTAATTGAAAAAAAATATCCGCCTAATAAAGAATAGAATGGTGGCAAAAAAAAGCAAAACCTAAAATTAAATATATAGCAAAAAGTATTTCGATACAGAATGCCATAGATTTTAATAACACAATCAGTTATTTTGAGCAAGTATTAAACGAGGTTGTCTCAATTCATAAAGAAACCGGAGGTATGTGGGAAATAATTAAGGAAATAAAAGCAACAATTAGAAATTATATGATTTAAAAAATGAAGGTATTAAAATAAGATCAAGAACACAAACCATAGCAGAAGAGGAACGTTTAACAATATACAAATAGCGAAAGAAAAGAAAAATGGAGAAATAAATATATTAAATCGATGTATAACTCGGAAAACACTTTATTACAAAACAATATAGATATAATGAAAGAAATGGAAAAAATCATATCAATATTTCTATAAAAAGAATCAATACCAAACATAGAAAACCTTGCTATTTTGGAAAACTACAATAAAAATATTAACATTATTTCAATGAGAATTTAAGAAATAAGATTACAGAAGAAGAAGTAAAAGAAGCAATAAAATCTGCAAATGATAATAGGACCCCCGTATAGATGGAACTCTCCATATGAATTTTATAAAAATATGAACAAAGTTTTACACCTCTTCTTGCAAAAATGTTTAATTTTTTAAGTAATCCAGAATACATAAATAAAGAGTTTACAGAGGGAATAATCATCCTTATACCTAAAGTAAAAAATCCAAATTATACAGATGATTACAGACCAATAACGCTCCTAAATTGTGATCTAAAATTGTTTTCAAAAATTTTAGCGAATAGAATTAAAAACAGCATACAAATGTAATAAATGACGGTCAATCCTGTTGTATAGATGACAGAAATATTATTAATAACTTAACAACAGTTAGAAATTTAGTATCTTTTTATAATACAGAAAAATATAAACAAGCAGGTCTATTAATATTGATTTTAAGAAAGCATTTGATATGATGTCACATGAATACCTGTTTCGAAGTTCTCCAGAAAATAGCAATACCTGACAAAATCACAAAGGTTATAAAATGTTTATATAAAAATGCATCATCAAGATTGCAAATAAATGGAAACTTGTCAACAAGTATAAAATTGAAAGATCAGTAAGACAAGGTTGTCGTTATCAATGGTACTTTTTATAATCGGCTTAGATCCCTTGCTGGAACAATTAAGTATACAATTAGAAGGTGAAAAATTAATAAACAAACATATAAAAGTACTAGCATATGCTGATGATGTATGTATAATCATAAAATCAAATGATGAAGAAAAAAAAGACACTGAAAATTATAGAATCATACTGTGAATGTTCAGGTGCTAAATAAACGAAAACAAATCAACATATCTGCCACTTGGTTCAAATGGAAGAGAGATACAAATAATATACCAGAAAAATCAGAAATTAAATATTTAGGGATGTTAGTCAGCAACAAATTAAATGTAATGATAAAAAAAATTGGGATAAAATATTAAATAGTATAAGGATAACTTTGAATATAGAACTCTCCAGGAGACTAAATATAATACAAAAAATATGGCATGTAAATCAGTTTGCTTTATCAAAAGTGTGGTATATTGCACAAGTTTTGCCAATGAAAAAGGTTTATTCACAAAAATTGAAGCATTGCTAGGGTTTTATATATGGAATGGACACAGACTTCGAATTAATAGAAAGCAACTCAAACTAACACAATTAGAAGGAGGTCTGAAACTAATATCAACCAAGGAGAAATGCGAAGCCTTACTCATTAAAAATATGATTAAACAAATAAATGAAAAGCAAGTCAATGGTGAATTTTTACAATTTGGCAAGAAAATAATAAATTACCGAAAATAATTAAAAATGAATGCAAAATTATTAATGAAATTGTATATGGATCACGGAGAAGCCGAAAACAAAGAAATTTATAACAAATTACTGGAAAATTTCACTCCTAAAATAATGGAAAAAAAACCACACCATAATTGGAAAAACATATGGAGGAATATAGAAAACAAAAATATTCCTTCAGAATGGAAAACAACAAATTATTTGATAGTAAATGAATGCATTGCAATGAACACAAAACTTTTTAGAATAAAAATGAGTAGCACAGAAAAATGTGAAAAATGCAATAAGGAGGAAAATGCCTTACACTATTTAACTGAATGTGGTAAAAAGAAAATTATATGGGATTGGATGAAAACAAAATTAAAAATCTCAAAAATAGATGTAACTGAAGATGACGATAAACTTATCAAAATAGATATACAATATAAATCAAAAGAAGAAAAAGATGTTAAAATTTGGCTGCTATCTGGAATCTTATATAATTTATATCATGGTTTTGAAGAAATAACACTCATTGAGAGGAATTTAAGAGAACAAAGGAAAGAATATTTTTTGAAAAATAGTTATATAAATCCACTTATGTATAAAATATTGTAAAATAGAATGTATATATTTATTTATGTAAAATAAAAATATTTATGTAAAAAAAAAAAAAAAAAAAAAAAAAAAAAATTCGGTGATTCGATGTAATTCTATTCGCTTTTGTTGGCAGTGAACTGGTGGATCGAACGAGAGCGAAAATTGGGAATACAACATGTTAGAAATTTTTTGATATATTGTGTGTATTTGATATATTCGATTTTTTTTTTGTATAAACGAATATCACAAAAAATGTAAAGGTTTACCATGCAATGTCAAACTGAAAATAATTTCTACAAATAAACTTTAACATTTGACTATGTATATTCAAAAGACTCGTATCTTTGTATTTCTTTTTTCCCTTATTACCAGAAAGATCCAGATGCAAGTAATTATCAAGTAGTTGTGATATTCATATTTTTTTTGAAAATATTGATGAAAATTTATTTTTGCAAGTGAAAAGAGCCCATTCAGGCATTGCTGCATTTAGTTAAAAATATTTCGTCACTAGTAGAAAAGTAGTAATAGCTAGTAGTAGTAATAACTAGTGCATGAAATAAAGGTAGATTATCCATTGTATTCCATGAATCAGAAATGTAGGTTGAACATCCAAAATATACTTCCAAGTGAAAATAGTCCCTGCAAGCATTTCTGCATTGGGTTAAAAATATATCGTCACCAGTAGAAAAGTTTTAATAACAAATATATGAGATATAGGTAGATCATCTATTGGGTTGCCTTCTAAAACTGCCACGTAGGTAATAAGTATTATTGCGTCACCTCCTAGCACTTTTAAGTTCTGTTATACGTTCAAACATAAACAAATAAGCAGGAATATTTCAGCAAGCAGTTGTTCAAAGCTTCCAAAATCTAAAAATTGTCAATAAAAAAAGATAAAATCACAGAGAGAATTGCATCGAAAATATCATTTCAATGATATGGCATGATCATATAATACATTTTGTATATTTGTGAATTCTTGGCGTAGGTAATCGGCTAGTTATAGTTATAGAGCGAGCGGAATTAGAGGGCTTTGGTTCGACCCCGCTTTGAAGAGCATGATGTCAAGCAAGAGTGATATCAGTCTTCACATAGAAATTAGATAGCAATACGATTCCCAGTGAGCATAACATCTGGCATTGCTGCATTATTGAATATTCAATTAATACAATTAATTACATTGTGATGAAACAACTTTTCGGGTTGTCCCATCAGCACAACAGCTTATAGAACTCTCAAGTTATGATTGGTATTTAAATAATATAAAAGTCCCAACTTTGTTAATTTATTTAATATTAACTTCACAAAGGAGAAGGACATGTTTTTAGGAAAAATCCGTTATCTTTCGTCGACGAATTCAAAAAACAACTGAACCGATTTTAAAAAATTAAAACTTAATAAATTTGATTTGATAAGTAAAAGTACAAGCCTTTAACAGTCTATCGAAATGTCATATATAAATATATTTGAAAATTTACGAAATATTTCCAACGCCTTATTATGCTAATTGAGATAAATTCAAATTCTGAACTATTTTAGGAGACATATAAGTAATAAATTATCAATAATAATGAATTATTATTATTATAACTATATAAGAATTTTTATCATCGCCAAATCATTGCATTATTTTAATAATAATAAATTCATATAATCCCACATTCGATAGATTAACATAAGGTTGTTCCGTATAAGGAAAACATAACCAGATACCTGGACAATATTTTTATTGTTTATAAGTAATTTTTTTTTGCAAAATGTTAGATATGATTAGATAGCATCTTTGCTAATTTGTTATTTGTTACCATTTTGATATTTTATGCTTATTAGATTTTTGCAAATCGTTTAGTTTAAATAAATATGTTAGTCTTTCTGATTATTTACTTCTTGGTGAATTTCAAGCGTTACTTGAAAATACTCATTCAAAAGTATGCACATTTTCAAACTTTCACTTCAAACTATGTTAACCGCATATATATTGAAAGATAAAAACTATTTTATGTATAAATAAATAAAAACTAGTGGGGTGTATGGAATCGTGCCTTAAGGCAAATTGCTGGAACTTCCCGTACCGTAACAAAATGTTTAAGAAATACTGAATATTTTCAAATAGATTATTATAATTATTGTAACATTGTCTAATATTTATAAGAAATATATAAAGTAAATTGCAAAGTTAAAATTATTTGTCTAATATAAAACTTTAGTCAGAATTAAAAATAAAATCTGAATTATTTTCGATATACAAAAAAAACTAAAAAAAAAATATACAATTTATTTTTTCTAAAATCAATTATTTTGTTAAAACAAGTAGAAAGTTCTTTGAATCATTCGAATCGGACGCTTAGTTCTCTTAAAAACTGCCATTTTTTGCACATTTAACTATGTATCTCCAAAACCGATGGACCTGCCTTTGCCAAAAACTAAAAATCGCTTCTCCCAATCATTACTAATTGAATGTTTTTAGATCATTCAAATCGGATGCTCCGTTCACTCAAAAACTCGATTTCTATTTTATGCACTCTTTGCTCCGTATCTCTGTATTGCTCATCTCCCTATCAATAGGAATCGAATGTTTTTTATACCATTCAAATCGGTTGATGCGTGCGCCCGAAAACGTGACTGGAAATTTGTATCCATACATACATACACATACACAACCATTTTTTCTGAGGTATGCCAAAATGTTCAGAAACCTTCAAAACGTCGAGAAATGTAAAAATTTTCAATTTCGATTTTCGGCCCATTACAATAACTTACCCTACGGGAAGTTAATAAATAATGTTAGAACGATATTTAAAAATATTTTTATTAATAATTAAATACAGTAAATTTAAATTTTACTGAATATGTCCTAGATAATATCACACATAATCAATCTTGAGCATTTTGTGTCTATATCGAGTTTGAATAACAAATCTTAATTTTTTTTTTATTTCAGCTAGATATATCTCAGATATATTATTGTGTATTTAAGGTTAATAATCTAAATTTTAGCAACTTGCATTTTTAATTTGACTATATTAAATTAATATACACTCTTTTAGATTTACACTCACCATAAGTAAATTTGACAGTTGACACATATGACATATGACAGAATAAATGATGTTTATTGAAAAGTTCAAGACATTATACACATATACAGTATAAATAACAAAATATTAAAGTAACTTAAGTAATACAGTTGTGTTGGAGATTAACATAATATGGTGCAACAATTTTAAATAAAACATATCTTATGTAATACTTCAGGATATTCTGATAAAATCATATCAAATATAGCTAGACTAACTGTTATGTTGGTAATAGCTTATAGCAGTGTTAAGTTCAGATACGTTCAGAAGCCGTCAAAAAGCAACAAAAACAACTTTTATATAATAAACATTTATTTTATATAATTTTATGGTTTTGCATTATTCTAATTGTTTTGTTTTCAACTTACTTGTTTTCAATAATCTACAGATTCGAGTAAATCTATACTGAACTGAAAAAAATAAATATTATAGTTACTATTCCTAGAAATATGACTATTTACATCCGAAACATAATCAAAAACAAAGTACTAACATTAGCTGTTTTTGAGGATTGTGTAATTTTTTACTTAAATCTTTTGCCTTTGATACATAAATTATGGACAATAAATTTATTTATTCTATGATATCGTGTATTGGATTTATTATCGCATATGGCAACACCTAATCAGAACAATAAAATTTGAAAATGTTGCAAATTCAGTTATCGATACGCACTCGTGGCGTTCGGGTGGAGTCGCCGGTTCCTAGACAATATTAGAATACCCCGTGTTCATATAGACGCTTCTCTCGCCCGATTTTTACGTTCAGAAGGAATACTTAAAGGGTCCTCCGCTCGACATGATGGCGCTGCTTTTGGCATTCAAATTAATGGCGCAAAATTTGAAATCAAAATTAATGATTTTTAGTGCACGGGTATTTGAAACTAAATTTGGTATTACAATCCTATTATGTTTTGTAATAATACAATAATAACAAAAATATACTAGATAATATTATATTATAATAAATTACAATCAAATCGAAATATAAATCAACAAATACACTGCAATACACCGGTTTATATATATCACATTATGATATCACATCTAATCTACTGGAATAACTTCTACACTTTTTTCTACTAATTAATATATATATATATTTATTGCAATTTAGTGAATAATGCATATAGTGTTAGTTCATTACATCGTCTGTCATTCTTAACTTTTTAACTCTCATTAACTAATAATCATCCCGTGCAAAATTTGACATTCTTAAGCAATTCATTTTCTCCCAAGTACATTCAGATCCGTGTGAAGTGGTAGTCCAATTTTAAACAGCTGGAACAGATTTTTATTTGTGTATTATGTCTTTCTTGTAGAAGCAAGACATTTATAGTAGATTTTCTAGAACTGACCTCTTTCCTTAAAGTGTATTATGATTAGACTAATATGTCAATGCACTACGTAGTAATGTACTAATTATGTCCTCCATATGAGTTTGAAGCTGTTCTATTCATATTGTCAAAGGGCTATGCATTTGAGAGCAATTCCTGTTGAAATCCTTATTAACAAATATACAAACACAAACGAACAAGAATCGCCATTTTGTAAACTTAAACAAAAGTGACACTGACGTTTCTTAGTAACCAACATAAAATATTTGAAAATACTTTTTCATCGGCTCACTAGCGCCAAATCTGCGACTACAAATGGACCCCTAAGTATTCCTTCTGAACGAGGATTTTGTTCTAAGTGAAAAGGCCCTGCGCCGGTTCTCGGTCGGTTTGTTTTGATTTTGCAATGGGTTCTTTTAGAATGGCGTGGGTTGGGAGTCGGGTGTGATTTTATCAAAAACGTTTGCTAACTGTTTCCATTAAATAATTGCAATTAGTGAAATACTGATAATTATTTATTATTAGTGACTATTTATTATTAGTATGTGAGATAATTTTAATTAGTACTGTGTATTAGTGTTAATTAATTATATAATTTTTACAACCCCAGCCGAGAACTGTCAAAAAGTGAAACATTTAGTAAAGAACTTTTGGTGTTATAAAGAGTAAAAATCAGCTAACAAATGTGAGTGATTATTGACATTGATGTTTAATGCAGAAGGAGTTTGCTAATACAATGGTAAGTAAAAGAATTACAGATACATTGTAAAGTATTGTTTTGTTGCAAAAATCGTAGTTTTGATAATGGAGCAATACGTTTCGTTTGTGTGGGTCTGTGAGCCGCCATTTTACATTTTGATGTTTTCCTAAATCCAGTACCTATCGATTTTTTTTAATTTTAAAACAGTTCGAAAAATACCAGTTTAAAATCAAGGTGATTAATTTTTAGTGAATATTCGCAGTGCCATTTTCTCATAATTGATTGACACATTTATTTTGATCATGTTAACAAAAAACATTCTGCACAGTGATATATAGTTTAGGTCTCGATGAACATCCTGAAATCTAACCAGAGCACATTAAAGTGAATTAATTATAAGAAATCATGGAAATCTATAAAGCTTAAGGCATATAACCCGTTTTTAATATTGATAGAAAATCGCAATCAGTATTATTCAATAAAAGAAATACATTTTTTTGCAAATTCAAAAACCTTCAAAATTCCGTTCTTAGACAATTCCTTAATTTATTATTTCGTTAGCAACATATGTCAATTTCCGATTTTCCAATTTTGTTTTCTCGACGTTTCAAGTCATTTTGAATCGATTGAGAGCAAATTTATAAAAATAACATGTGTGTATGTGAGCCACCATTTTATCTTTTAACGACGTTTCTTCAAATCGGACGCTTAGTTCCTTCAAAAACTGCCATTTTTTGCACATTTAGCTCTGTGTCTTCGAAATGGCTGGGCCTGCCATTGTCCAAAAGTAATAATAACTTCTCCCAATCATTACTATAGTAATATAATTATTAAAATATAATCATTACTATAGTAATGATAATTGAATGTTTTTTAGATCATTCAAATCGGATGCTCTGTTCACTCAAAAACTCGATTTCTAGTTTCTGCACTATTTGCTCCGTATCTCCGTAACGGTTGGACCTGCCTTTGCCAAAAACTAATCAGCACATCTTCCTATCAATATGAATCAAATGTTTTTTGAACCATTCAAATCGGTTGATCCGTGCGCCCGAAAACGTGGACGTAAAATTGTATCCATTCATACATACACACACACACACATCCATTTTTTCTGAGGTATGCCAAAATGTTCAAAAACCTTCAAAACGCCAAGAAATGTAAACATTTTCAATTTGGATTTTCGGCCCATTACAATAACTTACCCTACGGGAAGTTAAAAAACGCCAAAAAAACTATCAATTTTCTCAAATTTTGATGAATTTTAAAAATTAAACTACTTGTCGTAAGGCCGTAATGTTATAGTAAGTTCTATAAGCCCATGATATATATCGCTAAAAAAAATCCATAAAAATCGGCTTAAATTTTTTTTTCTACAGTTAATTACAAAAAAACGGCTCGGTAGATTTTTACCTAAAACTAATCAGTACCATTCCCAACTAATATCTTTCGAACAGTTTTTGATTTTTTAAAATCGGTTCGGTAGGATGAGCTTAAATGTGGACGAAAAGTTTAACACTTTGTTTCAAATTACAAAGAACGGCTTGGCAGATCGTCGCACAAAGCTGACAAACGATAGTCCTCATCGAAATACATCAAATCGCTTTTAAATTTCGGAAATCGGTTCAGGCGTTTTTGAGAAAACGTCGATGAAAGGTCTAATTTTGACAAATGCCAAAAAAACGATACCAATTTTTGCAAACTTTGACGAATTTTCAAAGTGAAACCAATTGTCGTAGGGCCGTAATATTTTAGTATGATCTAGAAGACTATAGTATCTACAGTTAAAAAAATAATAATAAATCGTCGAAAAAATTTTTTTAACACTTTATTACAAAAAAACGGGCCGGCCGATCTTTGCCAAAAACTAATCAGCTCGATTCCTAATCAATATCTTTCGAACGGTTTTTGAATTTTCATAATCGGCTCAGATTTGCGGACTAAAACGTGGACAATTTTTTTTTTCACTTTTCTGCTATTTATAAAGAAACGTCTCGGCCGATCGTCCCACAAAACTGACAATCGATAGTCCTCGTCGAGATACATCGAATGGCTTTTAAATTTTCGAGAAAACGTCGATTTAGGGCAAAAAATCTGTTCACATACACACACACACACACACACACACACACATATTACATATACACACATATACTTTTTCCAAATTTGGTCTCATTCTATTCAGAATGGCTTGAAACGTCGAGAAAACATAAAATTAGCGAATCTTTTTTTTTTTATGAAAACATAAACTTCTTCGGGAAGTTAAAAATTGACGATACACGAGGCCGATTGTGGAGTTACACGAGTTGGAGTAAGAATAGTCTGAATCAGATTAAATGATTTAATTGAGATCTTAAAATCATCTAACAATTTGTATTTTATATTAAAATGAATATACTCGAGTATTTTTTCAACACAACTATTCGTTGCCCAAATTGGTTTACAGGCATATCGATCTAAGGTAAAAAATCTTTTTTTTTACCTATCGCAAACACAGCCATGAGAAAAATTTCGTCAACAGAAGTAGGACTGCAAATGTAAACCTTTTAGTTTGACCAACTGAAGTTCGGATTCTTTGAGCCAATGTTCACAAAACACAAAACATGCACATCAAATTATCAGATATTTGATGAAGTTTTTAAAAATGAGTACTAATTTTTTGCTATAATTTTGTTGGGATCCGTACCAAGATTTTTCATTTTAAAAGTTTACTTATACAGTTCAAGCAAATTTCAAAATTTTCCGAAAAAAAAAATTCAAAATTCTCCAAAAAATTCACAGAACTTTTATACTTCAAATATGAATTTTAAATTTACAATTCAGTTTCAAAACGCATATATTTTAAATACGTTATTCTAACTGTAGGAAATATTTTCTCAGATGGATTTATTTGGCACATCCTGCTAATGTAAACTTTCTCAAGTGCATTGAGCGATAAGATCGTCACTGTATATTTTATGAACAATAAAATATATAGTGATTATAATTATCTATTTGAAAATGTATAAAACAATTATTGTAATTCATTGATCAATTTTTATTGATTACTGATATTTTTTCCTCGAATATATAATTCTGGTACGGGAAGTTCCAGCAATTTCCCTTAAGGCACGATGCCATACACCACTAGTTCTAAATCGAATTGATGCAGTTGTTTTACTTTTCTTGTAAAGATATATAAACGTCGTTGTTTACTTATTCATAAGCTTTTACATTTTCTACATAAAATATGAAAAATGAGTTCTACAGTATTTATATGACAATATATGTGAGAACATTTGAAACAATTGTTATCAATCATTAATCAAGTTTTCTTAATTATTGATTATTTTTATTTTTAAATTTTCAATTATGGTACGAAAAGTTTCTGCAATTTGCATTAAAGCACAATGCCATGCACCACTAGTTTATAATATATTAAAACTATTATATTAAAAAAATTCATTATATTTAACTAAAATTAGTATCACATTTCAATATTAATTCATAAAAACGTAATCATGATCTTCAAAAGAATACCAGAAATTAGCATTGTGACAATCATCACTAAAACTCCTTCCACTTTTTGTTTAAATTTTGGGAATAAAGAGATGCCATAGTTTGACATTTATTTAGACGAGATTTCTTGAATATGGAATACTAAAATGAAGAACAAATAATTTTAATATAATAGAACAATATAGTTTGACTAATAAAATTAATTACTTGATTATTATCTGTTGCGAGTTTCCTCTTTGCTTCTAAGGGGATATTATTTGATAAAGTTCTTAGTGGCATCATTCCATAACTGCTAGATTGAACTTGTAAATATGGAGAATCCGGACTTTTATTTGAGTTGTTTAGTACCTTCTGTGTGAATTTATATACATATTATTCACGATACAGATATACACAATAACAAAATGTATTTGAAATCATTTTCAAATGTAAGGTTTTCCATTTTTGTGAAAACCGGTTCAAATATAGTTTTGCCATTCAGTTAAAAGATAAAAATTAGAGTTGTGTATAATTGTACACATCATAAAATTACTTACAGTTTTGGGTGGTGTACTTTTGTTAAGTTCAACTATGGATTCTAATTCTGCAATACGTTCCAACAGATTTGACTTTTCCCTATGTAAATCAATGAATTTTTCTTGATCGTTGCTTAAATATTTCAAAGACATCTTCTTAAAACACATTTTCTAAAATACATATAATGATCTATATAAACTATACATCAATTTACCTATGCATTTCAAGTTTCTCTTTGAATCGAATACACTGGGTTTATATTTAATAACTTCTAGTTGCAATTTTTGATACCCAAGTTTTAAGTTGTTTTGCTTTTCTTCACTTGAGGTGAGTTTGCTAAATTTTTAAAATATGCTATTTAAAATACATTCTCCAAGTTAACAATTTTTTAACAATATTTGAAAGTAGAGGGAAGAAGATGTATAACCAGTCATCAATGTCTATCGACATCATACGACATTGCTATCGGGAGAAAAATGGCAATGTTTGGAAATCCCTAAAAAAGTATATATTCTTTCGTGGTTAGCTTATTTGTGAGTTGTGAGCAGGGATGTTTAGTTTACATGACCTTAATATAATATTTAAGTTTGCGTTATACAATTGTTTTATGAAATATATTGTCAATTTTAAGTTAGATTCAACAGTTTTTTTATACAACCTCTATAACAACTTGCACGTTGGTGTTGTGAAAAGGACCAACTAAATCTTTACCTTTGCAAAGATGTAAACAATAAAAAAATAGTAAATAAAAAATTATATCGAGTTGAAAAAAGCAATCTCACAACAGATAAATTAAATAAATAGTGATTCCAACTCTGCTGATGAATATTTCTGATCAAATGCCAGATCTAAAAATGTAAAATTGATATTTTGCATTAGTGGAATAATGTAGCAATTATTTTGTCAAGACATTGGGCCCGATTGTCCCCTGGCGTCCCATTATACCCTGCCCATATGGTTAAAAGTACCAGGTGACAAAATTTTTGAAAAACAGCATTTCTGCAAATAATATTTCTATGATGATGAATTAGTTGAGAGTTTTACTGAACATTTTCAGATTGTTGTTTGTTTGATATGTGTTATTTGTTGTTACATAATTGGTTTGGTTATCACATTATAATAGCTCAAAGTCAAATTGGACCTCTGTGCCTCGCCCTACCCAATTTTTAATATTGATAATAACAATTCTTCACCTCTTGAGTGTAGATACAAAACTAGCCAAATCTGCAACACTCGTATTATTAGAAAGCATTGCATCCACTTCTTTGCAAGTTGATTTTAATAGTAGGTCAACTCTATAATGAAAAAAGATTACTTGAGGATATCATGGTATATTTCACCATTATTTATTACAATGAGAAACTTATGTTCAATGCACTAACTTTTCCAAGGACTGCACTTTTTCTTGCATTTTTTGTATCTGTTCTCTTAGCTCCGATAATTCCTTCATTTGATCTTTGAAGTAATTGTATTGATACTTCATTTTATCAAAAGCTGCACTTGTTTTAGTCAGTTTTTTTTCAAGTTTAAAACTTTTTTTTCAGATGATTTCAACTGCAATATAAATATTTGCTATTTTCACTTAAAAAAGTTTAAAATTATATTACTTTTGAAACAATTGTATCAGAAAAATAATGAAAAGTAAATATTACAGAAATATCGTGACTTACTAAAAGTATTGGTTCAATATGGATTGATAAAATATTGATAATTTACATAAATAAGAATATATATAAAAATATTTAATAAATACTGTATCATTGGAATATTCAAGAGATTTTTCAAGATCAGTGATCCTAATTTTGCATCTGATAGTTGTTCTTGTAACACAGCAGGTTCTTCGAGAAGAGATCTGTTTGCACAAATGTTAAAGTAAATTTTCTGTATGGTAGATGGTGTAGTTCTTCGACGGCACTCAGGACAAGTTGGAGATCTACAAAATTTATAAATCAAGTACTAACTTACAAAATGAATTACATTAATAACTACAAGTTTGAGGTTAGCCAAATGTACTTCAAAAGATAAATTGGAAAGAATTGTACCTCGGAAGCCACTGGGAAAGACATTTGTAATGAAATACATGTCCGCAATAGTAATAATATTTCCACTGAACTTCCAAGTAATTCATTGCAAATCGCACACAGTACTAACATTATTGTGAACAATTATTTTATACAATTTAAATCTTTATTGAAAAATTTGATTTGATAATGATTAAGAAACAATTAATTATTAATCTACTACACAACTGCATAAATAAATTAACTGGTTTCGTTCAAAATGTTTTTACGCGTGTTACAGCACAGAATCCCCGAAGATAAAGAAGCTCTTATCTTATAAAATCGGTGCGAAGTTTTACAAGTTGTAACAGCCCTACCAGTGCAAAACCCGCGTCCATGCTTATTTTATCTATGGCGTGTTTTCGTGTATCGAGTTCTAGGCGATAATTTGGCGCTAGTGAGCCGGTGCTAAGTGACAGTTTACGACGAATTATTAAATCCAGCAATATTTGTCCTGGATTTATCTCCTTTGTCCCAAAAAGTACAAATTGTAAAGTATATAAAA